>NC_081313.1:127537449-127837449 GCF_026419965.1 Kogia breviceps
GGTCTGCATTTGCTTTCCCAACCTCACCAATCGTCTCAGCCCCAAGAGTGTCCAGCCTTATGTCTTCTGCCGCTGGGGCTGTAGATGTGGTCAATCCTGGTTGCATGCCAGTCCCTGAACGCATTTTGGAAGAATTTCTCTCTGTTTTGCCCTGCTTGTTTCTTCTTTATGTTGGAAATGTATCCTCAGAATGGGTCTGAGCTGATTTTCCCTGCTGGTTTTAGGCCGCTTTACACACACTTGATGCACTTACACAGAGATATCAAGACTTAGCTTTTAAGATGCTTACTAGTCGGATAGATACTTGTGCGATGAACAGGGTCTGGTGAGTCCAGTTGATTGAGCAAGGAGTAGGTCGTGTCCATTCCATATTCGGTTTTCGGAAGGGTATCTGTGCTCATTTCAAACTCGAGTTTTATGCGTCACCCCACCTCACCTTTCCCCTGAAGCAGGCATAAGTGTGTTTTCTAAAAGCGTGACTCTGTTCTGTTTGGGGATTCAGTGCATGGGGAGCGATTTTTACATTCCCTCGATAAGTGATATCATAAGTTTCTTTTTTTGTGGGACTTATTTCACTGAGGATGATCGTACCTAAATCCACTCAGGATGCTGCTACCAGCCTCATGACGTGGATTTCATGGCTGAGTGACACTCCATTGGACCTACGTAGCACCACTTGTCCACTTGTCCACTTGTCTTTGTCCACTTGTCCACTCGTCTTTGTCCACTTGGCTCTTTCCTGGGATATGAAACGTGTACCGGAGTGGAGGTTCTTGTCAAGACAGCAGCCCTCAACTTTGGGGTCCCTGTGTCTGGTTGATTTTTTCATTTTCCCAAGGTCAACGCCCATGTGTGGAAGTGCCCTATGCTCTGTGGTTCTGTGTTTTACATGGTTTGGGAAAGAGGATACACTTGTGAAGATTGGCTGTTGGCCATTGACATCCCGCCCATCAGCTTAACAAGGCTCCCTTGACTCCGTGGGCTGTCCTGCCTTTCTGGTTTTTAGACTTTTTTCGCCTGGCCCTTTTGCCCCGGGGGGGGGCGAGAGATTTCTTTGTAGTGCTGATTTGCTCTCCCAGGTTGCTTGGTTGGCCAAAAAGGGCGTATGCGTTTTTTCCTGAATATATTCAGGAAAAAACGCATACGCCCTTTTTGGCCAACCGCATCATTGTCCACGTTCTGGCGCTTTTCATGTGCTATCGGGGCCATTCCGATGTACCCGTTGACATCCGTTTCCTGCAGTTCTGCCTTGCGTTCAGCGCCTCTTCGTAGCCTGACCTCAATATATTTTGGGGCGATAGTTATCGTTTAGAACTCTGCAGGTTTGGGAAGTGCAGTGCCCCTGAGCTCCATTTCCCAAGTCGCTTTTTTGTGAGTGGGACGCAACACGGCTGGATGGCTTCACGCCCTATTGTCGATCCGGGGTGGCAGGCTGAACCGCTGGTGAATTCTTCTTCGTGATGGGAAATGAGAGTGACATGTGCCCGACCAAACACCTCCAGCGAGTCTCTCATTGGTTCCCCCTCTTGCAGTTCATCCTGCGGACAAATTGCAGACGGTACGAAAGAGGCATGGAAAGGCGCCGAGTCTCCAAGTGGGGAGATTGTTAGTAAGGGGGCCTGAATGGAGAACACGAGCACCAGGAGATGAAAACTGAGGTGAGTTTCAGAAAGCTTTCCCGATCCCACGGTGTAGCATCCGCTGGGTTTCCAATGAGTGCTTTCGCTGTCGGAAGATTGCGTTGAACCTGGAGAGTTGGGACCCATGGAATGGGGAGCACGCAGGATTCCTTTCAAGGGTCTGCATTTGCTTTCCCAACCTCACCAATCGTCTCAGCCCCAAGAGTGTCCAGCCTTATGTCTTCTGCCGCTGGGGCTGTAGATGTGGTCAATCCTGGTTGCATGCCAGTCCCTGAACGCATTTTGGAAGAATTTCTCTCTGTTTTGCCCTGCTTGTTTCTTCTTTATGTTGGAAATGTATCCTCAGAATGGGTCTGAGCTGATTTTCCCTGCTGGTTTTAGGCCGCTTTACACACACTTGATGCACTTACACAGAGATATCAAGACTTAGCTTTTAAGATGCTTACTAGTCGGATAGATACTTGTGCGATGAACAGGGTCTGGTGAGTCCAGTTGATTGAGCAAGGAGTAGGTCGTGTCCATTCCATATTCGGTTTTCGGAAGGGTATCTGTGCTCATTTCAAACTCGAGTTTTATGCGTCACCCCACCTCACCTTTCCCCTGAAGCAGGCATAAGTGTGTTTTCTAAAAGCGTGACTCTGTTCTGTTTGGGGATTCAGTGCATGGGGAGCGATTTTTACATTCCCTCGATAAGTGATATCATAAGTTTCTTTTTTTGTGGGACTTATTTCACTGAGGATGATCGTACCTAAATCCACTCAGGATGCTGCTACCAGCCTCATGACGTGGATTTCATGGCTGAGTGACACTCCATTGGACCTACGTAGCACCACTTGTCCACTTGTCCACTTGTCTTTGTCCACTTGTCCACTCGTCTTTGTCCACTTGGCTCTTTCCTGGGATATGAAACGTGTACCGGAGTGGAGGTTCTTGTCAAGACAGCAGCCCTCAACTTTGGGGTCCCTGTGTCTGGTTGATTTTTTCATTTTCCCAAGGTCAACGCCCATGTGTGGAAGTGCCCTATGCTCTGTGGTTCTGTGTTTTACATGGTTTGGGAAAGAGGATACACTTGTGAAGATTGGCTGTTGGCCATTGACATCCCGCCCATCAGCTTAACAAGGCTCCCTTGACTCCGTGGGCTGTCCTGCCTTTCTGGTTTTTAGACTTTTTTCGCCTGGCCCTTTTGCCCCGGGGGGGGGCGAGAGATTTCTTTGTAGTGCTGATTTGCTCTCCCAGGTTGCTTGGTTGGCCAAAAAGGGCGTATGCGTTTTTTCCTGAATATATTCAGGAAAAAACGCATACGCCCTTTTTGGCCAACCGCATCATTGTCCACGTTCTGGCGCTTTTCATGTGCTATCGGGGCCATTCCGATGTACCCGTTGACATCCGTTTCCTGCAGTTCTGCCTTGCGTTCAGCGCCTCTTCGTAGCCTGACCTCAATATATTTTGGGGCGATAGTTATCGTTTAGAACTCTGCAGGTTTGGGAAGTGCAGTGCCCCTGAGCTCCATTTCCCAAGTCGCTTTTTTGTGAGTGGGACGCAACACGGCTGGATGGCTTCACGCCCTATTGTCGATCCGGGGTGGCAGGCTGAACCTCTGGTGAATTCTTCTTCGTGATGGGAAATGAGAGTGACATGTGCCCGACCAAACACCTCCAGCGAGTCTCTCATTGGTTCCCCCTCTTGCAGTTCATCCTGCGGACAAATTGCAGACGGTACGAAAGAGGCATGGAAAGGCGCCGAGTCTCCAAGTGGGGAGATTGTTAGTAAGGGGGCCTGAATGGAGAACACGAGCACCAGGAGATGAAAACTGAGGTGAGTTTCAGAAAGCTTTCCCGATCCCACGGTGTAGCATCCGCTGGGTTTCCAATGAGTGCTTTCGCTGTCGGAAGATTGCGTTGAACCTGGAGAGTTGGGACCCATGGAATGGGGAGCACGCAGGATTCCTTTCAAGGGTCTGCATTTGCTTTCCCAACCTCACCAATCGTCTCAGCCCCAAGAGTGTCCAGCCTTATGTCTTCTGCCGCTGGGGCTGTAGATGTGGTCAATCCTGGTTGCATGCCAGTCCCTGAACGCATTTTGGAAGAATTTCTCTCTGTTTTGCCCTGCTTGTTTCTTCTTTATGTTGGAAATGTATCCTCAGAATGGGTCTGAGCTGATTTTCCCTGCTGGTTTTAGGCCGCTTTACACACACTTGATGCACTTACACAGAGATATCAAGACTTAGCTTTTAAGATGCTTACTAGTCGGATAGATACTTGTGCGATGAAGAGGGTCTGGTGAGTCCAGTTGATTGAGCAAGGAGTAGGTCGTGTCCATTCCATATTCGGTTTTCGGAAGGGTATCTGTGCTCATTTCAAACTCGAGTTTTATGCGTCACCCCACCTCACCTTTCCCCTGAAGCAGGCATAAGTGTGTTTTCTAAAAGCGTGACTCTGTTCTGTTTGGGGATTCAGTGCATGGGGAGCGATTTTTACATTCCCTCGATAAGTGATATCATAAGTTTCTTTTTTTGTGGGACTTATTTCACTGAGGATGATCGTACCTAAATCCACTCAGGATGCTGCTACCAGCCTCATGACGTGGATTTCATGGCTGAGTGACACTCCATTGGACCTACGTAGCACCACTTGTCCACTTGTCCACTTGTCTTTGTCCACTTGTCCACTCGTCTTTGTCCACTTGGCTCTTTCCTGGGATATGAAACGTGTACCGGAGTGGAGGTTCTTGTCAAGACAGCAGCCCTCAACTTTGGGGTCCCTGTGTCTGGTTGATTTTTTCATTTTCCCAAGGTCAACGCCCATGTGTGGAAGTGCCCTATGCTCTGTGGTTCTGTGTTTTCCATGGTTTTGGAAAGAGGATACACTTGTGAAGATTGGCTGTTGGCCATTGACATCCCGCCCATCAGCTTAACAAGGCTCCCTTGACTCCGTGGGCTGTCCTGCCTTTCTGGTTTTTAGACTTTTTTCGCCTGGCCCTTTTGCCCCGGGGGGGGGGCGAGAGATTTCTTTGTAGTGCTGATTTGCTCTCCCAGGTTGCTTGGTTGGCCAAAAAGGGCGTATGCGTTTTTTCCTGAATATATTCAGGAAAAAACGCATACGCCCTTTTTGGCCAACCGCATCATTGTCCACGTTCTGGCGCTTTTCATGTGCTATCGGGGCCATTCCGATGTACCCGTTGACATCCGTTTCCTGCAGTTCTGCCTTGCGTTCAGCGCCTCTTCGTAGCCTGACCTCAATATATTTTGGGGCGATAGTTATCGTTTAGAACTCTGCAGGTTTGGGAAGTGCAGTGCCCCTGAGCTCCATTTCCCAAGTCGCTTTTTTGTGAGTGGGACGCAACACGGCTGGATGGCTTCACGCCCTATTGTCGATCCGGGGTGGCAGGCTGAACCGCTGGTGAATTCTTCTTCGTGATGGGAAATGAGAGTGACATGTGCCCGACCAAACACCTCCAGCGAGTCTCTCATTGGTTCCCCCTCTTGCAGTTCATCCTGCGGACAAATTGCAGACGGTACGAAAGAGGCATGGAAAGGCGCCGAGTCTCCAAGTGGGGAGATTGTTAGTAAGGGGGCCTGAATGGAGAACACGAGCACCAGGAGATGAAAACTGAGGTGAGTTTCAGAAAGCTTTCCCGATCCCACGGTGTAGCAACCGCTGGGTTTCCAATGAGTGCTTTCGCTGTCGGAAGATTGCGTTGAACCTGGAGAGTTGGGACCCATGGAATGGGGAGCACGCAGGATTCCTTTCAAGGGTCTGCATTTGCTTTCCCAACCTCACCAATCGTCTCAGCCCCAAGAGTGTCCAGCCTTATGTCTTCTGCCGCTGGGGCTGTAGATGTGGTCAATCCTGGTTGCATGCCAGTCCCTGAACGCATTTTGGAAGAATTTCTCTCTGTTTTGCCCTGCTTGTTTCTTCTTTATGTTGGAAATGTATCCTCAGAATGGGTCTGAGCTGATTTTCCCTGCTGGTTTTAGGCCGCTTTACACACACTTGTTGCACTTACACAGAGATATCAAGACTTAGCTTTTAAGATGCTTACTAGTCGGATAGATACTTGTGCGATGAAGAGGGTCTGGTGAGTCCAGTTGATTGAGCAAGGAGTAGGTCGTGTCCATTCCATATTCGGTTTTCGGAAGGGTATCTGTGCTCATTTCAAACTCGAGTTTTATGCGTCACCCCACCTCACCTTTCCCCTGAAGCAGGCATAAGTGTGTTTTCTAAAAGCGTGACTCTGTTCTGTTTGGGGATTCAGTGCATGGGGAGCGATTTTTACATTCCCTCGATAAGTGATATCATAAGTTTCTTTTTTTGTGGGACTTATTTCACTGAGGATGATCGTACCTAAATCCACTCAGGATGCTGCTACCAGCCTCATGACGTGGATTTCATGGCTGAGTGACACTCCATTGGACCTACGTAGCACCACTTGTCCACTTGTCCACTTGTCTTTGTCCACTTGTCCACTCGTCTTTGTCCACTTGGCTCTTTCCTGGGATATGAAACGTGTACCGGAGTGGAGGTTCTTGTCAAGACAGCAGCCCTCAACTTTGGGGTCCCTGTGTCTGGTTGATTTTTTCATTTTCCCAAGGTCAACGCCCATGTGTGGAAGTGCCCTATGCTCTGTGGTTCTGTGTTTTACATGGTTTGGGAAAGAGGATACACTTGTGAAGATTGGCTGTTGGCCATTGACATCCCGCCCATCAGCTTAACAAGGCTCCCTTGACTCCGTGGCCTGTCCTGCCTTTCTGGTTTTTAGACTTTTTTCGCCTGGCCCTTTTGCCCCGGGGGGGGGCGAGAGATTTCTTTGTAGTGCTGATTTGCTCTCCCAGGTTGCTTGGTTGGCCAAAAAGGGCGTATGCGTTTTTTCCTGAATATATTCAGGAAAAAACGCATACGCCCTTTTTGGCCAACCGCATCATTGTCCACGTTCTGGCGCTTTTCATGTGCTATCGGGGCCATTCCGATGTACCCGTTGACATCCGTTTCCTGCAGTTCTGCCTTGCGTTCAGCGCCTCTTCGTAGCCTGACCTCAATATATTTTGGGGCGATAGTTATCGTTTAGAACTCTGCAGGTTTGGGAAGTGCAGTGCCCCTGAGCTCCATTTCCCAAGTCGCTTTTTTGTGAGTGGGACGCAACACGGCTGGATGGCTTCACGCCCTATTGTCGATCCGGGGTGGCAGGCTGAACCGCTGGTGAATTCTTCTTCGTGATGGGAAATGAGAGTGACATGTGCCCGACCAAACACCTCCAGCGAGTCTCTCATTGGTTCCCCCTCTTGCAGTTCATCCTGCGGACAAATTGCAGACGGTACGAAAGAGGCATGGAAAGGCGCCGAGTCTCCAAGTGGGGAGATTGTTAGTAAGGGGGCCTGAATGGAGAACACGAGCACCAGGAGATGAAAACTGAGGTGAGTTTCAGAAAGCTTTCCCGATCCCACGGTGTAGCATCCGCTGGGTTTCCAATGAGTGCTTTCGCTGTCGGAAGATTGCGTTGAACCTGGAGAGTTGGGACCCATGGAATGGGGAGCACGCAGGATTCCTTTCAAGGGTCTGCATTTGCTTTCCCAACCTCACCAATCGTCTCAGCCCCAAGAGTGTCCAGCCTTATGTCTTCTGCCGCTGGGGCTGTAGATGTGGTCAATCCTGGTTGCATGCCAGTCCCTGAACGCATTTTGGAAGAATTTCTCTCTGTTTTGCCCTGCTTGTTTCTTCTTTATGTTGGAAATGTATCCTCAGAATGGGTCTGAGCTGATTTTCCCTGCTGGTTTTAGGCCGCTTTACACACACTTGTTGCACTTACACAGAGATATCAAGACTTAGCTTTTAAGATGCTTACTAGTCGGATAGATACTTGTGCGATGAACAGGGTCTGGTGAGTCCAGTTGATTGAGCAAGGAGTAGGTCGTGTCCATTCCATATTCGGTTTTCGGAAGGGTATCTGTGCTCATTTCAAACTCGAGTTTTATGCGTCACCCCACCTCACCTTTCCCCTGAAGCAGGCATAAGTGTGTTTTCTAAAAGCGTGACTCTGTTCTGTTTGGGGATTCAGTGCATGGGGAGCGATTTTTACATTCCCTCGATAAGTGATATCATAAGTTTCTTTTTTTGTGGGACTTATTTCACTGAGGATGATCGTACCTAAATCCACTCAGGATGCTGCTACCAGCCTCATGACGTGGATTTCATGGCTGAGTGACACTCCATTGGACCTACGTAGCACCACTTGTCCACTTGTCCACTTGTCTTTGTCCACTTGTCCACTCGTCTTTGTCCACTTGGCTCTTTCCTGGGATATGAAACGTGTACCGGAGTGGAGGTTCTTGTCAAGACAGCAGCCCTCAACTTTGGGGTCCCTGTGTCTGGTTGATTTTTTCATTTTCCCAAGGTCAACGCCCATGTGTGGAAGTGCCCTATGCTCTGTGGTTCTGTGTTTTACATGGTTTGGGAAAGAGGATACACTTGTGAAGATTGGCTGTTGGCCATTGACATCCCGCCCATCAGCTTAACAAGGCTCCCTTGACTCCGTGGCCTGTCCTGCCTTTCTGGTTTTTAGACTTTTTTCGCCTGGCCCTTTTCCCCCAGGGGGGGGGGGCGAGAGATTTCTTTGTAGTGCTGATTTGCTCTCCCAGGTTGCTTGGTTGGCCAAAAAGGGCGTATGCGTTTTTTCCTGAATATATTCAGGAAAAAACGCATACGCCCTTTTTGGCCAACCGCATCATTGTCCACGTTCTGGCGCTTTTCATGTGCTATCGGGGCCATTCCGATGTACCCGTTGACATCCGTTTCCTGCAGTTCTGCCTTGCGTTCAGCGCCTCTTCGTAGCCTGACCTCAATATATTTTGGGGCGATAGTTATCGTTTAGAACTCTGCAGGTTTGGGAAGTGCAGTGCCCCTGAGCTCCATTTCCCAAGTCGCTTTTTTGTGAGTGGAACACAACACGGCTGGATGGCTTCACGCCCTATTGTCGATCCGGGGTGGCAGGCTGAACCGCTGGTGAATTCTTCTTCGTGATGGGAAATGAGAGTGACATGTGCCCGACCAAACACCTCCAGCGAGTCTCTCATTGGTTCCCCCTCTTGCAGTTCATCCTGCGGACAAATTGCAGACGGTACGAAAGAGGCATGGAAAGGCGCCGAGTCTCCAAGTGGGGAGATTGTTAGTAAGGGGGCCTGAATGGAGAACACGAGCACCAGGAGATGAAAACTGAGGTGAGTTTCAGAAAGCTTTCCCGATCCCACGGTGTAGCATCCGCTGGGTTTCCAATGAGTGCTTTCGCTGTCGGAAGATTGCGTTGAACCTGGAGAGTTGGGTCCCATGGAATGGGGAGCACGCAGGATTCCTTTCAAGGGTCTGCATTTGCTTTCCCAACCTCACCAATCGTCTCAGCCCCAAGAGTGTCCAGCCTTATGTCTTCTGCCGCTGGGGCTGTAGATGTGGTCAATCCTGGTTGCATGCCAGTCCCTGAACGCATTTTGGAAGAATTTCTCTCTGTTTTGCCCTGCTTGTTTCTTCTTTATGTTGGAAATGTATCCTCAGAATGGGTTTGAGCTGATTTTCCCTGCTGGTTTTAGGCCGCTTTACACACACTTGATGCACTTACACAGAGATATCAAGACTTAGCTTTTAAGATGCTTACTAGTCGGATAGATACTTGTGCGATGAACAGGGTCTGGTGAGTCCAGTTGATTGAGCAAGGAGTAGGTCGTGTCCATTCCATATTCGGTTTTTGGAAGGGTATCTGTGCTCATTTCAAACTCGAGTTTTATGCGTCACCCCACCTCACCTTTCCCCTGAAGCAGGCATAAGTGTGTTTTCTAAAAGCGTGACTCTGTTCTGTTTGGGGATTCAGTGCAAGGGGAGCGATTTTTACATTCCCTCGATAAGTGATATCATAAGTTTCTTTTTTTGTGGGACTTATTTCACTGAGGATGATCGTACCTAAATCCACTCAGGATGCTGCTACCAGCCTCATGACGTGCATTTCATGGCTGAGTGACACTCCATTGGACCTACGTAGCACCACTTGTCAACTTGTCCACTTGTCTTTGTCCACTTGTCCACTTGGCTCTTTCCTGGGATATGAAACGTGTACCGGAGTGGAGGTTCTTGTCAAGACAGCAGCCCTGAACGTTGGGTCCCTGTGTCTGGTTGATTTTTTCATTTTCCCAAGGTCAACGCCCATGTGTGGAAGTGCCCTATGCTCTGTGGTTCTGTGTTTTACATGGTTTGGGAAAGAGGATACACTTGTGAAGATTGGCTGTTGGCCATTGACATCCCGCCCATCAGCTTAACAAGGCTCCCTTGACTCCGTGGGCTGTCCTGCCTTTCTGGTTTTTAGACTTTTTTCGCCTGGCCCTTTTGCCCCGGGGGGGGGCGAGAGATTTCTTTGTAGTGCTGATTTGCTCTCCCAGGTTGCTTGGTTGGCCAAAAAGGGCGTATGCGTTTTTTCCTGAATATATTCAGGAAAAAACGCATACGCCCTTTTTGGCCAACCGCATCATTGTCCACGTTCTGGCGCTTTTCATGTGCTATCGGGGCCATTCCGATGTACCCGTTGACATCCGTTTCCTGCAGTTCTGCCTTGCGTTCAGCGCCTCTTCGTAGCCTGACCTCAATATATTTTGGGGCGATAGTTATCGTTTAGAACTCTGCAGGTTTGGGAAGTGCAGTGCCCCTGAGCTCCATTTCCCAAGTCGCTTTTTTGTGAGTGGGACGCAACACGGCTGGATGGCTTCACGCCCTATTGTCGATCCGGGGTGGCAGGCTGAACCGCTGGTGAATTCTTCTTCGTGATGGGAAATGAGAGTGACATGTGCCCGACCAAACACCTCCAGCGAGTCTCTCATTGGTTCCCCCTCTTGCAGTTCATCCTGCGGACAAATTGCAGACGGTACGAAAGAGGCATGGAAAGGCGCCGAGTCTCCAAGTGGGGAGATTGTTAGTAAGGGGGCCTGAATGGAGAACACGAGCACCAGGAGATGAAAACTGAGGTGAGTTTCAGAAAGCTTTCCCGATCCCACGGTGTAGCATCCGCTGGGTTTCCAATGAGTGCTTTCGCTGTCGGAAGATTGCGTTGAACCTGGAGAGTTGGGACCCATGGAATGGGGAGCACGCAGGATTCCTTTCAAGGGTCTGCATTTGCTTTCCCAACCTCACCAATCGTCTCAGCCCCAAGAGTGTCCAGCCTTATGTCTTCTGCCGCTGGGGCTGTAGATGTGGTCAATCCTGGTTGCATGCCAGTCCCTGAACGCATTTTGGAAGAATTTCTCTCTGTTTTGCCCTGCTTGTTTCTTCTTTATGTTGGAAATGTATCCTCAGAATGGGTCTGAGCTGATTTTCCCTGCTGGTTTTAGGCCGCTTTACACACACTTGTTGCACTTACACAGAGATATCAAGACTTAGCTTTTAAGATGCTTACTAGTCGGATAGATACTTGTGCGATGAACAGGGTCTGGTGAGTCCAGTTGATTGAGCAAGGAGTAGGTCGTGTCCATTCCATATTCGGTTTTCGGAAGGGTATCTGTGCTCATTTCAAACTCGAGTTTTATGCGTCACCCCACCTCACCTTTCCCCTGAAGCAGGCATAAGTGTGTTTTCTAAAAGCGTGACTCTGTTCTGTTTGGGGATTCAGTGCATGGGGAGCGATTTTTACATTCCCTCGATAAGTGATATCATAAGTTTCTTTTTTTGTGGGACTTATTTCACTGAGGATGATCGTACCTAAATCCACTCAGGATGCTGCTACCAGCCTCATGACGTGGATTTCATGGCTGAGTGACACTCCATTGGACCTACGTAGCACCACTTGTCCACTTGTCCACTTGTCTTTGTCCACTTGTCCACTCGTCTTTGTCCACTTGGCTCTTTCCTGGGATATGAAACGTGTACCGGAGTGGAGGTTCTTGTCAAGACAGCAGCCCTCAACTTTGGGGTCCCTGTGTCTGGTTGATTTTTTCATTTTCCCAAGGTCAACGCCCATGTGTGGAAGTGCCCTATGCTCTGTGGTTCTGTGTTTTACATGGTTTGGGAAAGAGGATACACTTGTGAAGATTGGCTGTTGGCCATTGACATCCCGCCCATCAGCTTAACAAGGCTCCCTTGACTCCGTGGCCTGTCCTGCCTTTCTGGTTTTTAGACTTTTTTCGCCTGGCCCTTTTCCCCCAGGGGGGGGGGCGAGAGATTTCTTTGTAGTGCTGATTTGCTCTCCCAGGTTGCTTGGTTGGCCAAAAAGGGCGTATGCGTTTTTTCCTGAATATATTCAGGAAAAAACGCATACGCCCTTTTTGGCCAACCGCATCATTGTCCACGTTCTGGCGCTTTTCATGTGCTATCGGGGCCATTCCGATGTACCCGTTGACATCCGTTTCCTGCAGTTCTGCCTTGCGTTCAGCGCCTCTTCGTAGCCTGACCTCAATATATTTTGGGGCGATAGTTATCGTTTAGAACTCTGCAGGTTTGGGAAGTGCAGTGCCCCTGAGCTCCATTTCCCAAGTCGCTTTTTTGTGAGTGGAACACAACACGGCTGGATGGCTTCACGCCCTATTGTCGATCCGGGGTGGCAGGCTGAACCGCTGGTGAATTCTTCTTCGTGATGGGAAATGAGAGTGACATGTGCCCGACCAAACACCTCCAGCGAGTCTCTCATTGGTTCCCCCTCTTGCAGTTCATCCTGCGGACAAATTGCAGACGGTACGAAAGAGGCATGGAAAGGCGCCGAGTCTCCAAGTGGGGAGATTGTTAGTAAGGGGGCCTGAATGGAGAACACGAGCACCAGGAGATGAAAACTGAGGTGAGTTTCAGAAAGCTTTCCCGATCCCACGGTGTAGCATCCGCTGGGTTTCCAATGAGTGCTTTCGCTGTCGGAAGATTGCGTTGAACCTGGAGAGTTGGGTCCCATGGAATGGGGAGCACGCAGGATTCCTTTCAAGGGTCTGCATTTGCTTTCCCAACCTCACCAATCGTCTCAGCCCCAAGAGTGTCCAGCCTTATGTCTTCTGCCGCTGGGGCTGTAGATGTGGTCAATCCTGGTTGCATGCCAGTCCCTGAACGCATTTTGGAAGAATTTCTCTCTGTTTTGCCCTGCTTGTTTCTTCTTTATGTTGGAAATGTATCCTCAGAATGGGTTTGAGCTGATTTTCCCTGCTGGTTTTAGGCCGCTTTACACACACTTGATGCACTTACACAGAGATATCAAGACTTAGCTTTTAAGATGCTTACTAGTCGGATAGATACTTGTGCGATGAACAGGGTCTGGTGAGTCCAGTTGATTGAGCAAGGAGTAGGTCGTGTCCATTCCATATTCGGTTTTTGGAAGGGTATCTGTGCTCATTTCAAACTCGAGTTTTATGCGTCACCCCACCTCACCTTTCCCCTGAAGCAGGCATAAGTGTGTTTTCTAAAAGCGTGACTCTGTTCTGTTTGGGGATTCAGTGCAAGGGGAGCGATTTTTACATTCCCTCGATAAGTGATATCATAAGTTTCTTTTTTTGTGGGACTTATTTCACTGAGGATGATCGTACCTAAATCCACTCAGGATGCTGCTACCAGCCTCATGACGTGCATTTCATGGCTGAGTGACACTCCATTGGACCTACGTAGCACCACTTGTCAACTTGTCCACTTGTCTTTGTCCACTTGTCCACTTGGCTCTTTCCTGGGATATGAAACGTGTACCGGAGTGGAGGTTCTTGTCAAGACAGCAGCCCTGAACGTTGGGTCCCTGTGTCTGGTTGATTTTTTCATTTTCCCAAGGTCAACGCCCATGTGTGGAAGTGCCCTATGCTCTGTGGTTCTGTGTTTTACATGGTTTGGGAAAGAGGATACACTTGTGAAGATTGGCTGTTGGCCATTGACATCCCGCCCATCAGCTTAACAAGGCTCCCTTGACTCCGTGGGCTGTCCTGCCTTTCTGGTTTTTAGACTTTTTTCGCCTGGCCCTTTTGCCCCGGGGGGGGGCGAGAGATTTCTTTGTAGTGCTGATTTGCTCTCCCAGGTTGCTTGGTTGGCCAAAAAGGGCGTATGCGTTTTTTCCTGAATATATTCAGGAAAAAACGCATACGCCCTTTTTGGCCAACCGCATCATTGTCCACGTTCTGGCGCTTTTCATGTGCTATCGGGGCCATTCCGATGTACCCGTTGACATCCGTTTCCTGCAGTTCTGCCTTGCGTTCAGCGCCTCTTCGTAGCCTGACCTCAATATATTTTGGGGCGATAGTTATCGTTTAGAACTCTGCAGGTTTGGGAAGTGCAGTGCCCCTGAGCTCCATTTCCCAAGTCGCTTTTTTGTGAGTGGGACGCAACACGGCTGGATGGCTTCACGCCCTATTGTCGATCCGGGGTGGCAGGCTGAACCGCTGGTGAATTCTTCTTCGTGATGGGAAATGAGAGTGACATGTGCCCGACCAAACACCTCCAGCGAGTCTCTCATTGGTTCCCCCTCTTGCAGTTCATCCTGCGGACAAATTGCAGACGGTACGAAAGAGGCATGGAAAGGCGCCGAGTCTCCAAGTGGGGAGATTGTTAGTAAGGGGGCCTGAATGGAGAACACGAGCACCAGGAGATGAAAACTGAGGTGAGTTTCAGAAAGCTTTCCCGATCCCACGGTGTAGCATCCGCTGGGTTTCCAATGAGTGCTTTCGCTGTCGGAAGATTGCGTTGAACCTGGAGAGTTGGGACCCATGGAATGGGGAGCACGCAGGATTCCTTTCAAGGGTCTGCATTTGCTTTCCCAACCTCACCAATCGTCTCAGCCCCAAGAGTGTCCAGCCTTATGTCTTCTGCCGCTGGGGCTGTAGATGTGGTCAATCCTGGTTGCATGCCAGTCCCTGAACGCATTTTGGAAGAATTTCTCTCTGTTTTGCCCTGCTTGTTTCTTCTTTATGTTGGAAATGTATCCTCAGAATGGGTCTGAGCTGATTTTCCCTGCTGGTTTTAGGCCGCTTTACACACACTTGATGCACTTACACAGAGATATCAAGACTTAGCTTTTAAGATGCTTACTAGTCGGATAGATACTTGTGCGATGAACAGGGTCTGGTGAGTCCAGTTGATTGAGCAAGGAGTAGGTCGTGTCCATTCCATATTCGGTTTTCGGAAGGGTATCTGTGCTCATTTCAAACTCGAGTTTTATGCGTCACCCCACCTCACCTTTCCCCTGAAGCAGGCATAAGTGTGTTTTCTAAAAGCGTGACTCTGTTCTGTTTGGGGATTCAGTGCAAGGGGAGCGATTTTTACATTCCCTCGATAAGTGATATCATAAGTTTCTTTTTTTGTGGGACTTATTTCACTGAGGATGATCGTACCTAAATCCACTCAGGATGCTGCTACCAGCCTCATGACGTGGATTTCATGGCTGAGTGACACTCCATTGGACCTACGTAGCACCACTTGTCAACTTGTCCACTTGTCTTTGTCCACTTGTCCACTTGGCTCTTTCCTGGGATATGAAACGTGTACCGGAGTGGAGGTTCTTGTCAAGACAGCAGCCCTCAACTTTGGGGTCCCTGTGTCTGGTTGATTTTTTCATTTTCCCAAGGTCAACGCCCATGTGTGGAAGTGCCCTATGCTCTGTGGTTCTGTGTTTTACATGGTTCGGGAAAGAGGATACACTTGTGAAGATTGGCTGTTGGCCATTGACATCCCGCCCATCAGCTTAACAAGGCTCCCTTGACTCCGTGGCCTGTCCTGCCTTTCTGGTTTTTAGACTATTTTCGCCTGGCCCTTTTGCCCCGGGGGGGGGGCGAGAGATTTCTTTGTAGTGCTGATTTGCTCTCCCAGGTTGCTTGGTTGGCCAAAAAGGGCGTATGCGTTTTTTCCTGAATATATTCAGGAAAAAACGCATACGCCCTTTTTGGCCAACCGCATCATTGTCCACGTTCTGGCGCTTTTCATGTGCTATCGGGGCCATTCCGATGTACCCGTTGACATCCGTTTCCTGCAGTTCTGCCTTGCGTTCAGCGCCTCTTCGTAGCCTGACCTCAATATATTTTGGGGCGATAGTTATCGTTTAGAACTCTGCAGGTTTGGGAAGTGCAGTGCCCCTGAGCTCCATTTCCCAAGTCGCTTTTTTGTGAGTGGGACGCAACACGGCTGGATGGCTTCACGCCCTATTGTCGATCCGGGGTGGCAGGCTGAACCGCTGGTGAATTCTTCTTCGTGATGGGAAATGAGAGTGACATGTGCCCGACCAAACACCTCCAGCGAGTCTCTCATTGGTTCCCCCTCTTGCAGTTCATCCTGCGGACAAATTGCAGACGGTACGAAAGAGGCATGGAAAGGCGCCGAGTCTCCAAGTGGGGAGATTGTTAGTAAGGGGGCCTGAATGGAGAACACGAGCACCAGGAGATGAAAACTGAGGTGAGTTTCAGAAAGCTTTCCCGATCCCACGGTGTAGCATCCGCTGGGTTTCCAATGAGTGCTTTCGCTGTCGGAAGATTGCGTTGAACCTGGAGAGTTGGGACCCATGGAATGGGGAGCACGCAGGATTCCTTTCAAGGGTCTGCATTTGCTTTCCCAACCTCACCAATCGTCTCAGCCCCAAGAGTGTCCAGCCTTATGTCTTCTGCCGCTGGGGCTGTAGATGTGGTCAATCCTGGTTGCATGCCAGTCCCTGAACGCATTTTGGAAGAATTTCTCTCTGTTTTGCCCTGCTTGTTTCTTCTTTATGTTGGAAATGTATCCTCAGAATGGGTCTGAGCTGATTTTCCCTGCTGGTTTTAGGCCGCTTTACACACACTTGATGCACTTACACAGAGATATCAAGACTTAGCTTTTAAGATGCTTACTAGTCGGATAGATACTTGTGCGATGAACAGGGTCTGGTGAGTCCAGTTGATTGAGCAAGGAGTAGGTCGTGTCCATTCCATATTCGGTTTTCGGAAGGGTATCTGTGCTCATTTCAAACTCGAGTTTTATGCGTCACCCCACCTCACCTTTCCCCTGAAGCAGGCATAAGTGTGTTTTCTAAAAGCGTGACTCTGTTCTGTTTGGGGATTCAGTGCATGGGGAGCGATTTTTACATTCCCTCGATAAGTGATATCATAAGTTTCTTTTTTTGTGGGACTTATTTCACTGAGGATGATCGTACCTAAATCCACTCAGGATGCTGCTACCAGCCTCATGACGTGGATTTCATGGCTGAGTGACACTCCATTGGACCTACGTAGCACCACTTGTCCACTTGTCCACTTGTCTTTGTCCACTTGTCCACTCGTCTTTGTCCACTTGGCTCTTTCCTGGGATATGAAACGTGTACCGGAGTGGAGGTTCTTGTCAAGACAGCAGCCCTCAACTTTGGGGTCCCTGTGTCTGGTTGATTTTTTCATTTTCCCAAGGTCAACGCCCATGTGTGGAAGTGCCCTATGCTCTGTGGTTCTGTGTTTTACATGGTTTGGGAAAGAGGATACACTTGTGAAGATTGGCTGTTGGCCATTGACATCCCGCCCATCAGCTTAACAAGGCTCCCTTGACTCCGTGGGCTGTCCTGCCTTTCTGGTTTTTAGACTTTTTTCGCCTGGCCCTTTTGCCCCGGGGGGGGGCGAGAGATTTCTTTGTAGTGCTGATTTGCTCTCCCAGGTTGCTTGGTTGGCCAAAAAGGGCGTATGCGTTTTTTCCTGAATATATTCAGGAAAAAACGCATACGCCCTTTTTGGCCAACCGCATCATTGTCCACGTTCTGGCGCTTTTCATGTGCTATCGGGGCCATTCCGATGTACCCGTTGACATCCGTTTCCTGCAGTTCTGCCTTGCGTTCAGCGCCTCTTCGTAGCCTGACCTCAATATATTTTGGGGCGATAGTTATCGTTTAGAACTCTGCAGGTTTGGGAAGTGCAGTGCCCCTGAGCTCCATTTCCCAAGTCGCTTTTTTGTGAGTGGGACGCAACACGGCTGGATGGCTTCACGCCCTATTGTCGATCCGGGGTGGCAGGCTGAACCGCTGGTGAATTCTTCTTCGTGATGGGAAATGAGAGTGACATGTGCCCGACCAAACACCTCCAGCGAGTCTCTCATTGGTTCCCCCTCTTGCAGTTCATCCTGCGGACAAATTGCAGACGGTACGAAAGAGGCATGGAAAGGCGCCGAGTCTCCAAGTGGGGAGATTGTTAGTAAGGGGGCCTGAATGGAGAACACGAGCACCAGGAGATGAAAACTGAGGTGAGTTTCAGAAAGCTTTCCCGATCCCACGGTGTAGCAACCGCTGGGTTTCCAATGAGTGCTTTCGCTGTCGGAAGATTGCGTTGAACCTGGAGAGTTGGGACCCATGGAATGGGGAGCACGCAGGATTCCTTTCAAGGGTCTGCATTTGCTTTCCCAACCTCACCAATCGTCTCAGCCCCAAGAGTGTCCAGCCTTATGTCTTCTGCCGCTGGGGCTGTAGATGTGGTCAATCCTGGTTGCATGCCAGTCCCTGAACGCATTTTGGAAGAATTTCTCTCTGTTTTGCCCTGCTTGTTTCTTCTTTATGTTGGAAATGTATCCTCAGAATGGGTCTGAGCTGATTTTCCCTGCTGGTTTTAGGCCGCTTTACACACACTTGATGCACTTACACAGAGATATCAAGACTTAGCTTTTAAGATGCTTACTAGTCGGATAGATACTTGTGCGATGAACAGGGTCTGGTGAGTCCAGTTGATTGAGCAAGGAGAAGGTCGTGTCCATTCCATATTCGGTTTTCGGATGGGTATCTGTGCTCATTTCAAACTCGAGTTTTATGCGTCACCCCACCTCACCTTTCCCCTGAAGCAGGCATAAGTGTGTTTTCTAAAAGCGTGACTCTGTTCTGTTTGGGGATTCAGTGCATGGGGAGCGATTTTTACATTCCCTCGATAAGTGATATCATAAGTTTCTTTTTTTGTGGGACTTATTTCACTGAGGATGATCGTACCTAAATCCACTCAGGATGCTGCTACCAGCCTCATGACGTGGATTTCATGGCTGAGTGACACTCCATTGGACCTACGTAGCACCACTTGTCCACTTGCCCACTTGTCTTTGTCCACTTGTCCACTCGTCTTTGTCCACTTGGCTCTTTCCTGGGATATGAAACGTGTACCGGAGTGGAGGTTCTTGTCAAGACAGCAGCCCTCAACTTTGGGGTCCCTGTGTCTGGTTGATTTTTTCATTTTCCCAAGGTCAACGCCCATGTGTGGAAGTGCCCTATGCTCTGTGGTTCTGTGTTTTACATGGTTTGGGAAAGAGGATACACTTGTGAAGATTGGCTGTTGGCCATTGACATCCCGCCCATCAGCTTAACAAGGCTCCCTTGACTCCGTGGGCTGTCCTGCCTTTCTGGTTTTTAGACTTTTTTCGCCTGGCCCTTTTGCCCCGGGGGGGCGAGAGATTTCTTTGTAGTGCTGATTTGTTCTCCCAGGTTGCTTGGTTGGCCAAAAAGGGCGTATGCGTTTTTTCCTGAATATATTCAGGAAAAAACGCATACGCCCTTTTTGGCCAACCGCATCATTGTCCACGTTCTGGCGCTTTTCATGTGCTATCGGGGCCATTCCGATGTACCCGTTGACATCCGTTTCCTGCAGTTCTGCCTTGCGTTCAGCGCCTCTTCGTAGCCTGACCTCAATATATTTTGGGGCGATAGTTATCGTTTAGAACTCTGCAGGTTTGGGAAGTGCAGTGCCCCTGAGCTCCATTTCCCAAGTCGCTTTTTTGTGAGTGGGACGCAACACGGCTGGATGGCTTCACGCCCTATTGTCGATCCGGGGTGGCAGGCTGAACCGCTGGTGAATTCTTCTTCGTGATGGGAAATGAGAGTGACATGTGCCCGACCAAACACCTCCAGCGAGTCTCTCATTGGTTCCCCCTCTTGCAGTTCATCCTGCGGACAAATTGCAGACGGTACGAAAGAGGCATGGAAAGGCGCCGAGTCTCCAAGTGGGGAGATTGTTAGTAAGGGGGCCTGAATGGAGAACACGAGCACCAGGAGATGAAAACTGAGGTGAGTTTCAGAAAGCTTTCCCGATCCCACGGTGTAGCATCCGCTGGGTTTCCAATGAGTGCTTTCGCTGTCGGAAGATTGCGTTGAACCTGGAGAGTTGGGACCCATGGAATGGGGAGCACGCAGGATTCCTTTCAAGGGTCTGCATTTGCTTTCCCAACCTCACCAATCGTCTCAGCCCCAAGAGTGTCCAGCCTTATGTCTTCTGCCGCTGGGGCTGTAGATGTGGTCAATCCTGGTTGCATGCCAGTCCCTGAACGCATTTTGGAAGAATTTCTCTCTGTTTTGCCCTGCTTGTTTCTTCTTTATGTTGGAAATGTATCCTCAGAATGGGTCTGAGCTGATTTTCCCTGCTGGTTTTAGGCCGCTTTACACACACTTGTTGCACTTACACAGAGATATCAAGACTTAGCTTTTAAGATGCTTACTAGTCGGATAGATACTTGTGCGATGAACAGGGTCTGGTGAGTCCAGTTGATTGAGCAAGGAGTAGGTCGTGTCCATTCCATATTCGGTTTTCGGAAGGGTATCTGTGCTCATTTCAAACTCGAGTTTTATGCGTCACCCCACCTCACCTTTCCCCTGAAGCAGGCATAAGTGTGTTTTCTAAAAGCGTGACTCTGTTCTGTTTGGGGATTCAGTGCATGGGGAGCGATTTTTACATTCCCTCGATAAGTGATATCATAAGTTTCTTTTTTTGTGGGACTTATTTCACTGAGGATGATCGTACCTAAATCCACTCAGGATGCTGCTACCAGCCTCATGACGTGGATTTCATGGCTGAGTGACACTCCATTGGACCTACGTAGCACCACTTGTCCACTTGTCCACTTGTCTTTGTCCACTTGTCCACTCGTCTTTGTCCACTTGGCTCTTTCCTGGGATATGAAACGTGTACCGGAGTGGAGGTTCTTGTCAAGACAGCAGCCCTCAACTTTGGGGTCCCTGTGTCTGGTTGATTTTTTCATTTTCCCAAGGTCAACGCCCATGTGTGGAAGTGCCCTATGCTCTGTGGTTCTGTGTTTTACATGGTTTGGGAAAGAGGATACACTTGTGAAGATTGGCTGTTGGCCATTGACATCCCGCCCATCAGCTTAACAAGGCTCCCTTGACTCCGTGGGCTGTCCTGCCTTTCTGGTTTTTAGACTTTTTTCGCCTGGCCCTTTTGCCCCGGGGGGGGCGAGAGATTTCTTTGTAGTGCTGATTTGTTCTCCCAGGTTGCTTGGTTGGCCAAAAAGGGCGTATGCGTTTTTTCCTGAATATATTCAGGAAAAAACGCATACGCCCTTTTTGGCCAACCGCATCATTGTCCACGTTCTGGCGCTTTTCATGTGCTATCGGGGCCATTCCGATGTACCCGTTGACATCCGTTTCCTGCAGTTCTGCCTTGCGTTCAGCGCCTCTTCGTAGCCTGACCTCAATATATTTTGGGGCGATAGTTATCGTTTAGAACTCTGCAGGTTTGGGAAGTGCAGTGCCCCTGAGCTCCATTTCCCAAGTCGCTTTTTTGTGAGTGGGACGCAACACGGCTGGATGGCTTCACGCCCTATTGTCGATCCGGGGTGGCAGGCTGAACCGCTGGTGAATTCTTCTTCGTGATGGGAAATGAGAGTGACATGTGCCCGACCAAACACCTCCAGCGAGTCTCTCATTGGTTCCCCCTCTTGCAGTTCATCCTGCGGAAAAATTGCAGACGGTACGAAAGAGGCATGGAAAGGCGCCGAGTCTCCAAGTGGGGAGATTGTTAGTAAGGGGGCCTGAATGGAGAACACGAGCACCAGGAGATGAAAACTGAGGTGAGTTTCAGAAAGCTTTCCCGATCCCACGGTGTAGCATCCGCTGGGTTTCCAATGAGTGCTTTCGCTGTCGGAAGATTGCGTTGAACCTGGAGAGTTGGGACCCATGGAATGGGGAGCACGCAGGATTCCTTTCAAGGGTCTGCATTTGCTTTCCCAACCTCACCAATCGTCTCAGCCCCAAGAGTGTCCAGCCTTATGTCTTCTGCCGCTGGGGCTGTAGATGTGGTCAATCCTGGTTGCATGCCAGTCCCTGAACGCATTTTGGAAGAATTTCTCTCTGTTTTGCCCTGCTTGTTTCTTCTTTATGTTGGAAATGTATCCTCAGAATGGGTCTGAGCTGATTTTCCCTGCTGGTTTTAGGCCGCTTTACACACACTTGTTGCACTTACACAGAGATATCAAGACTTAGCTTTTAAGATGCTTACTAGTCGGATAGATACTTGTGCGATGAACAGGGTCTGGTGAGTCCAGTTGATTGAGCAAGGAGTAGGTCGTGTCCATTCCATATTCGGTTTTCGGAAGGGTATCTGTGCTCATTTCAAACTCGAGTTTTATGCGTCACCCCACCTCACCTTTCCCCTGAAGCAGGCATAAGTGTGTTTTCTAAAAGCGTGACTCTGTTCTGTTTGGGGATTCAGTGCATGGGGAGCGATTTTTACATTCCCTCGATAAGTGATATCATAAGTTTCTTTTTTTGTGGGACTGATTTCACTGAGGATGATCGTACCTAAATCCACTCAGGATGCTGCTACCAGCCTCATGACGTGGATTTCATGGCTGAGTGACACTCCATTGGACCTACGTAGCACCACTTGTCCACTTGTCCACTTGTCTTTGTCCACTTGTCCACTCGTCTTTGTCCACTTGGCTCTTTCCTGGGATATGAAACGTGTACCGGAGTGGAGGTTCTTGTCAAGACAGCAGCCCTCAACTTTGGGGTCCCTGTGTCTGGTTGATTTTTTCATTTTCCCAAGGTCAACGCCCATGTGTGGAAGTGCCCTATGCTCTGTGGTTCTGTGTTTTACATGGTTTGGGAAAGAGGATACACTTGTGAAGATTGGCTGTTGGCCATTGACATCCCGCCCATCAGCTTAACAAGGCTCCCTTGACTCCGTGGGCTGTCCTGACTTTCTGGTTTTTAGACTTTTTTCGCCTGGCCCTTTTGCCCCGGGGGGGGCGAGAGATTTCTTTGTAGTGCTGATTTGTTCTCCCAGGTTGCTTGGTTGGCCAAAAAGGGCGTATGCGTTTTTTCCTGAATATATTCAGGAAAAAACGCATACGCCCTTTTTGGCCAACCGCATCATTGTCCACGTTCTGGCGCTTTTCATGTGCTATCGGGGCCATTCCGATGTACCCGTTGACATCCGTTTCCTGCAGTTCTGCCTTGCGTTCAGCGCCTCTTCGTAGCCTGACCTCAATATATTTTGGGGCGATAGTTATCGTTTAGAACTCTGCAGGTTTGGGAAGTGCAGTGCCCCTGAGCTCCATTTCCCAAGTCGCTTTTTTGTGAGTGGGACGCAACACGGCTGGATGGCTTCACGCCCTATTGTCGATCCGGGGTGGCAGGCTGAACCGCTGGTGAATTCTTCTTCGTGATGGGAAATGAGAGTGACATGTGCCCGACCAAACACCTCCAGCGAGTCTCTCATTGGTTCCCCCTCTTGCAGTTCATCCTGCGGACAAATTGCAGACGGTACGAAAGAGGCATGGAAAGGCGCCGAGTCTCCAAGTGGGGAGATTGTTAGTAAGGGGGCCTGAATGGAGAACACGAGCACCAGGAGATGAAAACTGAGGTGAGTTTCAGAAAGCTTTCCCGATCCCACGGTGTAGCATCCGCTGGGTTTCCAATGAGTGCTTTCGCTGTCGGAAGATTGCGTTGAACCTGGAGAGTTGGGACCCATGGAATGGGGAGCACGCAGGATTCCTTTCAAGGGTCTGCATTTGCTTTCCCAACCTCACCAATCGTCTCAGCCCCAAGAGTGTCCAGCCTTATGTCTTCTGCCGCTGGGGCTGTAGATGTGGTCAATCCTGGTTGCATGCCAGTCCCTGAACGCATTTTGGAAGAATTTCTCTCTGTTTTGCCCTGCTTGTTTCTTCTTTATGTTGGAAATGTATCCTCAGAATGGGTCTGAGCTGATTTTCCCTGCTGGTTTTAGGTCGCTTTACACACACTTGATGCACTTACACAGAGATATCAAGACTTAGCTTTTAAGATGCTTACTAGTCGGATAGATACTTGTGCGATGAACAGGGTCTGGTGAGTCCAGTTGATTGAGCAAGGAGTAGGTCGTGTCCATTCCATATTCGGTTTTCGGAAGGGTATCTGTGCTCATTTCAAACTCGAGTTTTATGCGTCACCCCACCTCACCTTTCCCCTGAAGCAGGCATAAGTGTGTTTTCTAAAAGCGTGACTCTGTTCTGTTTGGGGATTCAGTGCATGGGGAGCGATTTTTACGTTCCCTCGATAAGTGATATCATAAGTTTCTTTTTTTGTGGGACTTATTTCACTGAGGATGATCGTACCTAAATCCACTCAGGATGCTGCTACCAGCCTCATGACGTGGATTTCATGGCTGAGTGACACTCCATTGGACCTACGTAGCACCACTTGTCCACTTGTCCACTTGTCTTTGTCCACTTGTCCACTCGTCTTTGTCCACTTGGCTCTTTCCTGGGATATGAAACGTGTACCGGAGTGGAGGTTCTTGTCAAGACAGCAGCCCTCAACTTTGGGGTCCCTGTGTCTGGTTGATTTTTTCATTTTCCCAAGGTCAACGCCCATGTGTGGAAGTGCCCTATGCTCTGTGGTTCTGTGTTTTACATGGTTTGGGAAAGAGGATACACTTGTGAAGATTGGCTGTTGGCCATTGACATCCCGCCCATCAGCTTAACAAGGCTCCCTTGACTCCGTGGGCTGTCCTGCCTTTCTGGTTTTTACACTTTTTTCGCCTGGCCCTTTTGCCCCGGGGGGGGGCGAGAGATTTCTTTGTAGTGCTGATTTGCTCTCCCAGGTTGCTTGGTTGGCCAAAAAGGGCGTATGCGTTTTTTCCTGAATATATTCAGGAAAAAACGCATACGCCCTTTTTGGCCAACCGCATCATTGTCCACGTTCTGGCGCTTTTCATGTGCTATCGGGGCCATTCCGATGTACCCGTTGACATCCGTTTCCTGCAGTTCTGCCTTGCGTTCAGCGCCTCTTCGTAGCCTGACCTCAATATATTTTGGGGCGATAGTTATCGTTTAGAACTCTGCAGGTTTGGGAAGTGCAGTGCCCCTGAGCTCCATTTCCCAAGTCGCTTTTTTGTGAGTGGGACGCAACACGGCTGGATGGCTTCACGCCCTATTGTCGATCCGGGGTGGCAGGCTGAACCGCTGGTGAATTCTTCTTCGTGATGGGAAATGAGAGTGACATGTGCCCGACCAAACACCTCCAGCGAGTCTCTCATTGGTTCCCCCTCTTGCAGTTCATCCTGCGGACAAATTGCAGACGGTACGAAAGAGGCATGGAAAGGCGCCGAGTCTCCAAGTGGGGAGATTGTTAGTAAGGGGGCCTGAATGGAGAACACGAGCACCAGGAGATGAAAACTGAGGTGAGTTTCAGAAAGCTTTCCCGATCCCACGGTGTAGCAACCGCTGGGTTTCCAATGAGTGCTTTCGCTGTCGGAAGATTGCGTTGAACCTGGAGAGTTGGGACCCATGGAATGGGGAGCACGCAGGATTCCTTTCAAGGGTCTGCATTTGCTTTCCCAACCTCACCAATCGTCTCAGCCCCAAGAGTGTCCAGCCTTATGTCTTCTGCCGCTGGGGCTGTAGATGTGGTCAATCCTGGTTGCATGCCAGTCCCTGAACGCATTTTGGAAGAATTTCTCTCTGTTTTGCCCTGCTTGTTTCTTCTTTATGTTGGAAATGTATCCTCAGAATGGGTCTGAGCTGATTTTCCCTGCTGGTTTTAGGCCGCTTTACACACACTTGATGCACTTACACAGAGATATCAAGACTTAGCTTTTAAGATGCTTACTAGTCGGATAGATACTTGTGCGATGAACAGGGTCTGGTGAGTCCAGTTGATTGAGCAAGGAGTAGGTCGTGTCCATTCCATATTCGGTTTTCGGAAGGGTATCTGTGCTCATTTCAAACTCGAGTTTTATGCGTCACCCCACCTCACCTTTCCCCTGAAGCAGGCATAAGTGTGTTTTCTAAAAGCGTGACTCTGTTCTGTTTGGGGATTCAGTGCATGGGGAGCGATTTTTACATTCCCTCGATAAGTGATATCATAAGTTTCTTTTTTTGTGGGACTTATTTCACTGAGGATGATCGTACCTAAATCCACTCAGGATGCTGCTACCAGCCTCATGACGTGGATTTCATGGCTGAGTGACACTCCATTGGACCTACGTAGCACCACTTGTCCACTTGTCCACTTGTCTTTGTCCACTTGTCCACTCGTCTTTGTCCACTTGGCTCTTTCCTGGGATATGAAACGTGTACCGGAGTGGAGGTTCTTGTCAAGACAGCAGCCCTCAACTTTGGGGTCCCTGTGTCTGGTTGATTTTTTCATTTTCCCAAGGTCAACGCCCATGTGTGGAAGTGCCCTATGCTCTGTGGTTCTGTGTTTTACATGGTTTGGGAAAGAGGATACACTTGTGAAGATTGGCTGTTGGCCATTGACATCCCGCCCATCAGCTTAACAAGGCTCCCTTGACTCCGTGGGCTGTCCTGCCTTTCTGGTTTTTAGACTTTTTTCGCCTGGCCCTTTTGCCCCGGGGGGGGCGAGAGATTTCTTTGTAGTGCTGATTTGTTCTCCCAGGTTGCTTGGTTGGCCAAAAAGGGCGTATGCGTTTTTTCCTGAATATATTCAGGAAAAAACGCATACGCCCTTTTTGGCCAACCGCATCATTGTCCACGTTCTGGCGCTTTTCATGTGCTATCGGGGCCATTCCGATGTACCCGTTGACATCCGTTTCCTGCAGTTCTGCCTTGCGTTCAGCGCCTCTTCGTAGCCTGACCTCAATATATTTTGGGGCGATAGTTATCGTTTAGAACTCTGCAGGTTTGGGAAGTGCAGTGCCCCTGAGCTCCATTTCCCAAGTCGCTTTTTTGTGAGTGGGACGCAACACGGCTGGATGGCTTCACGCCCTATTGTCGATCCGGGGTGGCAGGCTGAACCTCTGGTGAATTCTTCTTCGTGATGGGAAATGAGAGTGACATGTGCCCGACCAAACACCTCCAGCGAGTCTCTCATTGGTTCCCCCTCTTGCAGTTCATCCTGCGGACAAATTGCAGACGGTACGAAAGAGGCATGGAAAGGCGCCGAGTCTCCAAGTGGGGAGATTGTTAGTAAGGGGGCCTGAATGGAGAACACGAGCACCAGGAGATGAAAACTGAGGTGAGTTTCAGAAAGCTTTCCCGATCCCACGGTGTAGCATCCTCTGGGTTTCCAATGAGTGCTTTCGCTGTCGGAAGATTGCGTTGAACCTGGAGAGTTGGGACCCATGGAATGGGGAGCACGCAGGATTCCTTTCAAGGGTCTGCATTTGCTTTCCCAACCTCACCAATCGTCTCAGCCCCAAGAGTGTCCAGCCTTATGTCTTCTGCCGCTGGGGCTGTAGATGTGGTCAATCCTGGTTGCATGCCAGTCCCTGAACGCATTTTGGAAGAATTTCTCTCTGTTTTGCCCTGCTTGTTTCTTCTTTATGTTGGAAATGTATCCTCAGAATGGGTCTGAGCTGATTTTCCCTGCTGGTTTTAGGCCGCTTTACACACACTTGATGCACTTACACAGAGATATCAAGACTTAGCTTTGAAGATGCTTACTAGTCGGATAGATACTTGTGCGATGAACAGGGTCTGGTGAGTCCAGTTGATTGAGCAAGGAGTAGGTCGTGTCCATTCCATATTCGGTTTTCGGAAGGGTATCTGTGCTCATTTCAAACTCGAGTTTTATGCGTCACCCCACCTCACCTTTCCCCTGAAGCAGGCATAAGTGTGTTTTCTAAAAGCGTGACTCTGTTCTGTTTGGGGATTCAGTGCATGGGGAGCGATTTTTACATTCCCTCGATAAGTGATATCATAAGTTTCTTTTTTTGTGGGACTTATTTCACTGAGGATGATCGTACCTAAATCCACTCAGGATGCTGCTACCAGCCTCATGACGTGGATTTCATGGCTGAGTGACACTCCATTGGACCTACGTAGCACCACTTGTCCACTTGTCCACTTGTCTTTGTCCACTTGTCCACTCGTCTTTGTCCACTTGGCTCTTTCCTGGGATATGAAACGTGTACCGGAGTGGAGGTTCTTGTCAAGACAGCAGCCCTCAACTTTGGGGTCCCTGTGTCTGGTTGATTTTTTCATTTTCCCAAGGTCAACGCCCATGTGTGGAAGTGCCCTATGCTCTGTGGTTCTGTGTTTTACATGGTTTGGGAAAGAGGATACACTTGTGAAGATTGGCTGTTGGCCATTGACATCCCGCCCATCAGCTTAACAAGGCTCCCTTGACTCCGTGGGCTGTCCTGCCTTTCTGGTTTTTAGACTTTTTTCGCCTGGCCCTTTTGCCCCGGGGGGGGGCGAGAGATTTCTTTGTAGTGCTGATTTGCTCTCCCAGGTTGCTTGGTTGGCCAAAAAGGGCGTATGCGTTTTTTCCTGAATATATTCAGGAAAAAACGCATACGCCCTTTTTGGCAAACCGCATCATTGTCCACGTTCTGGCGCTTTTCATGTGCTATCGGGGCCATTCCGATGTACCCGTTGACATCCGTTTCCTGCAGTTCTGCCTTGCGTTGAGCGCCTCTTCGTAGCCTGACCTCAATATATTTTGGGGCGATAGTTATCGTTTAGAACTCTGCAGGTTTGGGAAGTGCAGTGCCCCTGAGCTCCATTTCCCAAGTCGCTTTTTTGTGAGTGGGACGCAACACGGCTGGATGGCTTCACGCCCTATTGTCGATCCGGGGTGGCAGGCTGAACCGCTGGTGAATTCTTCTTCGTGATGGGAAATGAGAGTGACATGTGCCCGACCAAACACCTCCAGCGAGTCTCTCATTGGTTCCCCCTCTTGCAGTTCATCCTGCGGACAAATTGCAGACGGTACGAAAGAGGCATGGAAAGGCGCCGAGTCTCCAAGTGGGGAGATTGTTAGTAAGGGGGCCTGAATGGAGAACACGAGCACCAGGAGATGAAAACTGAGGTGAGTTTCAGAAAGCTTTCCCGATCCCACGGTGTAGCAACCGCTGGGTTTCCAATGAGTGCTTTCGCTGTCGGAAGATTGCGTTGAACCTGGAGAGTTGGGACCCATGGAATGGGGAGCACGCAGGATTCCTTTCAAGGGTCTGCATTTGCTTTCCCAACCTCACCAATCGTCTCAGCCCCAAGAGTGTCCAGCCTTATGTCTTCTGCCGCTGGGGCTGTAGATGTGGTCAATCCTGGTTGCATGCCAGTCCCTGAACGCATTTTGGAAGAATTTCTCTCTGTTTTGCCCTGCTTGTTTCTTCTTTATGTTGGAAATGTATCCTCAGAATGGGTCTGAGCTGATTTTCCCTGCTGGTTTTAGGCCGCTTTACACACACTTGATGCACTTACACAGAGATATCAAGACTTAGCTTTTAAGATGCTTACTAGTCGGATAGATACTTGTGCGATGAACAGGGTCTGGTGAGTCCAGTTGATTGAGCAAGGAGTAGGTCGTGTCCATTCCATATTCGGTTTTCGGAAGGGTATCTGTGCTCATTTCAAACTCGAGTTTTATGCGTCACCCCACCTCACCTTTCCCCTGAAGCAGGCATAAGTGTGTTTTCTAAAAGCGTGACTCTGTTCTGTTTGGGGATTCAGTGCATGGGGAGCGATTTTTACATTCCCTCGATAAGTGATATCATAAGTTTCTTTTTTTGTGGGACTTATTTCACTGAGGATGATCGTACCTAAATCCACTCAGGATGCTGCTACCAGCCTCATGACGTGGATTTCATGGCTGAGTGACACTCCATTGGACCTACGTAGCACCACTTGTCCACTTGTCCACTTGTCTTTGTCCACTTGTCCACTCGTCTTTGTCCACTTGGCTCTTTCCTGGGATATGAAACGTGTACCGGAGTGGAGGTTCTTGTCAAGACAGCAGCCCTCAACTTTGGGGTCCCTGTGTCTGGTTGATTTTTTCATTTTCCCAAGGTCAACGCCCATGTGTGGAAGTGCCCTATGCTCTGTGGTTCTGTGTTTTACATGGTTTGGGAAAGAGGATACACTTGTGAAGATTGGCTGTTGGCCATTGACATCCCGCCCATCAGCTTAACAAGGCTCCCTTGACTCCGTGGGCTGTCCTGCCTTTCTGGTTTTTAGACTTTTTTCGCCTGGCCCTTTTGCCCCGGGGGGGGCGAGAGATTTCTTTGTAGTGCTGATTTGTTCTCCCAGGTTGCTTGGTTGGCCAAAAAGGGCGTATGCGTTTTTTCCTGAATATATTCAGGAAAAAACGCATACGCCCTTTTTGGCCAACCGCATCATTGTCCACGTTCTGGCGCTTTTCATGTGCTATCGGGGCCATTCCGATGTACCCGTTGACATCCGTTTCCTGCAGTTCTGCCTTGCGTTCAGCGCCTCTTCGTAGCCTGACCTCAATATATTTTGGGGCGATAGTTATCGTTTAGAACTCTGCAGGTTTGGGAAGTGCAGTGCCCCTGAGCTCCATTTCCCAAGTCGCTTTTTTGTGAGTGGGACGCAACACGGCTGGATGGCTTCACGCCCTATTGTCGATCCGGGGTGGCAGGCTGAACCTCTGGTGAATTCTTCTTCGTGATGGGAAATGAGAGTGACATGTGCCCGACCAAACACCTCCAGCGAGTCTCTCATTGGTTCCCCCTCTTGCAGTTCATCCTGCGGACAAATTGCAGACGGTACGAAAGAGGCATGGAAAGGCGCCGAGTCTCCAAGTGGGGAGATTGTTAGTAAGGGGGCCTGAATGGAGAACACGAGCACCAGGAGATGAAAACTGAGGTGAGTTTCAGAAAGCTTTCCCGATCCCACGGTGTAGCATCCTCTGGGTTTCCAATGAGTGCTTTCGCTGTCGGAAGATTGCGTTGAACCTGGAGAGTTGGGACCCATGGAATGGGGAGCACGCAGGATTCCTTTCAAGGGTCTGCATTTGCTTTCCCAACCTCACCAATCGTCTCAGCCCCAAGAGTGTCCAGCCTTATGTCTTCTGCCGCTGGGGCTGTAGATGTGGTCAATCCTGGTTGCATGCCAGTCCCTGAACGCATTTTGGAAGAATTTCTCTCTGTTTTGCCCTGCTTGTTTCTTCTTTATGTTGGAAATGTATCCTCAGAATGGGTCTGAGCTGATTTTCCCTGCTGGTTTTAGGCCGCTTTACACACACTTGATGCACTTACACAGAGATATCAAGACTTAGCTTTGAAGATGCTTACTAGTCGGATAGATACTTGTGCGATGAACAGGGTCTGGTGAGTCCAGTTGATTGAGCAAGGAGTAGGTCGTGTCCATTCCATATTCGGTTTTCGGAAGGGTATCTGTGCTCATTTCAAACTCGAGTTTTATGCGTCACCCCACCTCACCTTTCCCCTGAAGCAGGCATAAGTGTGTTTTCTAAAAGCGTGACTCTGTTCTGTTTGGGGATTCAGTGCATGGGGAGCGATTTTTACATTCCCTCGATAAGTGATATCATAAGTTTCTTTTTTTGTGGGACTTATTTCACTGAGGATGATCGTACCTAAATCCACTCAGGATGCTGCTACCAGCCTCATGACGTGGATTTCATGGCTGAGTGACACTCCATTGGACCTACGTAGCACCACTTGTCCACTTGTCCACTTGTCTTTGTCCACTTGTCCACTCGTCTTTGTCCACTTGGCTCTTTCCTGGGATATGAAACGTGTACCGGAGTGGAGGTTCTTGTCAAGACAGCAGCCCTCAACTTTGGGGTCCCTGTGTCTGGTTGATTTTTTCATTTTCCCAAGGTCAACGCCCATGTGTGGAAGTGCCCTATGCTCTGTGGTTCTGTGTTTTACATGGTTTGGGAAAGAGGATACACTTGTGAAGATTGGCTGTTGGCCATTGACATCCCGCCCATCAGCTTAACAAGGCTCCCTTGACTCCGTGGGCTGTCCTGCCTTTCTGGTTTTTAGACTTTTTTCGCCTGGCCCTTTTGCCCCGGGGGGGGGCGAGAGATTTCTTTGTAGTGCTGATTTGCTCTCCCAGGTTGCTTGGTTGGCCAAAAAGGGCGTATGCGTTTTTTCCTGAATATATTCAGGAAAAAACGCATACGCCCTTTTTGGCAAACCGCATCATTGTCCACGTTCTGGCGCTTTTCATGTGCTATCGGGGCCATTCCGATGTACCCGTTGACATCCGTTTCCTGCAGTTCTGCCTTGCGTTGAGCGCCTCTTCGTAGCCTGACCTCAATATATTTTGGGGCGATAGTTATCGTTTAGAACTCTGCAGGTTTGGGAAGTGCAGTGCCCCTGAGCTCCATTTCCCAAGTCGCTTTTTTGTGAGTGGGACGCAACACGGCTGGATGGCTTCACGCCCTATTGTCGATCCGGGGTGGCAGGCTGAACCGCTGGTGAATTCTTCTTCGTGATGGGAAATGAGAGTGACATGTGCCCGACCAAACACCTCCAGCGAGTCTCTCATTGGTTCCCCCTCTTGCAGTTCATCCTGCGGACAAATTGCAGACGGTACGAAAGAGGCATGGAAAGGCGCCGAGTCTCCAAGTGGGGAGATTGTTAGTAAGGGGGCCTGAATGGAGAACACGAGCACCAGGAGATGAAAACTGAGGTGAGTTTCAGAAAGCTTTCCCGATCCCACGGTGTAGCAACCGCTGGGTTTCCAATGAGTGCTTTCGCTGTCGGAAGATTGCGTTGAACCTGGAGAGTTGGGACCCATGGAATGGGGAGCACGCAGGATTCCTTTCAAGGGTCTGCATTTGCTTTCCCAACCTCACCAATCGTCTCAGCCCCAAGAGTGTCCAGCCTTATGTCTTCTGCCGCTGGGGCTGTAGATGTGGTCAATCCTGGTTGCATGCCAGTCCCTGAACGCATTTTGGAAGAATTTCTCTCTGTTTTGCCCTGCTTGTTTCTTCTTTATGTTGGAAATGTATCCTCAGAATGGGTCTGAGCTGATTTTCCCTGCTGGTTTTAGGCCGCTTTACACACACTTGATGCACTTACACAGAGATATCAAGACTTAGCTTTTAAGATGCTTACTAGTCGGATAGATACTTGTGCGATGAACAGGGTCTGGTGAGTCCAGTTGATTGAGCAAGGAGTAGGTCGTGTCCATTCCATATTCGGTTTTCGGAAGGGTATCTGTGCTCATTTCAAACTCGAGTTTTATGCGTCACCCCACCTCACCTTTCCCCTGAAGCAGGCATAAGTGTGTTTTCTAAAAGCGTGACTCTGTTCTGTTTGGGGATTCAGTGCATGGGGAGCGATTTTTACATTCCCTCGATAAGTGATATCATAAGTTTCTTTTTTTGTGGGACTGATTTCACTGAGGATGATCGTACCTAAATCCACTCAGGATGCTGCTACCAGCCTCATGACGTGGATTTCATGGCTGAGTGACACTCCATTGGACCTACGTAGCACCACTTGTCCACTTGTCCACTTGTCTTTGTCCACTTGTCCACTCGTCTTTGTCCACTTGGCTCTTTCCTGGGATATGAAACGTGTACCGGAGTGGAGGTTCTTGTCAAGACAGCAGCCCTCAACTTTGGGGTCCCTGTGTCTGGTTGATTTTTTCATTTTCCCAAGGTCAACGCCCATGTGTGGAAGTGCCCTATGCTCTGTGGTTCTGTGTTTTACATGGTTTGGGAAAGAGGATACACTTGTGAAGATTGGCTGTTGGCCATTGACATCCCGCCCATCAGCTTAACAAGGCTCCCTTGACTCCGTGGGCTGTCCTGCCTTTCTGGTTTTTAGACTTTTTTCGCCTGGCCCTTTTGCCCCGGGGGGGGCGAGAGATTTCTTTGTAGTGCTGATTTGTTCTCCCAGGTTGCTTGGTTGGCCAAAAAGGGCGTATGCGTTTTTTCCTGAATATATTCAGGAAAAAACGCATACGCCCTTTTTGGCCAACCGCATCATTGTCCACGTTCTGGCGCTTTTCATGTGCTATCGGGGCCATTCCGATGTACCCGTTGACATCCGTTTCCTGCAGTTCTGCCTTGCGTTCAGCGCCTCTTCGTAGCCTGACCTCAATATATTTTGGGGCGATAGTTATCGTTTAGAACTCTGCAGGTTTGGGAAGTGCAGTGCCCCTGAGCTCCATTTCCCAAGTCGCTTTTTTGTGAGTGGGACGCAACACGGCTGGATGGCTTCACGCCCTATTGTCGATCCGGGGTGGCAGGCTGAACCGCTGGTGAATTCTTCTTCGTGATGGGAAATGAGAGTGACATGTGCCCGACCAAACACCTCCAGCGAGTCTCTCATTGGTTCCCCCTCTTGCAGTTCATCCTGCGGACAAATTGCAGACGGTACGAAAGAGGCATGGAAAGGCGCCGAGTCTCCAAGTGGGGAGATTGTTAGTAAGGGGGCCTGAATGGAGAACACGAGCACCAGGAGATGAAAACTGAGGTGAGTTTCAGAAAGCTTTCCCGATCCCACGGTGTAGCATCCTCTGGGTTTCCAATGAGTGCTTTCGCTGTCGGAAGATTGCGTTGAACCTGGAGAGTTGGGACCCATGGAATGGGGAGCACGCAGGATTCCTTTCAAGGGTCTGCATTTGCTTTCCCAACCTCACCAATCGTCTCAGCCCCAAGAGTGTCCAGCCTTATGTCTTCTGCCGCTGGGGCTGTAGATGTGGTCAATCCTGGTTGCATGCCAGTCCCTGAACGCATTTTGGAAGAATTTCTCTCTGTTTTGCCCTGCTTGTTTCTTCTTTATGTTGGAAATGTATCCTCAGAATGGGTCTGAGCTGATTTTCCCTGCTGGTTTTAGGTCGCTTTACACACACTTGATGCACTTACACAGAGATATCAAGACTTAGCTTTTAAGATGCTTACTAGTCGGATAGATACTTGTGCGATGAAGAGGGTCTGGTGAGTCCAGTTGATTGAGCAAGGAGTAGGTCGTGTCCATTCCATATTCGGTTTTCGGAAGGGTATCTGTGCTCATTTCAAACTCGAGTTTTATGCGTCACCCCACCTCACCTTTCCCCTGAAGCAGGCATAAGTGTGTTTTCTAAAAGCGTGACTCTGTTCTGTTTGGGGATTCAGTGCATGGGGAGCGATTTTTACATTCCCTCGATAAGTGATATCATAAGTTTCTTTTTTTGTGGGACTTATTTCACTGAGGATGATCGTACCTAAATCCACTCAGGATGCTGCTACCAGCCTCATGACGTGGATTTCATGGCTGAGTGACACTCCATTGGACCTACGTAGCACCACTTGTCCACTTGTCCACTTGTCTTTGTCCACTTGTCCACTCGTCTTTGTCCACTTGGCTCTTTCCTGGGATATGAAACGTGTACCGGAGTGGAGGTTCTTGTCAAGACAGCAGCCCTCAACTTTGGGGTCCCTGTGTCTGGTTGATTTTTTCATTTTCCCAAGGTCAACGCCCATGTGTGGAAGTGCCCTATGCTCTGTGGTTCTGTGTTTTACATGGTTTGGGAAAGAGGATACACTTGTGAAGATTGGCTGTTGGCCATTGACATCCCGCCCATCAGCTTAACAAGGCTCCCTTGACTCCGTGGGCTGTCCTGCCTTTCTGGTTTTTAGACTTTTTTCGCCTGGCCCTTTTGCCCCGGGGGGGGGGGGCGAGAGATTTCTTTGTAGTGCTGATTTGCTCTCCCAGGTTGCTTGGTTGGCCAAAAAGGGCGTATGCGTTTTTTCCTGAATATATTCAGGAAAAAACGCATACGCCCTTTTTGGCCAACCGCATCATTGTCCACGTTCTGGCGCTTTTCATGTGCTATCGGGGCCATTCCGATGTACCCGTTGACATCCGTTTCCTGCAGTTCTGCCTTGCGTTCAGCGCCTCTTCGTAGCCTGACCTCAATATATTTTGGGGCGATAGTTATCGTTTAGAACTCTGCAGGTTTGGGAAGTGCAGTGCCCCTGAGCTCCATTTCCCAAGTCGCTTTTTTGTGAGTGGGACGCAACACGGCTGGATGGCTTCACGCCCTATTGTCGATCCGGGGTGGCAGGCTGAACCGCTGGTGAATTCTTCTTCGTGATGGGAAATGAGAGTGACATGTGCCCGACCAAACACCTCCAGCGAGTCTCTCATTGGTTCCCCCTCTTGCAGTTCATCCTGCGGACAAATTGCAGACGGTACGAAAGAGGCATGGAAAGGCGCCGAGTCTCCAAGTGGGGAGATTGTTAGTAAGGGGGCCTGAATGGAGAACACGAGCACCAGGAGATGAAAACTGAGGTGAGTTTCAGAAAGCTTTCCCGATCCCACGGTGTAGCATCCGCTGGGTTTCCAATGAGTGCTTTCGCTGTCGGAAGATTGCGTTGAACCTGGAGAGTTGGGACCCATGGAATGGGGAGCACGCAGGATTCCTTTCAAGGGTTTGCATTTGCTTTCCCAACCTCACCAATCGTCTCAGCCCCAAGAGTGTCCAGCCTTATGTCTTCTGCCGCTGGGGCTGTAGATGTGGTCAATCCTGGTTGCATGCCAGTCCCTGAACGCATTTTGGAAGAATTTCTCTCTGTTTTGCCCTGCTTGTTTCTTCTTTATGTTGGAAATGTATCCTCAGAATGGGTCTGAGCTGATTTTCCCTGCTGGTTTTAGGCCGCTTTACACACACTTGATGCACTTACACAGAGATATCAAGACTTAGCTTTTAAGATGCTTACTAGTCGGATAGATACTTGTGCGATGAACAGGGTCTGGTGAGTCCAGTTGATTGAGCAAGGAGTAGGTCGTGTCCATTCCATATTCGGTTTTCGGAAGGGTATCTGTGCTCATTTCAAACTCGAGTTTTATGCGTCACCCCACCTCACCTTTCCCCTGAAGCAGGCATAAGTGTGTTTTCTAAAAGCGTGACTCTGTTCTGTTTGGGGATTCAGTGCAAGGGGAGCGATTTTTACATTCCCTCGATAAGTGATATCATAAGTTTCTTTTTTTGTGGGACTTATTTCACTGAGGATGATCGTACCTAAATCCACTCAGGATGCTGCTACCAGCCTCATGACGTGGATTTCATGGCTGAGTGACACTCCATTGGACCTACGTAGCACCACTTGTCAACTTGTCCACTTGTCTTTGTCCACTTGTCCACTTGGCTCTTTCCTGGGATATGAAACGTGTACCGGAGTGGAGGTTCTTGTCAAGACAGCAGCCCTCAACTTTGGGGTCCCTGTGTCTGGTTGATTTTTTCATTTTCCCAAGGTCAACGCCCATGTGTGGAAGTGCCCTATGCTCTGTGGTTCTGTGTTTTACATGGTTTGGGAAAGAGGATACACTTGTGAAGATTGGCTGTTGGCCATTGACATCCCGCCCATCAGCTTAACAAGGCTCCCTTGACTCCGTGGGCTGTCCTGCCTTTCTGGTTTTTAGACTTTTTTCGCCTGGCCCTTTTGCCCCGGGGGGGGGGGCGAGAGATTTCTTTGTAGTGCTGATTTGCTCTCCCAGGTTGCTTGGTTGGCCAAAAAGGGCGTATGCGTTTTTTCCTGAATATATTCAGGAAAAAACGCATACGCCCTTTTTGGCCAACCGCATCATTGTCCACGTTCTGGCGCTTTTCATGTGCTATCGGGGCCATTCCGATGTACCCGTTGACATCCGTTTCCTGCAGTTCTGCCTTGCGTTCAGCGCCTCTTCGTAGCCTGACCTCAATATATTTTGGGGCGATAGTTATCGTTTAGAACTCTGCAGGTTTGGGAAGTGCAGTGCCCCTGAGCTCCATTTCCCAAGTCGCTTTTTTGTGAGTGGGACGCAACACGGCTGGATGGCTTCACGCCCTATTGTCGATCCGGGGTGGCAGGCTGAACCGCTGGTGAATTCTTCTTCGTGATGGGAAATGAGAGTGACATGTGCCCGACCAAACACCTCCAGCGAGTCTCTCATTGGTTCCCCCTCTTGCAGTTCATCCTGCGGACAAATTGCAGACGGTACGAAAGAGGCATGGAAAGGCGCCGAGTCTCCAAGTGGGGAGATTGTTAGTAAGGGGGCCTGAATGGAGAACACGAGCACCAGGAGATGAAAACTGAGGTGAGTTTCAGAAAGCTTTCCCGATCCCACGGTGTAGCATCCGCTGGGTTTCCAATGAGTGCTTTCGCTGTCGGAAGATTGCGTTGAACCTGGAGAGTTGGGACCCATGGAATGGGGAGCACGCAGGATTCCTTTCAAGGGTCTGCATTTGCTTTCCCAACCTCACCAATCGTCTCAGCCCCAAGAGTGTCCAGCCTTATGTCTTCTGCCGCTGGGGCTGTAGATGTGGTCAATCCTGGTTGCATGCCAGTCCCTGAACGCATTTTGGAAGAATTTCTCTCTGTTTTGCCCTGCTTGTTTCTTCTTTATGTTGGAAATGTATCCTCAGAATGGGTCTGAGCTGATTTTCCCTGCTGGTTTTAGGCCGCTTTACACACACTTGATGCACTTACACAGAGATATCAAGACTTAGCTTTTAAGATGCTTACTAGTCGGATAGATACTTGTGCGATGAACAGGGTCTGGTGAGTCCAGTTGATTGAGCAAGGAGTAGGTCGTGTCCATTCCATATTCGGTTTTCGGAAGGGTATCTGTGCTCATTTCAAACTCGAGTTTTATGCGTCACCCCACCTCACCTTTCCCCTGAAGCAGGCATAAGTGTGTTTTCTAAAAGCGTGACTCTGTTCTGTTTGGGGATTCAGTGCATGGGGAGCGATTTTTACATTCCCTCGATAAGTGATATCATAAGTTTCTTTTTTTGTGGGACTTATTTCACTGAGGATGATCGTACCTAAATCCACTCAGGATGCTGCTACCAGCCTCATGACGTGGATTTCATGGCTGAGTGACACTCCATTGGACCTACGTAGCACCACTTGTCCACTTGTCCACTTGTCTTTGTCCACTTGTCCACTCGTCTTTGTCCACTTGGCTCTTTCCTGGGATATGAAACGTGTACCGGAGTGGAGGTTCTTGTCAAGACAGCAGCCCTCAACTTTGGGGTCCCTGTGTCTGGTTGATTTTTTCATTTTCCCAAGGTCAACGCCCATGTGTGGAAGTGCCCTATGCTCTGTGGTTCTGTGTTTTACATGGTTTGGGAAAGAGGATACACTTGTGAAGATTGGCTGTTGGCCATTGACATCCCGCCCATCAGCTTAACAAGGCTCCCTTGACTCCGTGGCCTGTCCTGCCTTTCTGGTTTTTAGACTTTTTTCGCCTGGCCCTTTTGCCCCGGGGGGGGGCGAGAGATTTCTTTGTAGTGCTGATTTGCTCTCCCAGGTTGCTTGGTTGGCCAAAAAGGGCGTATGCGTTTTTTCCTGAATATATTCAGGAAAAAACGCATACGCCCTTTTTGGCCAACCGCATCATTGTCCACGTTCTGGCGCTTTTCATGTGCTATCGGGGCCATTCCGATGTACCCGTTGACATCCGTTTCCTGCAGATCTGCCTTGCGTTCAGCGCCTCTTCGTAGCCTGACCTCAATATATTTTGGGGCGATAGTTATCGTTTAGAACTCTGCAGGTTTGGGAAGTGCAGTGCCCCTGAGCTCCATTTCCCAAGTCGCTTTTTTGTGAGTGGGACGCAACACGGCTGGATGGCTTCACGCCCTATTGTCGATCCGGGGTGGCAGGCTGAACCGCTGGTGAATTCTTCTTCGTGATGGGAAATGAGAGTGACATGTGCCCGACCAAACACCTCCAGCGAGTCTCTCATTGGTTCCCCCTCTTGCAGTTCATCCTGCGGACAAATTGCAGACGGTACGAAAGAGGCATGGAAAGGCGCCGAGTCTCCAAGTGGGGAGATTGTTAGTAAGGGGGCCTGAATGGAGAACACGAGCACCAGGAGATGAAAACTGAGGTGAGTTTCAGAAAGCTTTCCCGATCCCACGGTGTAGCAACCGCTGGGTTTCCAATGAGTGCTTTCGCTGTCGGAAGATTGCGTTGAACCTGGAGAGTTGGGACCCATGGAATGGGGAGCACGCAGGATTCCTTTCAAGGGTCTGCATTTGCTTTCCCAACCTCACCAATCGTCTCAGCCCCAAGAGTGTCCAGCCTTATGTCTTCTGCCGCTGGGGCTGTAGATGTGGTCAATCCTGGTTGCATGCCAGTCCCTGAACGCATTTTGGAAGAATTTCTCTCTGTTTTGCCCTGCTTGTTTCTTCTTTATGTTGGAAATGTATCCTCAGAATGGGTCTGAGCTGATTTTCCCTGCTGGTTTTAGGCCGCTTTACACACACTTGATGCACTTACACAGAGATATCAAGACTTAGCTTTTAAGATGCTTACTAGTCGGATAGATACTTGTGCGATGAACAGGGTCTGGTGAGTCCAGTTGATTGAGCAAGGAGTAGGTCGTGTCCATTCCATATTCGGTTTTCGGAAGGGTATCTGTGCTCATTTCAAACTCGAGTTTTATGCGTCACCCCACCTCACCTTTCCCCTGAAGCAGGCATAAGTGTGTTTTCTAAAAGCGTGACTCTGTTCTGTTTGGGGATTCAGTGCATGGGGAGCGATTTTTACATTCCCTCGATAAGTGATATCATAAGTTTCTTTTTTTGTGGGACTTATTTCACTGAGGATGATCGTACCTAAATCCACTCAGGATGCTGCTACCAGCCTCATGACGTGGATTTCATGGCTGAGTGACACTCCATTGGACCTACATAGCACCACTTGTCCACTTGCCCACTTGTCTTTGTCCACTTGTCCACTCGTCTTTGTCCACTTGGCTCTTTCCTGGGATATGAAACGTGTACCGGAGTGGAGGTTCTTGTCAAGACAGCAGCCCTCAACTTTGGGGTCCCTGTGTCTGGTTGATTTTTTCATTTTCCCAAGGTCAACGCCCATGTGTGGAAGTGCCCTATGCTCTGTGGTTCTGTGTTTTACATGGTTTGGGAAAGAGGATACACTTGTGAAGATTGGCTGTTGGCCATTGACATCCCGCCCATCAGCTTAACAAGGCTCCCTTGACTCCGTGGGCTGTCCTGCCTTTCTGGTTTTTAGACTTTTTTCGCCTGGCCCTTTTGCCCCGGGGGGGGCGAGAGATTTCTTTGTAGTGCTGATTTGTTCTCCCAGGTTGCTTGGTTGGCCAAAAAGGGCGTATGCGTTTTTTCCTGAATATATTCAGGAAAAAACGCATACGCGCTTTTTGGCCAACCGCATCATTGTCCACGTTCTGGCGCTTTTCATGTGCTATCGGGGCCATTCCGATGTACCCGTTGACATCCGTTTCCTGCAGTTCTGCCTTGCGTTCAGCGCCTCTTCGTAGCCTGACCTCAATATATTTTGGGGCGATAGTTATCGTTTAGAACTCTGCAGGTTTGGGAAGTGCAGTGCCCCTGAGCTCCATTTCCCAAGTCGCTTTTTTGTGAGTGGGACGCAACACGGCTGGATGGCTTCACGCCCTATTGTCGATCCGGGGTGGCAGGCTGAACCGCTGGTGAATTCTTCTTCGTGATGGGAAATGAGAGTGACATGTGCCCGACCAAACACCTCCAGCGAGTCTCTCATTGGTTCCCCCTCTTGCAGTTCATCCTGCGGACAAATTGCAGACGGTACGAAAGAGGCATGGAAAGGCGCCGAGTCTCCAAGTGGGGAGATTGTTAGTAAGGGGGCCTGAATGGAGAACACGAGCACCAGGAGATGAAAACTGAGGTGAGTTTCAGAAAGCTTTCCCGATCCCACGGTGTAGCATCCGCTGGGTTTCCAATGAGTGCTTTCGCTGTCGGAAGATTGCGTTGAACCTGGAGAGTTGGGACCCATGGAATGGGGAGCACGCAGGATTCCTTTCAAGGGTCTGCATTTGCTTTCCCAACCTCACCAATCGTCTCAGCCCCAAGAGTGTCCAGCCTTATGTCTTCTGCCGCTGGGGCTGTAGATGTGGTCAATCCTGGTTGCATGCCAGTCCCTGAACGCATTTTGGAAGAATTTCTCTCTGTTTTGCCCTGCTTGTTTCTTCTTTATGTTGGAAATGTATCCTCAGAATGGGTCTGAGCTGATTTTCCCTGCTGGTTTTAGGCCGCTTTACACACACTTGATGCACTTACACAGAGATATCAAGACTTAGCTTTTAAGATGCTTACTAGTCGGATAGATACTTGTGCGATGAACAGGGTCTGGTGAGTCCAGTTGATTGAGCAAGGAGTAGGTCGTGTCCATTCCATATTCGGTTTTCGGAAGGGTATCTGTGCTCATTTCAAACTCGAGTTTTATGCGTCACCCCACCTCACCTTTCCCCTGAAGCAGGCATAAGTGTGTTTTCTAAAAGCGTGACTCTGTTCTGTTTGGGGATTCAGTGCATGGGGAGCGATTTTTACATTCCCTCGATAAGTGATATCATAAGTTTCTTTTTTTGTGGGACTTATTTCACTGAGGATGATCGTACCTAAATCCACTCAGGATGCTGCTACCAGCCTCATGACGTGGATTTCATGGCTGAGTGACACTCCATTGGACCTACGTAGCACCACTTGTCCACTTGTCCACTTGTCTTTGTCCACTTGTCCACTCGTCTTTGTCCACTTGGCTCTTTCCTGGGATATGAAACGTGTACCGGAGTGGAGGTTCTTGTCAAGACAGCAGCCCTCAACTTTGGGGTCCCTGTGTCTGGTTGATTTTTTCATTTTCCCAAGGTCAACGCCCATGTGTGGAAGTGCCCTATGCTCTGTGGTTCTGTGTTTTACATGGTTTGGGAAAGAGGATACACTTGTGAAGATTGGCTGTTGGCCATTGACATCCCGCCCATCAGCTTAACAAGGCTCCCTTGACTCCGTGGGCTGTCCTGCCTTTCTGGTTTTTAGACTTTTTTCGCCTGGCCCTTTTGCCCCGGGGGGGGGCGAGAGATTTCTTTGTAGTGCTGATTTGCTCTCCCAGGTTGCTTGGTTGGCCAAAAAGGGCGTATGCGTTTTTTCCTGAATATATTCAGGAAAAAACGCATACGCCCTTTTTGGCCAACCGCATCATTGTCCACGTTCTGGCGCTTTTCATGTGCTATCGGGGCCATTCCGATGTACCCGTTGACATCCGTTTCCTGCAGTTCTGCCTTGCGTTCAGCGCCTCTTCGTAGCCTGACCTCAATATATTTTGGGGCGATAGTTATCGTTTAGAACTCTGCAGGTTTGGGAAGTGCAGTGCCCCTGAGCTCCATTTCCCAAGTCGCTTTTTTGTGAGTGGGACGCAACACGGCTGGATGGCTTCACGCCCTATTGTCGATCCGGGGTGGCAGGCTGAACCGCTGGTGAATTCTTCTTCGTGATGGGAAATGAGAGTGACATGTGCCCGACCAAACACCTCCAGCGAGTCTCTCATTGGTTCCCCCTCTTGCAGTTCATCCTGCGGACAAATTGCAGACGGTACGAAAGAGGCATGGAAAGGCGCCGAGTCTCCAAGTGGGGAGATTGTTAGTAAGGGGGCCTGAATGGAGAACACGAGCACCAGGAGATGAAAACTGAGGTGAGTTTCAGAAAGCTTTCCCGATCCCACGGTGTAGCAACCGCTGGGTTTCCAATGAGTGCTTTCGCTGTCGGAAGATTGCGTTGAACCTGGAGAGTTGGGACCCATGGAATGGGGAGCACGCAGGATTCCTTTCAAGGGTCTGCATTTGCTTTCCCAACCTCACCAATCGTCTCAGCCCCAAGAGTGTCCAGCCTTATGTCTTCTGCCGCTGGGGCTGTAGATGTGGTCAATCCTGGTTGCATGCCAGTCCCTGAACGCATTTTGGAAGAATTTCTCTCTGTTTTGCCCTGCTTGTTTCTTCTTTATGTTGGAAATGTATCCTCAGAATGGGTCTGAGCTGATTTTCCCTGCTGGTTTTAGGCCGCTTTACACACACTTGATGCACTTACACAGAGATATCAAGACTTAGCTTTTAAGATGCTTACTAGTCGGATAGATACTTGTGCGATGAACAGGGTCTGGTGAGTCCAGTTGATTGAGCAAGGAGTAGGTCGTGTCCATTCCATATTCGGTTTTCGGAAGGGTATCTGTGCTCATTTCAAACTCGAGTTTTATGCGTCACCCCACCTCACCTTTCCCCTGAAGCAGGCATAAGTGTGTTTTCTAAAAGCGTGACTCTGTTCTGTTTGGGGATTCAGTGCATGGGGAGCGATTTTTACATTCCCTCGGTAAGTGATATCATAAGTTTCTTTTTTTGTGGGACTTATTTCACTGAGGATGATCGTACCTAAATCCACTCAGGATGCTGCTACCAGCCTCATGACGTGGATTTCATGGCTGAGTGACACTCCATTGGACCTACGTAGCACCACTTGTCCACTTGTCCACTTGTCTTTGTCCACTTGTCCACTCGTCTTTGTCCACTTGGCTCTTTCCTGGGATATGAAACGTGTACCGGAGTGGAGGTTCTTGTCAAGACAGCAGCCCTCAACTTTGGGGTCCCTGTGTCTGGTTGATTTTTTCATTTTCCCAAGGTCAACGCCCATGTGTGGAAGTGCCCTATGCTCTGTGGTTCTGTGTTTTACATGGTTTGGGAAAGAGGATACACTTGTGAAGATTGGCTGTTGGCCATTGACATCCCGCCCATCAGCTTAACAAGGCTCCCTTGACTCCGTGGGCTGTCCTGCCTTTCTGGTTTTTAGACTTTTTTCGCCTGTCCCTTTTGCCCCGGGGGGGGGCGAGAGATTTCTTTGTAGTGCTGATTTGTTCTCCCAGGTTGCTTGGTTGGCCAAAAAGGGCATATGCGTTTTTTCCTGAATATATTCAGGAAAAAACGCATACGCGCTTTTTGGCCAACCGCATCATTGTCCACGTTCTGGCGCTTTTCATGTGCTATCGGGGCCATTCCGATGTACCCGTTGACATCCGTTTCCTGCAGTTCTGCCTTGCGTTCAGCGCCTCTTCGTAGCCTGACCTCAATATATTTTGGGGCGATAGTTATCGTTTAGAACTCTGCAGGTTTGGGAAGTGCAGTGCCCCTGAGCTCCATTTCCCAAGTCGCTTTTTTGTGAGTGGGACGCAACACGGCTGGATGGCTTCACGCCCTATTGTCGATCCGGGGTGGCAGGCTGAACCGCTGGTGAATTCTTCTTCGTGATGGGAAATGAGAGTGACATGTGCCCGACCAAACACCTCCAGCGAGTCTCTCATTGGTTCCCCCTCTTGCAGTTCATCCTGCGGACAAATTGCAGACGGTACGAAAGAGGCATGGAAAGGCGCCGAGTCTCCAAGTGGGGAGATTGTTAGTAAGGGGGCCTGAATGGAGAACACGAGCACCAGGAGATGAAAACTGAGGTGAGTTTCAGAAAGCTTTCCCGATCCCACGGTGTAGCATCCGCTGGGTTTCCAATGAGTGCTTTCGCTGTCGGAAGATTGCGTTGAACCTGGAGAGTTGGGACCCATGGAATGGGGAGCACGCAGGATTCCTTTCAAGGGTCTGCATTTGCTTTCCCAACCTCACCAATCGTCTCAGCCCCAAGAGTGTCCAGCCTTATGTCTTCTGCCGCTGGGGCTGTAGATGTGGTCAATCCTGGTTGCATGCCAGTCCCTGAACGCATTTTGGAAGAATTTCTCTCTGTTTTGCCCTGCTTGTTTCTTCTTTATGTTGGAAATGTATCCTCAGAATGGGTCTGAGCTGATTTTCCCTGCTGGTTTTAGGCCGCTTTACACACACTTGTTGCACTTACACAGAGATATCAAGACTTAGCTTTTAAGATGCTTACTAGTCGGATAGATACTTGTGCGATGAACAGGGTCTGGTGAGTCCAGTTGATTGAGCAAGGAGTAGGTCGTGTCCATTCCATATTCGGTTTTCGGAAGGGTATCTGTGCTCATTTCAAACTCGAGTTTTATGCGTCACCCCACCTCACCTTTCCCCTGAAGCAGGCATAAGTGTGTTTTCTAAAAGCGTGACTCTGTTCTGTTTGGGGATTCAGTGCATGGGGAGCGATTTTTACATTCCCTCGATAAGTGATATCATAAGTTTCTTTTTTTGTGGGACTTATTTCACTGAGGATGATCGTACCTAAATCCACTCAGGATGCTGCTACCAGCCTCATGACGTGGATTTCATGGCTGAGTGACACTCCATTGGACCTACGTAGCACCACTTGTCCACTTGTCCACTTGTCTTTGTCCACTTGTCCACTCGTCTTTGTCCACTTGGCTCTTTCCTGGGATATGAAACGTGTACCGGAGTGGAGGTTCTTGTCAAGACAGCAGCCCTCAACTTTGGGGTCCCTGTGTCTGGTTGATTTTTTCATTTTCCCAAGGTCAACGCCCATGTGTGGAAGTGCCCTATGCTCTGTGGTTCTGTGTTTTACATGGTTTGGGAAAGAGGATACACTTGTGAAGATTGGCTGTTGGCCATTGACATCCCGCCCATCAGCTTAACAAGGCTCCCTTGACTCCGTGGCCTGTCCTGCCTTTCTGGTTTTTAGACTTTTTTCGCCTGGCCCTTTTGCCCCGGGGGGGGGCGAGAGATTTCTTTGTAGTGCTGATTTGCTCTCCCAGGTTGCTTGGTTGGCCAAAAAGGGCGTATGCGTTTTTTCCTGAATATATTCAGGAAAAAACGCATACGCCCTTTTTGGCCAACCGCATCATTGTCCACGTTCTGGCGCTTTTCATGTGCTATCGGGGCCATTCCGATGTACCCGTTGACATCCGTTTCCTGCAGATCTGCCTTGCGTTCAGCGCCTCTTCGTAGCCTGACCTCAATATATTTTGGGGCGATAGTTATCGTTTAGAACTCTGCAGGTTTGGGAAGTGCAGTGCCCCTGAGCTCCATTTCCCAAGTCGCTTTTTTGTGAGTGGGACGCAACACGGCTGGATGGCTTCACGCCCTATTGTCGATCCGGGGTGGCAGGCTGAACCGCTGGTGAATTCTTCTTCGTGATGGGAAATGAGAGTGACATGTGCCCGACCAAACACCTCCAGCGAGTCTCTCATTGGTTCCCCCTCTTGCAGTTCATCCTGCGGACAAATTGCAGACGGTACGAAAGAGGCATGGAAAGGCGCCGAGTCTCCAAGTGGGGAGATTGTTAGTAAGGGGGCCTGAATGGAGAACACGAGCACCAGGAGATGAAAACTGAGGTGAGTTTCAGAAAGCTTTCCCGATCCCACGGTGTAGCAACCGCTGGGTTTCCAATGAGTGCTTTCGCTGTCGGAAGATTGCGTTGAACCTGGAGAGTTGGGACCCATGGAATGGGGAGCACGCAGGATTCCTTTCAAGGGTCTGCATTTGCTTTCCCAACCTCACCAATCGTCTCAGCCCCAAGAGTGTCCAGCCTTATGTCTTCTGCCGCTGGGGCTGTAGATGTGGTCAATCCTGGTTGCATGCCAGTCCCTGAACGCATTTTGGAAGAATTTCTCTCTGTTTTGCCCTGCTTGTTTCTTCTTTATGTTGGAAATGTATCCTCAGAATGGGTCTGAGCTGATTTTCCCTGCTGGTTTTAGGCCGCTTTACACACACTTGATGCACTTACACAGAGATATCAAGACTTAGCTTTTAAGATGCTTACTAGTCGGATAGATACTTGTGCGATGAACAGGGTCTGGTGAGTCCAGTTGATTGAGCAAGGAGTAGGTCGTGTCCATTCCATATTCGGTTTTCGGAAGGGTATCTGTGCTCATTTCAAACTCGAGTTTTATGCGTCACCCCACCTCACCTTTCCCCTGAAGCAGGCATAAGTGTGTTTTCTAAAAGCGTGACTCTGTTCTGTTTGGGGATTCAGTGCATGGGGAGCGATTTTTACATTCCCTCGATAAGTGATATCATAAGTTTCTTTTTTTGTGGGACTTATTTCACTGAGGATGATCGTACCTAAATCCACTCAGGATGCTGCTACCAGCCTCATGACGTGGATTTCATGGCTGAGTGACACTCCATTGGACCTACATAGCACCACTTGTCCACTTGCCCACTTGTCTTTGTCCACTTGTCCACTCGTCTTTGTCCACTTGGCTCTTTCCTGGGATATGAAACGTGTACCGGAGTGGAGGTTCTTGTCAAGACAGCAGCCCTCAACTTTGGGGTCCCTGTGTCTGGTTGATTTTTTCATTTTCCCAAGGTCAACGCCCATGTGTGGAAGTGCCCTATGCTCTGTGGTTCTGTGTTTTACATGGTTTGGGAAAGAGGATACACTTGTGAAGATTGGCTGTTGGCCATTGACATCCCGCCCATCAGCTTAACAAGGCTCCCTTGACTCCGTGGGCTGTCCTGCCTTTCTGGTTTTTAGACTTTTTTCGCCTGGCCCTTTTGCCCCGGGGGGGGCGAGAGATTTCTTTGTAGTGCTGATTTGTTCTCCCAGGTTGCTTGGTTGGCCAAAAAGGGCGTATGCGTTTTTTCCTGAATATATTCAGGAAAAAACGCATACGCGCTTTTTGGCCAACCGCATCATTGTCCACGTTCTGGCGCTTTTCATGTGCTATCGGGGCCATTCCGATGTACCCGTTGACATCCGTTTCCTGCAGTTCTGCCTTGCGTTCAGCGCCTCTTCGTAGCCTGACCTCAATATATTTTGGGGCGATAGTTATCGTTTAGAACTCTGCAGGTTTGGGAAGTGCAGTGCCCCTGAGCTCCATTTCCCAAGTCGCTTTTTTGTGAGTGGGACGCAACACGGCTGGATGGCTTCACGCCCTATTGTCGATCCGGGGTGGCAGGCTGAACCGCTGGTGAATTCTTCTTCGTGATGGGAAATGAGAGTGACATGTGCCCGACCAAACACCTCCAGCGAGTCTCTCATTGGTTCCCCCTCTTGCAGTTCATCCTGCGGACAAATTGCAGACGGTACGAAAGAGGCATGGAAAGGCGCCGAGTCTCCAAGTGGGGAGATTGTTAGTAAGGGGGCCTGAATGGAGAACACGAGCACCAGGAGATGAAAACTGAGGTGAGTTTCAGAAAGCTTTCCCGATCCCACGGTGTAGCATCCGCTGGGTTTCCAATGAGTGCTTTCGCTGTCGGAAGATTGCGTTGAACCTGGAGAGTTGGGACCCATGGAATGGGGAGCACGCAGGATTCCTTTCAAGGGTCTGCATTTGCTTTCCCAACCTCACCAATCGTCTCAGCCCCAAGAGTGTCCAGCCTTATGTCTTCTGCCGCTGGGGCTGTAGATGTGGTCAATCCTGGTTGCATGCCAGTCCCTGAACGCATTTTGGAAGAATTTCTCTCTGTTTTGCCCTGCTTGTTTCTTCTTTATGTTGGAAATGTATCCTCAGAATGGGTCTGAGCTGATTTTCCCTGCTGGTTTTAGGCCGCTTTACACACACTTGATGCACTTACACAGAGATATCAAGACTTAGCTTTTAAGATGCTTACTAGTCGGATAGATACTTGTGCGATGAACAGGGTCTGGTGAGTCCAGTTGATTGAGCAAGGAGTAGGTCGTGTCCATTCCATATTCGGTTTTCGGAAGGGTATCTGTGCTCATTTCAAACTCGAGTTTTATGCGTCACCCCACCTCACCTTTCCCCTGAAGCAGGCATAAGTGTGTTTTCTAAAAGCGTGACTCTGTTCTGTTTGGGGATTCAGTGCATGGGGAGCGATTTTTACATTCCCTCGATAAGTGATATCATAAGTTTCTTTTTTTGTGGGACTTATTTCACTGAGGATGATCGTACCTAAATCCACTCAGGATGCTGCTACCAGCCTCATGACGTGGATTTCATGGCTGAGTGACACTCCATTGGACCTACGTAGCACCACTTGTCCACTTGTCCACTTGTCTTTGTCCACTTGTCCACTCGTCTTTGTCCACTTGGCTCTTTCCTGGGATATGAAACGTGTACCGGAGTGGAGGTTCTTGTCAAGACAGCAGCCCTCAACTTTGGGGTCCCTGTGTCTGGTTGATTTTTTCATTTTCCCAAGGTCAACGCCCATGTGTGGAAGTGCCCTATGCTCTGTGGTTCTGTGTTTTACATGGTTTGGGAAAGAGGATACACTTGTGAAGATTGGCTGTTGGCCATTGACATCCCGCCCATCAGCTTAACAAGGCTCCCTTGACTCCGTGGGCTGTCCTGCCTTTCTGGTTTTTAGACTTTTTTCGCCTGGCCCTTTTGCCCCGGGGGGGGGCGAGAGATTTCTTTGTAGTGCTGATTTGCTCTCCCAGGTTGCTTGGTTGGCCAAAAAGGGCGTATGCGTTTTTTCCTGAATATATTCAGGAAAAAACGCATACGCCCTTTTTGGCCAACCGCATCATTGTCCACGTTCTGGCGCTTTTCATGTGCTATCGGGGCCATTCCGATGTACCCGTTGACATCCGTTTCCTGCAGTTCTGCCTTGCGTTCAGCGCCTCTTCGTAGCCTGACCTCAATATATTTTGGGGCGATAGTTATCGTTTAGAACTCTGCAGGTTTGGGAAGTGCAGTGCCCCTGAGCTCCATTTCCCAAGTCGCTTTTTTGTGAGTGGGACGCAACACGGCTGGATGGCTTCACGCCCTATTGTCGATCCGGGGTGGCAGGCTGAACCGCTGGTGAATTCTTCTTCGTGATGGGAAATGAGAGTGACATGTGCCCGACCAAACACCTCCAGCGAGTCTCTCATTGGTTCCCCCTCTTGCAGTTCATCCTGCGGACAAATTGCAGACGGTACGAAAGAGGCATGGAAAGGCGCCGAGTCTCCAAGTGGGGAGATTGTTAGTAAGGGGGCCTGAATGGAGAACACGAGCACCAGGAGATGAAAACTGAGGTGAGTTTCAGAAAGCTTTCCCGATCCCACGGTGTAGCAACCGCTGGGTTTCCAATGAGTGCTTTCGCTGTCGGAAGATTGCGTTGAACCTGGAGAGTTGGGACCCATGGAATGGGGAGCACGCAGGATTCCTTTCAAGGGTCTGCATTTGCTTTCCCAACCTCACCAATCGTCTCAGCCCCAAGAGTGTCCAGCCTTATGTCTTCTGCCGCTGGGGCTGTAGATGTGGTCAATCCTGGTTGCATGCCAGTCCCTGAACGCATTTTGGAAGAATTTCTCTCTGTTTTGCCCTGCTTGTTTCTTCTTTATGTTGGAAATGTATCCTCAGAATGGGTCTGAGCTGATTTTCCCTGCTGGTTTTAGGCCGCTTTACACACACTTGATGCACTTACACAGAGATATCAAGACTTAGCTTTTAAGATGCTTACTAGTCGGATAGATACTTGTGCGATGAACAGGGTCTGGTGAGTCCAGTTGATTGAGCAAGGAGTAGGTCGTGTCCATTCCATATTCGGTTTTCGGAAGGGTATCTGTGCTCATTTCAAACTCGAGTTTTATGCGTCACCCCACCTCACCTTTCCCCTGAAGCAGGCATAAGTGTGTTTTCTAAAAGCGTGACTCTGTTCTGTTTGGGGATTCAGTGCATGGGGAGCGATTTTTACATTCCCTCGGTAAGTGATATCATAAGTTTCTTTTTTTGTGGGACTTATTTCACTGAGGATGATCGTACCTAAATCCACTCAGGATGCTGCTACCAGCCTCATGACGTGGATTTCATGGCTGAGTGACACTCCATTGGACCTACGTAGCACCACTTGTCCACTTGTCCACTTGTCTTTGTCCACTTGTCCACTCGTCTTTGTCCACTTGGCTCTTTCCTGGGATATGAAACGTGTACCGGAGTGGAGGTTCTTGTCAAGACAGCAGCCCTCAACTTTGGGGTCCCTGTGTCTGGTTGATTTTTTCATTTTCCCAAGGTCAACGCCCATGTGTGGAAGTGCCCTATGCTCTGTGGTTCTGTGTTTTACATGGTTTGGGAAAGAGGATACACTTGTGAAGATTGGCTGTTGGCCATTGACATCCCGCCCATCAGCTTAACAAGGCTCCCTTGACTCCGTGGGCTGTCCTGCCTTTCTGGTTTTTAGACTTTTTTCGCCTGTCCCTTTTGCCCCGGGGGGGGGCGAGAGATTTCTTTGTAGTGCTGATTTGTTCTCCCAGGTTGCTTGGTTGGCCAAAAAGGGCATATGCGTTTTTTCCTGAATATATTCAGGAAAAAACGCATACGCGCTTTTTGGCCAACCGCATCATTGTCCACGTTCTGGCGCTTTTCATGTGCTATCGGGGCCATTCCGATGTACCCGTTGACATCCGTTTCCTGCAGTTCTGCCTTGCGTTCAGCGCCTCTTCGTAGCCTGACCTCAATATATTTTGGGGCGATAGTTATCGTTTAGAACTCTGCAGGTTTGGGAAGTGCAGTGCCCCTGAGCTCCATTTCCCAAGTCGCTTTTTTGTGAGTGGGACGCAACACGGCTGGATGGCTTCACGCCCTATTGTCGATCCGGGGTGGCAGGCTGAACCGCTGGTGAATTCTTCTTCGTGATGGGAAATGAGAGTGACATGTGCCCGACCAAACACCTCCAGCGAGTCTCTCATTGGTTCCCCCTCTTGCAGTTCATCCTGCGGACAAATTGCAGACGGTACGAAAGAGGCATGGAAAGGCGCCGAGTCTCCAAGTGGGGAGATTGTTAGTAAGGGGGCCTGAATGGAGAACACGAGCACCAGGAGATGAAAACTGAGGTGAGTTTCAGAAAGCTTTCCCGATCCCACGGTGTAGCATCCGCTGGGTTTCCAATGAGTGCTTTCGCTGTCGGAAGATTGCGTTGAACCTGGAGAGTTGGGACCCATGGAATGGGGAGCACGCAGGATTCCTTTCAAGGGTCTGCATTTGCTTTCCCAACCTCACCAATCGTCTCAGCCCCAAGAGTGTCCAGCCTTATGTCTTCTGCCGCTGGGGCTGTAGATGTGGTCAATCCTGGTTGCATGCCAGTCCCTGAACGCATTTTGGAAGAATTTCTCTCTGTTTTGCCCTGCTTGTTTCTTCTTTATGTTGGAAATGTATCCTCAGAATGGGTCTGAGCTGATTTTCCCTGCTGGTTTTAGGCCGCTTTACACACACTTGTTGCACTTACACAGAGATATCAAGACTTAGCTTTTAAGATGCTTACTAGTCGGATAGATACTTGTGCGATGAACAGGGTCTGGTGAGTCCAGTTGATTGAGCAAGGAGTAGGTCGTGTCCATTCCATATTCGGTTTTCGGAAGGGTATCTGTGCTCATTTCAAACTCGAGTTTTATGCGTCACCCCACCTCACCTTTCCCCTGAAGCAGGCATAAGTGTGTTTTCTAAAAGCGTGACTCTGTTCTGTTTGGGGATTCAGTGCATGGGGAGCGATTTTTACATTCCCTCGATAAGTGATATCATAAGTTTCTTTTTTTGTGGGACTTATTTCACTGAGGATGATCGTACCTAAATCCACTCAGGATGCTGCTACCAGCCTCATGACGTGGATTTCATGGCTGAGTGACACTCCATTGGACCTACGTAGCACCACTTGTCCACTTGTCCACTTGTCTTTGTCCACTTGTCCACTCGTCTTTGTCCACTTGGCTCTTTCCTGGGATATGAAACGTGTACCGGAGTGGAGGTTCTTGTCAAGACAGCAGCCCTCAACTTTGGGGTCCCTGTGTCTGGTTGATTTTTTCATTTTCCCAAGGTCAACGCCCATGTGTGGAAGTGCCCTATGCTCTGTGGTTCTGTGTTTTACATGGTTTGGGAAAGAGGATACACTTGTGAAGATTGGCTGTTGGCCATTGACATCCCGCCCATCAGCTTAACAAGGCTCCCTTGACTCCGTGGGCTGTCCTGCCTTTCTGGTTTTTAGACTTTTTTCGCCTGGCCCTTTTGCCCCGGGGGGGGGCGAGAGATTTCTTTGTAGTGCTGATTTGCTCTCCCAGGTTGCTTGGTTGGCCAAAAAGGGCGTATGCGTTTTTTCCTGAATATATTCAGGAAAAAACGCATACGCCCTTTTTGGCCAACCGCATCATTGTCCACGTTCTGGCGCTTTTCATGTGCTATCGGGGCCATTCCGATGTACCCGTTGACATCCGTTTCCTGCAGTTCTGCCTTGCGTTCAGCGCCTCTTCGTAGCCTGACCTCAATATATTTTGGGGCGATAGTTATCGTTTAGAACTCTGCAGGTTTGGGAAGTGCAGTGCCCCTGAGCTCCATTTCCCAAGTCGCTTTTTTGTGAGTGGGACGCAACACGGCTGGATGGCTTCACGCCCTATTGTCGATCCGGGGTGGCAGGCTGAACCGCTGGTGAATTCTTCTTCGTGATGGGAAATGAGAGTGACATGTGCCCGACCAAACACCTCCAGCGAGTCTCTCATTGGTTCCCCCTCTTGCAGTTCATCCTGCGGACAAATTGCAGACGGTACGAAAGAGGCATGGAAAGGCGCCGAGTCTCCAAGTGGGGAGATTGTTAGTAAGGGGGCCTGAATGGAGAACACGAGCACCAGGAGATGAAAACTGAGGTGAGTTTCAGAAAGCTTTCCCGATCCCACGGTGTAGCAACCGCTGGGTTTCCAATGAGTGCTTTCGCTGTCGGAAGATTGCGTTGAACCTGGAGAGTTGGGACCCATGGAATGGGGAGCACGCAGGATTCCTTTCAAGGGTCTGCATTTGCTTTCCCAACCTCACCAATCGTCTCAGCCCCAAGAGTGTCCAGCCTTATGTCTTCTGCCGCTGGGGCTGTAGATGTGGTCAATCCTGGTTGCATGCCAGTCCCTGAACGCATTTTGGAAGAATTTCTCTCTGTTTTGCCCTGCTTGTTTCTTCTTTATGTTGGAAATGTATCCTCAGAATGGGTCTGAGCTGATTTTCCCTGCTGGTTTTAGGCCGCTTTACACACACTTGATGCACTTACACAGAGATATCAAGACTTAGCTTTTAAGATGCTTACTAGTCGGATAGATACTTGTGCGATGAACAGGGTCTGGTGAGTCCAGTTGATTGAGCAAGGAGTAGGTCGTGTCCATTCCATATTCGGTTTTCGGAAGGGTATCTGTGCTCATTTCAAACTCGAGTTTTATGCGTCACCCCACCTCACCTTTCCCCTGAAGCAGGCATAAGTGTGTTTTCTAAAAGCGTGACTCTGTTCTGTTTGGGGATTCAGTGCATGGGGAGCGATTTTTACATTCCCTCGGTAAGTGATATCATAAGTTTCTTTTTTTGTGGGACTTATTTCACTGAGGATGATCGTACCTAAATCCACTCAGGATGCTGCTACCAGCCTCATGACGTGGATTTCATGGCTGAGTGACACTCCATTGGACCTACGTAGCACCACTTGTCCACTTGTCCACTTGTCTTTGTCCACTTGTCCACTCGTCTTTGTCCACTTGGCTCTTTCCTGGGATATGAAACGTGTACCGGAGTGGAGGTTCTTGTCAAGACAGCAGCCCTCAACTTTGGGGTCCCTGTGTCTGGTTGATTTTTTCATTTTCCCAAGGTCAACGCCCATGTGTGGAAGTGCCCTATGCTCTGTGGTTCTGTGTTTTACATGGTTTGGGAAAGAGGATACACTTGTGAAGATTGGCTGTTGGCCATTGACATCCCGCCCATCAGCTTAACAAGGCTCCCTTGACTCCGTGGGCTGTCCTGCCTTTCTGGTTTTTAGACTTTTTTCGCCTGGCCCTTTTGCCCCGGGGGGGGGCGAGAGATTTCTTTGTAGTGCTGATTTGTTCTCCCAGGTTGCTTGGTTGGCCAAAAAGGGCGTATGCGTTTTTTCCTGAATATATTCAGGAAAAAACGCATACGCCCTTTTTGGCCAACCGCATCATTGTCCACGTTCTGGCGCTTTTCATGTGCTATCGGGGCCATTCCGATGTACCCGTTGACATCCGTTTCCTGCAGTTCTGCCTTGCGTTCAGCGCCTCTTCGTAGCCTGACCTCAATATATTTTGGGGCGATAGTTATCGTTTAGAACTCTGCAGGTTTGGGAAGTGCAGTGCCCCTGAGCTCCATTTCCCAAGTCGCTTTTTTGTGAGTGGGACGCAACACGGCTGGATGGCTTCACGCCCTATTGTCGATCCGGGGTGGCAGGCTGAACCGCTGGTGAATTCTTCTTCGTGATGGGAAATGAGAGTGACATGTGCCCGACCAAACACCTCCAGCGAGTCTCTCATTGGTTCCCCCTCTTGCAGTTCATCCTGCGGACAAATTGCAGACGGTACGAAAGAGGCATGGAAAGGCGCCGAGTCTCCAAGTGGGGAGATTGTTAGTAAGGGGGCCTGAATGGAGAACACGAGCACCAGGAGATGAAAACTGAGGTGAGTTTCAGAAAGCTTTCCCGATCCCACGGTGTAGCATCCGCTGGGTTTCCAATGAGTGCTTTCGCTGTCGGAAGATTGCGTTGAACCTGGAGAGTTGGGACCCATGGAATGGGGAGCACGCAGGATTCCTTTCAAGGGTCTGCATTTGCTTTCCCAACCTCACCAATCGTCTCAGCCCCAAGAGTGTCCAGCCTTATGTCTTCTGCCGCTGGGGCTGTAGATGTGGTCAATCCTGGTTGCATGCCAGTCCCTGAACGCATTTTGGAAGAATTTCTCTCTGTTTTGCCCTGCTTGTTTCTTCTTTATGTTGGAAATGTATCCTCAGAATGGGTCTGAGCTGATTTTCCCTGCTGGTTTTAGGCCGCTTTACACACACTTGTTGCACTTACACAGAGATATCAAGACTTAGCTTTTAAGATGCTTACTAGTCGGATAGATACTTGTGCGATGAACAGGGTCTGGTGAGTCCAGTTGATTGAGCAAGGAGTAGGTCGTGTCCATTCCATATTCGGTTTTCGGAAGGGTATCTGTGCTCATTTCAAACTCGAGTTTTATGCGTCACCCCACCTCACCTTTCCCCTGAAGCAGGCATAAGTGTGTTTTCTAAAAGCGTGACTCTGTTCTGTTTGGGGATTCAGTGCATGGGGAGCGATTTTTACATTCCCTCGGTAAGTGACATCATAAGTTTCTTTTTTTGTGGGACTTATTTCACTGAGGATGATCGTACCTAAATCCAATCAGGATGCTGCTACCAGCCTCATGACGTGGATTTCATGGCTGAGTGACACTCCATTGGACCTACGTAGCACCACTTGTCCACTTGTCCACTTGTCTTTGTCCACTTGTCCACTCGTCTTTGTCCACTTGGCTCTTTCCTGGGATATGAAACGTGTACCGGAGTGGAGGTTCTTGTCAAGACAGCAGCCCTCAACTTTGGGGTCCCTGTGTCTGGTTGATTTTTTCATTTTCCCAAGGTCAACGCCCATGTGTGGAAGTGCCCTATGCTCTGTGGTTCTGTGTTTTACATGGTTTGGGAAAGAGGATACACTTGTGAAGATTGGCTGTTGGCCATTGACATCCCGCCCATCAGCTTAACAAGGCTCCCTTGACTCCGTGGGCTGTCCTGCCTTTCTGGTTTTTAGACTTTTTTCGCCTGGCCCTTTTGCCCCGGGGGGGGCGAGAGATTTCTTTGTAGTGCTGATTTGTTCTCCCAGGTTGCTTGGTTGGCCAAAAAGGGCGTATGCGTTTTTTCCTGAATATATTCAGGAAAAAACGCATACGCCCTTTTTGGCCAACCGCATCATTGTCCACGTTCTGGCGCTTTTCATGTGCTATCGGGGCCATTCCGATGTACCCGTTGACATCCGTTTCCTGCAGTTCTGCCTTGCGTTCAGCGCCTCTTCGTAGCCTGACCTCAATATATTTTGGGGCGATAGTTATCGTTTAGAACTCTGCAGGTTTGAGAAGTGCAGTGCCCCTGAGCTCCATTTCCCAAGTCGCTTTTTTGTGAGTGGGACGCAACACGGCTGGATGGCTTCACGCCCTATTGTCGATCCGGGGTGGCAGGCTGAACCTCTGGTGAATTCTTCTTCGTGATGGGAAATGAGAGTGACATGTGCCCGACCAAACAGCTCCAGCGAGTCTCTCATTGGTTCCCCCTCTTGCAGTTCATCCTGCGGACAAATTGCAGACGGTACGAAAGAGGCATGGAAAGGCGCCGAGTCTCCAAGTGGGGAGATTGTTAGTAAGGGGGCCTGAATGGAGAACACGAGCACCAGGAGATGAAAACTGAGGTGAGTTTCAGAAAGCTTTCCCGATCCCACGGTGTAGCATCCGCTGGGTTTCCAATGAGTGCTTTCGCTGTCGGAAGATTGCGTTGAACCTGGAGAGTTGGGACCCATGGAATGGGGAGCACGCAGGATTCCTTTCAAGGGTCTGCATTTGCTTTCCCAACCTCACCAATCGTCTCAGCCCCAAGAGTGTCCAGCCTTATGTCTTCTGCCGCTGGGGCTGTAGATGTGGTCAATCCTGGTTGCATGCCAGTCCCTGAACGCATTTTGGAAGAATTTCTCTCTGTTTTGCCCTGCTTGTTTCTTCTTTATGTTGGAAATGTATCCTCAGAATGGGTCTGAGCTGATTTTCCCTGCTGGTTTTAGGCCGCTTTACACACACTTGTTGCACTTACACAGAGATATCAAGACTTAGCTTTTAAGATGCTTACTAGTCGGATAGATACTTGTGCGATGAACAGGGTCTGGTGAGTCCAGTTGATTGAGCAAGGAGTAGGTCGTGTCCATTCCATATTCGGTTTTCGGAAGGGTATCTGTGCTCATTTCAAACTCGAGTTTTATGCGTCACCCCACCTCACCTTTCCCCTGAAGCAGGCATAAGTGTGTTTTCTAAAAGCGTGACTCTGTTCTGTTTGGGGATTCAGTGCATGGGGAGCGATTTTTACATTCCCTCGGTAAGTGATATCATAAGTTTCTTTTTTTGTGGGACTTATTTCACTGAGGATGATCGTACCTAAATCCACTCAGGATGCTGCTACCAGCCTCATGACGTGGATTTCATGGCTGAGTGACACTCCATTGGACCTACGTAGCACCACTTGTCCACTTGTCCACTTGTCTTTGTCCACTTGTCCACTCGTCTTTGTCCACTTGGCTCTTTCCTGGGATATGAAACGTGTACCGGAGTGGAGGTTCTTGTCAAGACAGCAGCCCTCAACTTTGGGGTCCCTGTGTCTGGTTGATTTTTTCATTTTCCCAAGGTCAACGCCCATGTGTGGAAGTGCCCTATGCTCTGTGGTTCTGTGTTTTACATGGTTTGGGAAAGAGGATACACTTGTGAAGATTGGCTGTTGGCCATTGACATCCCGCCCATCAGCTTAACAAGGCTCCCTTGACTCCGTGGGCTGTCCTGCCTTTCTGGTTTTTAGACTTTTTTCGCCTGGCCCTTTTGCCCCGGGGGGGGGGGGGCGAGAGATTTCTTTGTAGTGCTGATTTGCTCTCCCAGGTTGCTTGGTTGGCCAAAAAGGGCGTATGCGTTTTTTCCTGAATATATTCAGGAAAAAACGCATACGCCCTTTTTGGCCAACCGCATCATTGTCCACGTTCTGGCGCTTTTCATGTGCTATCGGGGCCATTCCGATGTACCCGTTGACATCCGTTTCCTGCAGTTCTGCCTTGCGTTCAGCGCCTCTTCGTAGCCTGACCTCAATATATTTTGGGGCGATAGTTATCGTTTAGAACTCTGCAGGTTTGGGAAGTGCAGTGCCCCTGAGCTCCATTTCCCAAGTCGCTTTTTTGTGAGTGGGACGCAACACGGCTGGATGGCTTCACGCCCTATTGTCGATCCGGGGTGGCAGGCTGAACCGCTGGTGAATTCTTCTTCGTGATGGGAAATGAGAGTGACATGTGCCCGACCAAACACCTCCAGCGAGTCTCTCATTGGTTCCCCCTCTTGCAGTTCATCCTGCGGACAAATTGCAGACGGTACGAAAGAGGCATGGAAAGGCGCCGAGTCTCCAAGTGGGGAGATTGTTAGTAAGGGGGCCTGAATGGAGAACACGAGCACCAGGAGATGAAAACTGAGGTGAGTTTCAGAAAGCTTTCCCGATCCCACGGTGTAGCATCCGCTGGGTTTCCAATGAGTGCTTTCGCTGTCGGAAGATTGCGTTGAACCTGGAGAGTTGGGACCCATGGAATGGGGAGCACGCAGGATTCCTTTCAAGGGTCTGCATTTGCTTTCCCAACCTCACCAATCGTCTCAGCCCCAAGAGTGTCCAGCCTTATGTCTTCTGCCGCTGGGGCTGTAGATGTGGTCAATCCTGGTTGCATGCCAGTCCCTGAACGCATTTTGGAAGAATTTCTCTCTGTTTTGCCCTGCTTGTTTCTTCTTTATGTTGGAAATGTATCCTCAGAATGGGTCTGAGCTGATTTTCCCTGCTGGTTTTAGGCCGCTTTACACACACTTGATGCACTTACACAGAGATATCAAGACTTAGCTTTTAAGATGCTTACTAGTCGGATAGATACTTGTGCGATGAAGAGGGTCTGGTGAGTCCAGTTGATTGAGCAAGGAGTAGGTCGTGTCCATTCCATATTCGGTTTTCGGAAGGGTATCTGTGCTCATTTCAAACTCGAGTTTTATGCGTCACCCCACCTCACCTTTCCCCTGAAGCAGGCATAAGTGTGTTTTCTAAATGCGTGACTCTGTTCTGTTTGGGGATTCAGTGCATGGGGAGCGATTTTTACATTCCCTCGATAAGTGATATCATAAGTTTCTTTTTTTGTGGGACTTATTTCACTGAGGATGATCGTACCTAAATCCACTCAGGATGCTGCTACCAGCCTCATGACGTGGATTTCATGGCTGAGTGACACTCCATTGGACCTACGTAGCACCACTTGTCCACTTGTCCACTTGTCTTTGTCCACTTGTCCACTCGTCTTTGTCCACTTGGCTCTTTCCTGGGATATGAAACGTGTACCGGAGTGGAGGTTCTTGTCAAGACAGCAGCCCTCAACTTTGGGGTCCCTGTGTCTGGTTGATTTTTTCATTTTCCCAAGGTCAACGCCCATGTGTGGAAGTGCCCTATGCTCTGTGGTTCTGTGTTTTACATGGTTTGGGAAAGAGGATACACTTGTGAAGATTGGCTGTTGGCCATTGACATCCCGCCCATCAGCTTAACAAGGCTCCCTTGACTCCGTGGGCTGTCCTGCCTTTCTGGTTTTTAGACTTTTTTCGCCTGGCCCTTTTGCCCCGGGGGGGGGGGCGAGAGATTTCTTTGTAGTGCTGATTTGCTCTCCCAGGTTGCTTGGTTGGCCAAAAAGGGCGTATGCGTTTTTTCCTGAATATATTCAGGAAAAAACGCATACGCCCTTTTTGGCCAACCGCATCATTGTCCACGTTCTGGCGCTTTTCATGTGCTATCGGGGCCATTCCGATGTACCCGTTGACATCCGTTTCCTGCAGTTCTGCCTTGCGTTCAGCGCCTCTTCGTAGCCTGACCTCAATATATTTTGGGGCGATAGTTATCGTTTAGAACTCTGCAGGTTTGGGAAGTGCAGTGCCCCTGAGCTCCATTTCCCAAGTCGCTTTTTTGTGAGTGGGACGCAACACGGCTGGATGGCTTCACGCCCTATTGTCGATCCGGGTTGGCAGGCTGAACCTCTGGTGAATTCTTCTTCGTGATGGGAAATGAGAGTGACATGTGCCCGACCAAACACCTCCAGCGAGTCTCTCATTGGTTCCCCCTCTTGCAGTTCATCCTGCGGACAAATTGCAGACGGTACGAAAGAGGCATGGAAAGGCGCCGAGTCTCCAAGTGGGGAGATTGTTAGTAAGGGGGCCTGAATGGAGAACACGAGCACCAGGAGATGAAAACTGAGGTGAGTTTCAGAAAGCTTTCCCGATCCCACGGTGTAGCAACCGCTGGGTTTCCAATGAGTGCTTTCGCTGTCGGAAGATTGCGTTGAACCTGGAGAGTTGGGACCCATGGAATGGGGAGCACGCAGGATTCCTTTCAAGGGTCTGCATTTGCTTTCCCAACCTCACCAATCGTCTCAGCCCCAAGAGTGTCCAGCCTTATGTCTTCTGCCGCTGGGGCTGTAGATGTGGTCAATCCTGGTTGCATGCCAGTCCCTGAACGCATTTTGGAAGAATTTCTCTCTGTTTTGCCCTACTTGTTTCTTCTTTATGTTGGAAATGTATCCTCAGAATGGGTCTGAGCTGATTTTCCCTGCTGGTTTTAGGCCGCTTTACACACACTTGATGCACTTACACAGAGATATCAAGACTTAGCTTTTAAGATGCTTACTAGTCGGATAGATACTTGTGCGATGAACAGGGTCTGGTGAGTCCAGTTGATTGAGCAAGGAGTAGGTCGTGTCCATTCCGTATTCGGTTTTCGGAAGGGTATCTGTGCTCATTTCAAACTCGAGTTTTATGCGTCACCCCACCTCACCTTTCCCCTGAAGCAGGCATAAGTGTGTTTTCTAAAAGCGTGACTCTGTTCTGTTTGGGGATTCAGTGCATGGGGAGCGATTTTTACATTCCCTCGATAAGTGATATCATAAGTTTCTTTTTTTGTGGGACTTATTTCACTGAGGATGATCGTACCTAAATCCACTCAGGATGCTGCTACCAGCCTCATGACGTGGATTTCATGGCTGAGTGACACTCCATTGGACCTACGTAGCACCACTTGTCCACTTGTCCACTTGTCTTTGTCCACTTGTCCACTCGTCTTTGTCCACTTGGCTCTTTCCTGGGATATGAAACGTGTACCGGAGTGGAGGTTCTTGTCAAGACAGCAGCCCTCAACTTTGGGGTCCCTGTGTCTGGTTGATTTTTTCATTTTCCCAAGGTCAACGCCCATGTGTGGAAGTGCCCTATGCTCTGTGGTTCTGTGTTTTACATGGTTTGGGAAAGAGGATACACTTGTGAAGATTGGCTGTTGGCCATTGACATCACGCCCATCAGCTTAACAAGGCTCCCTTGACTCCGTGGCCTGTCCTGCCTTTCTGGTTTTTAGACTTTTTTCGCCTGGCCCTTTTGCCCCAGGGGGGGGGGGGGCGAGAGATTTCTTTGTAGTGCTGATTTGCTCTCCCAGGTTGCTTGGTTGGCCAAAAAGGGCGTATGCGTTTTTTCCTGAATATATTCAGGAAAAAACGCATACGCCCTTTTTGGCCAACCGCATCATTGTCCACGTTCTGGCGCTTTTCATGTGCTATCGGGGCCATTCCGATGTACCCGTTGACATCCGTTTCCTGCAGTTCTGCCTTGCGTTCAGCGCCTCTTCGTAGCCTGACCTCAATATATTTTGGGGCGATAGTTATCGTTTAGAACTCTGCAGGTTTGGGAAGTGCAGTGCCCCTGAGCTCCATTTCCCAAGTCGCTTTTTTGTGAGTGGGACGCAACACGGCTGGATGGCTTCACGCCCTATTGTCGATCCGGGGTGGCAGGCTGAACCTCTGGTGAATTCTTCTTCGTGATGGGAAATGAGAGTGACATGTGCCCGACCAAACACCTCCAGCGAGTCTCTCATTGGTTCCCCCTCTTGCAGTTCATCCTGCGGACAAATTGCAGACGGTACGAAAGAGGCATGGAAAGGCGCCGAGTCTCCAAGTGGGGAGATTGTTAGTCAGGGGGCCTGAATGGAGAACACGAGCACCAGGAGATGAAAACTGAGGTGAGTTTCAGAAAGCTTTCCCGATCCCACGGTGTAGCATCCGCTGGGTTTCCAATGAGTGCTTTCACTGTCGGAAGATTGCGTTGAACCTGGAGAGTTGGGACCCATGGAATGGGGAGCACGCAGGATTCCTTTCAAGGGTCTGCATTTGCTTTCCCAACCTCACCAATCGTCTCAGCCCCAAGAGTGTCCAGCCTTATGTCTTCTGCCGCTGGGGCTGTAGATGTGGTCAATCCTGGTTGCATGCCAGTCCCTGAACGCATTTTGGAAGAATTTCTCTCTGTTTTGCCCTGCTTGTTTCTTCTTTATGTTGGAAATGTATCCTCAGAATGGGTCTGAGCTGATTTTCCCTGCTGGTTTTAGGCCGCTTTACACACACTTGATGCACTTACACAGAGATATCAAGACTTAGCTTTTAAGATGCTTACTAGTCGGATAGATACTTGTGCGATGAACAGGGTCTGGTGAGTCCAGTTGATTGAGCAAGGAGTAGGTCGTGTCCATTCCATATTCGGTTTTCGGAAGGGTATCTGTGCTCATTTCAAACTCGAGTTTTATGCGTCACCCCACCTCACCTTTCCCCTGAAGCAGGCATAAGTGTGTTTTCTAAAAGCGTGACTCTGTTCTGTTTGGGGATTCAGTGCATGGGGAGCGATTTTTACATTCCCTCGGTAAGTGATATCATAAGTTTCTTTTTTTGTGGGACTTATTTCACTGAGGATGATCGTACCTAAATCCACTCAGGATGCTGCTACCAGCCTCATGACGTGGATTTCATGGCTGAGTGACACTCCATTGGACCTACGTAGCACCACTTGTCCACTTGTCCACTTGTCTTTGTCCACTTATCCACTCGTCTTTGTCCACTTGGCTCTTTCCTGGGATATGAAACGTGTACCGGAGTGGAGGTTCTTGTCAAGACAGCAGCCCTCAACTTTGGGGTCCCTGTGTCTGGTTGATTTTTTCATTTTCCCAAGGTCAACGCCCATGTGTGGAAGTGCCCTATGCTCTGTGGTTCTGTGTTTTACATGGTTTGGGAAAGAGGATACACTTGTGAAGATTGGCTGTTGGCCATTGACATCCCGCCCATCAGCTTAACAAGGCTCCCTTGACTCCGTGGGCTGTCCTGCCTTTCTGGTTTTTAGACTTTTTTCGCCTGGCCCTTTTGCCCCGGGGGGGGGCGAGAGATTTCTTTGTAGTGCTGATTTGTTCTCCCAGGTTGCTTGGTTGGCCAAAAAGGGCGTATGCGTTTTTTCCTGAATATATTCAGGAAAAAACGCATACGCCCTTTTTGGCCAACCGCATCATTGTCCACGTTCTGGCGCTTTTCATGTGCTATCGGGGCCATTCCGATGTACCCGTTGACATCCGTTTCCTGCAGTTCTGCCTTGCGTTCAGCGCCTCTTCGTAGCCTGACCTCAATATATTTTGGGGCGATAGTTATCGTTTAGAACTCTGCAGGTTTGGGAAGTGCAGTGCCCCTGAGCTCCATTTCCCAAGTCGCTTTTTTGTGAGTGGGACGCAACACGGCTGGATGGCTTCACGCCCTATTGTCGATCCGGGGTGGCAGGCTGAACCTCTGGTGAATTCTTCTTCGTGATGGGAAATGAGAGTGACATGTGCCCGACCAAACACCTCCAGCGAGTCTCTCATTGGTTCCCCCTCTTGCAGTTCATCCTGCGGACAAATTGCAGACGGTACGAAAGAGGCATGGAAAGGCGCCGAGTCTCCAAGTGGGGAGATTGTTAGTAAGGGGGCCTGAATGGAGAACACGAGCACCAGGAGATGAAAACTGAGGTGAGTTTCAGAAAGCTTTCCCGATCCCACGGTGTAGCATCCGCTGGGTTTCCAATGAGTGCTTTCGCTGTCGGAAGATTGCGTTGAACCTGGAGAGTTGGGACCCATGGAATGGGGAGCACGCAGGATTCCTTTCAAGGGTCTGCATTTGCTTTCCCAACCTCACCAATCGTCTCAGCCCCAAGAGTGTCCAGCCTTATGTCTTCTGCCGCTGGGGCTGTAGATGTGGTCAATCCTGGTTGCATGCCAGTCCCTGAACGCATTTTGGAAGAATTTCTCTCTGTTTTGCCCTGCTTGTTTCTTCTTTATGTTGGAAATGTATCCTCAGAATGGGTCTGAGCTGATTTTCCCTGCTGGTTTTAGGCCGCTTTACACACACTTGATGCACTTACACAGAGATATCAAGACTTAGCTTTTAAGATGCTTACTAGTCGGATAGATACTTGTGCGATGAACAGGGTCTGGTGAGTCCAGTTGATTGAGCAAGGAGTAGGTCGTGTCCATTCCATATTCGGTTTTCGGAAGGGTATCTGTGCTCATTTCAAACTCGAGTTTTATGCGTCACCCCACCTCACCTTTCCCCTGAAGCAGGCATAAGTGTGTTTTCTAAAAGCGTGACTCTGTTCTGTTTGGGGATTCAGTGCATGGGGAGCGATTTTTACATTCCCTCGGTAAGTGATATCATAAGTTTCTTTTTTTGTGGGACTTATTTCACTGAGGATGATCGTACCTAAATCCACTCAGGATGCTGCTACCAGCCTCATGACGTGGATTTCATGGCTGAGTGACACTCCATTGGACCTACGTAGCACCACTTGTCCACTTGTCCACTTGTCTTTGTCCACTTGTCCACTCGTCTTTGTCCACTTGGCTCTTTCCTGGGATATGAAACGTGTACCGGAGTGGAGGTTCTTGTCAAGACAGCAGCCCTCAACTTTGGGGTCCCTGTGTCTGGTTGATTTTTTCATTTTCCCAAGGTCAACGCCCATGTGTGGAAGTGCCCTATGCTCTGTGGTTCTGTGTTTTACATGGTTTGGGAAAGAGGATACACTTGTGAAGATTGGCTGTTGGCCATTGACATCCCGCCCATCAGCTTAACAAGGCTCCCTTGACTCCGTGGGCTGTCCTGCCTTTCTGGTTTTTAGACTTTTTTCGCCTGGCCCTTTTGCCCCGGGGGGGGGCGAGAGATTTCTTTGTAGTGCTGATTTGTTCTCCCAGGTTGCTTGGTTGGCCAAAAAGGGCGTATGCGTTTTTTCCTGAATATATTCAGGAAAAAACGCATACGCCCTTTTTGGCCAACCGCATCATTGTCCACGTTCTGGCGCTTTTCATGTGCTATCGGGGCCATTCCGATGTACCCGTTGACATCCGTTTCCTGCAGTTCTGCCTTGCGTTCAGCGCCTCTTCGTAGCCTGACCTCAATATATTTTGGGGCGATAGTTATCGTTTAGAACTCTGCAGGTTTGGGAAGTGCAGTGCCCCTGAGCTCCATTTCCCAAGTCGCTTTTTTGTGAGTGGGACGCAACACGGCTGGATGGCTTCACGCCCTATTGTCGATCCGGGGTGGCAGGCTGAACCTCTGGTGAATTCTTCTTCGTGATGGGAAATGAGAGTGACATGTGCCCGACCAAACACCTCCAGCGAGTCTCTCATTGGTTCCCCCTCTTGCAGTTCATCCTGCGGACAAATTGCAGACGGTACGAAAGAGGCATGGAAAGGCGCCGAGTCTCCAAGTGGGGAGATTGTTAGTAAGGGGGCCTGAATGGAGAACACGAGCACCAGGAGATGAAAACTGAGGTGAGTTTCAGAAAGCTTTCCCGATCCCACGGTGTAGCATCCGCTGGGTTTCCAATGAGTGCTTTCGCTGTCGGAAGATTGCGTTGAACCTGGAGAGTTGGGACCCATGGAATGGGGAGCACGCAGGATTCCTTTCAAGGGTCTGCATTTGCTTTCCCAACCTCACCAATCGTCTCAGCCCCAAGAGTGTCCAGCCTTATGTCTTCTGCCGCTGGGGCTGTAGATGTGGTCAATCCTGGTTGCATGCCAGTCCCTGAACGCATTTTGGAAGAATTTCTCTCTGTTTTGCCCTGCTTGTTTCTTCTTTATGTTGGAAATGTATCCTCAGAATGGGTCTGAGCTGATTTTCCCTGCTGGTTTTAGGCCGCTTTACACACACTTGTTGCACTTACACAGAGATATCAAGACTTAGCTTTTAAGATGCTTACTAGTCGGATAGATACTTGTGCGATGAACAGGGTCTGGTGAGTCCAGTTGATTGAGCAAGGAGTAGGTCGTGTCCATTCCATATTCGGTTTTCGGAAGGGTATCTGTGCTCATTTCAAACTCGAGTTTTATGCGTCACCCCACCTCACCTTTCCCCTGAAGCAGGCATAAGTGTGTTTTCTAAAAGCGTGACTCTGTTCTGTTTGGGGATTCAGTGCATGGGGAGCGATTTTTACATTCCCTCGGTAAGTGACATCATAAGTTTCTTTTTTTGTGGGACTTATTTCACTGAGGATGATCGTACCTAAATCCACTCAGGATGCTGCTACCAGCCTCATGACGTGGATTTCATGGCTGAGTGACACTCCATTGGACCTACGTAGCACCACTTGTCCACTTGCCCACTTGTCTTTGTCCACTTGTCCACTCGTCTTTGTCCACTTGGCTCTTTCCTGGGATATGAAACGTGTACCGGAGTGGAGGTTCTTGTCAAGACAGCAGCCCTCAACTTTGGGGTCCCTGTGTCTGGTTGATTTTTTCATTTTCCCAAGGTCAACGCCCATGTGTGGAAGTGCCCTATGCTCTGTGGTTCTGTGTTTTACATGGTTTGGGAAAGAGGATACACTTGTGAAGATTGGCTGTTGGCCATTGACATCCCGCCCATCAGCTTAACAAGGCTCCCTTGACTCCGTGGGCTGTCCTGCCTTTCTGGTTTTTAGACTTTTTTCGCCTGGCCCTTTTGCCCCGGGGGGGGGCGAGAGATTTCTTTGTAGTGCTGATTTGCTCTCCCAGGTTGCTTGGTTGGCCAAAAAGGGCGTATGCGTTTTTTCCTGAATATATTCAGGAAAAAACGCATACGCCCTTTTTGGCCAACCGCATCATTGTCCACGTTCTGGCGCTTTTCATGTGCTATCGGGGCCATTCCGATGTAGCCGTTGACATCCGTTTCCTGCAGTTCTGCCTTGCGTTCAGCGCCTCTTCGTAGCCTGACCTCAATATATTTTGGGGCGATAGTTATCGTTTAGAACTCTGCAGGTTTGGGAAGTGCAGTGCCCCTGAGCTCCATTTCCCAAGTCGCTTTTTTGTGAGTGGGACGCAACACGGCTGGATGGCTTCACGCCCTATTGTCGATCCGGGGTGGCAGGCTGAACCTCTGGTGAATTCTTCTTCGTGATGGGAAATGAGAGTGACATGTGCCCGACCAAACACCTCCAGCGAGTCTCTCATTGGTTCCCCCTCTTGCAGTTCATCCTGCGGACAAATTGCAGACGGTACGAAAGAGGCATGGAAAGGCGCCGAGTCTCCAAGTGGGGAGATTGTTAGTAAGGGGGCCTGAATGGAGAACACGAGCACCAGGAGATGAAAACTGAGGTGAGTTTCAGAAAGCTTTCCCGATCCCACGGTGTAGCATCCGCTGGGTTTCCAATGAGTGCTTTCGCTGTCGGAAGATTGCGTTGAACCTGGAGAGTTGGGACCCATGGAATGGGGAGCACGCAGGATTCCTTTCAAGGGTCTGCATTTGCTTTCCCAACCTCACCAATCGTCTCAGCCCCAAGAGTGTCCAGCCTTATGTCTTCTGCCGCTGGGGCTGTAGATGTGGTCAATCCTGGTTGCATGCCAGTCCCTGAACGCATTTTGGAAGAATTTCTCTCTGTTTTGCCCTGCTTGTTTCTTCTTTATGTTGGAAATGTATCCTCAGAATGGGTCTGAGCTGATTTTCCCTGCTGGTTTTAGGCCGCTTTACACACACTTGTTGCACTTACACAGAGATATCAAGACTTAGCTTTTAAGATGCTTACTAGTCGGATAGATACTTGTGCGATGAACAGGGTCTGGTGAGTCCAGTTGATTGAGCAAGGAGTAGGTCGTGTCCATTCCATATTCGGTTTTCGGAAGGGTATCTGTGCTCATTTCAAACTCGAGTTTTATGCGTCACCCCACCTCACCTTTCCCCTGAAGCAGGCATAAGTGTGTTTTCTAAAAGCGTGACTCTGTTCTGTTTGGGGATTCAGTGCATGGGGAGCGATTTTTACATTCCCTCGGTAAGTGATATCATAAGTTTCTTTTTTTGTGGGACTTATTTCACTGAGGATGATCGTACCTAAATCCACTCAGGATGCTGCTACCAGCCTCATGACGTGGATTTCATGGCTGAGTGACACTCCATTGGACCTACGTAGCACCACTTGTCCACTTGTCCACTTGTCTTTGTCCACTTATCCACTCGTCTTTGTCCACTTGGCTCTTTCCTGGGATATGAAACGTGTACCGGAGTGGAGGTTCTTGTCAAGACAGCAGCCCTCAACTTTGGGGTCCCTGTGTCTGGTTGATTTTTTCATTTTCCCAAGGTCAACGCCCATGTGTGGAAGTGCCCTATGCTCTGTGGTTCTGTGTTTTACATGGTTTGGGAAAGAGGATACACTTGTGAAGATTGGCTGTTGGCCATTGACATCCCGCCCATCAGCTTAACAAGGCTCCCTTGACTCCGTGGGCTGTCCTGCCTTTCTGGTTTTTAGACTTTTTTCGCCTGGCCCTTTTGCCCCGGGGGGGGGCGAGAGATTTCTTTGTAGTGCTGATTTGTTCTCCCAGGTTGCTTGGTTGGCCAAAAAGGGCGTATGCGTTTTTTCCTGAATATATTCAGGAAAAAACGCATACGCCCTTTTTGGCCAACCGCATCATTGTCCACGTTCTGGCGCTTTTCATGTGCTATCGGGGCCATTCCGATGTACCCGTTGACATCCGTTTCCTGCAGTTCTGCCTTGCGTTCAGCGCCTCTTCGTAGCCTGACCTCAATATATTTTGGGGCGATAGTTATCGTTTAGAACTCTGCAGGTTTGGGAAGTGCAGTGCCCCTGAGCTCCATTTCCCAAGTCGCTTTTTTGTGAGTGGGACGCAACACGGCTGGATGGCTTCACGCCCTATTGTCGATCCGGGGTGGCAGGCTGAACCTCTGGTGAATTCTTCTTCGTGATGGGAAATGAGAGTGACATGTGCCCGACCAAACACCTCCAGCGAGTCTCTCATTGGTTCCCCCTCTTGCAGTTCATCCTGCGGACAAATTGCAGACGGTACGAAAGAGGCATGGAAAGGCGCCGAGTCTCCAAGTGGGGAGATTGTTAGTAAGGGGGCCTGAATGGAGAACACGAGCACCAGGAGATGAAAACTGAGGTGAGTTTCAGAAAGCTTTCCCGATCCCACGGTGTAGCATCCGCTGGGTTTCCAATGAGTGCTTTCGCTGTCGGAAGATTGCGTTGAACCTGGAGAGTTGGGACCCATGGAATGGGGAGCACGCAGGATTCCTTTCAAGGGTCTGCATTTGCTTTCCCAACCTCACCAATCGTCTCAGCCCCAAGAGTGTCCAGCCTTATGTCTTCTGCCGCTGGGGCTGTAGATGTGGTCAATCCTGGTTGCATGCCAGTCCCTGAACGCATTTTGGAAGAATTTCTCTCTGTTTTGCCCTGCTTGTTTCTTCTTTATGTTGGAAATGTATCCTCAGAATGGGTCTGAGCTGATTTTCCCTGCTGGTTTTAGGCCGCTTTACACACACTTGATGCACTTACACAGAGATATCAAGACTTAGCTTTTAAGATGCTTACTAGTCGGATAGATACTTGTGCGATGAACAGGGTCTGGTGAGTCCAGTTGATTGAGCAAGGAGTAGGTCGTGTCCATTCCATATTCGGTTTTCGGAAGGGTATCTGTGCTCATTTCAAACTCGAGTTTTATGCGTCACCCCACCTCACCTTTCCCCTGAAGCAGGCATAAGTGTGTTTTCTAAAAGCGTGACTCTGTTCTGTTTGGGGATTCAGTGCATGGGGAGCGATTTTTACATTCCCTCGGTAAGTGATATCATAAGTTTCTTTTTTTGTGGGACTTATTTCACTGAGGATGATCGTACCTAAATCCACTCAGGATGCTGCTACCAGCCTCATGACGTGGATTTCATGGCTGAGTGACACTCCATTGGACCTACGTAGCACCACTTGTCCACTTGTCCACTTGTCTTTGTCCACTTGTCCACTCGTCTTTGTCCACTTGGCTCTTTCCTGGGATATGAAACGTGTACCGGAGTGGAGGTTCTTGTCAAGACAGCAGCCCTCAACTTTGGGGTCCCTGTGTCTGGTTGATTTTTTCATTTTCCCAAGGTCAACGCCCATGTGTGGAAGTGCCCTATGCTCTGTGGTTCTGTGTTTTACATGGTTTGGGAAAGAGGATACACTTGTGAAGATTGGCTGTTGGCCATTGACATCCCGCCCATCAGCTTAACAAGGCTCCCTTGACTCCGTGGGCTGTCCTGCCTTTCTGGTTTTTAGACTTTTTTCGCCTGGCCCTTTTGCCCCGGGGGGGGGCGAGAGATTTCTTTGTAGTGCTGATTTGTTCTCCCAGGTTGCTTGGTTGGCCAAAAAGGGCGTATGCGTTTTTTCCTGAATATATTCAGGAAAAAACGCATACGCCCTTTTTGGCCAACCGCATCATTGTCCACGTTCTGGCGCTTTTCATGTGCTATCGGGGCCATTCCGATGTACCCGTTGACATCCGTTTCCTGCAGTTCTGCCTTGCGTTCAGCGCCTCTTCGTAGCCTGACCTCAATATATTTTGGGGCGATAGTTATCGTTTAGAACTCTGCAGGTTTGGGAAGTGCAGTGCCCCTGAGCTCCATTTCCCAAGTCGCTTTTTTGTGAGTGGGACGCAACACGGCTGGATGGCTTCACGCCCTATTGTCGATCCGGGGTGGCAGGCTGAACCTCTGGTGAATTCTTCTTCGTGATGGGAAATGAGAGTGACATGTGCCCGACCAAACACCTCCAGCGAGTCTCTCATTGGTTCCCCCTCTTGCAGTTCATCCTGCGGACAAATTGCAGACGGTACGAAAGAGGCATGGAAAGGCGCCGAGTCTCCAAGTGGGGAGATTGTTAGTAAGGGGGCCTGAATGGAGAACACGAGCACCAGGAGATGAAAACTGAGGTGAGTTTCAGAAAGCTTTCCCGATCCCACGGTGTAGCATCCGCTGGGTTTCCAATGAGTGCTTTCGCTGTCGGAAGATTGCGTTGAACCTGGAGAGTTGGGACCCATGGAATGGGGAGCACGCAGGATTCCTTTCAAGGGTCTGCATTTGCTTTCCCAACCTCACCAATCGTCTCAGCCCCAAGAGTGTCCAGCCTTATGTCTTCTGCCGCTGGGGCTGTAGATGTGGTCAATCCTGGTTGCATGCCAGTCCCTGAACGCATTTTGGAAGAATTTCTCTCTGTTTTGCCCTGCTTGTTTCTTCTTTATGTTGGAAATGTATCCTCAGAATGGGTCTGAGCTGATTTTCCCTGCTGGTTTTAGGCCGCTTTACACACACTTGTTGCACTTACACAGAGATATCAAGACTTAGCTTTTAAGATGCTTACTAGTCGGATAGATACTTGTGCGATGAACAGGGTCTGGTGAGTCCAGTTGATTGAGCAAGGAGTAGGTCGTGTCCATTCCATATTCGGTTTTCGGAAGGGTATCTGTGCTCATTTCAAACTCGAGTTTTATGCGTCACCCCACCTCACCTTTCCCCTGAAGCAGGCATAAGTGTGTTTTCTAAAAGCGTGACTCTGTTCTGTTTGGGGATTCAGTGCATGGGGAGCGATTTTTACATTCCCTCGGTAAGTGACATCATAAGTTTCTTTTTTTGTGGGACTTATTTCACTGAGGATGATCGTACCTAAATCCACTCAGGATGCTGCTACCAGCCTCATGACGTGGATTTCATGGCTGAGTGACACTCCATTGGACCTACGTAGCACCACTTGTCCACTTGCCCACTTGTCTTTGTCCACTTGTCCACTCGTCTTTGTCCACGTGGCTCTTTCCTGGGATATGAAACGTGTACCGGAGTGGAGGTTCTTGTCAAGACAGCAGCCCTCAACTTTGGGGTCCCTGTGTCTGGTTGATTTTTTCATTTTCCCAAGGTCAACGCCCATGTGTGGAAGTGCCCTATGCTCTGTGGTTCTGTGTTTTACATGGTTTGGGAAAGAGGATACACTTGTGAAGATTGGCTGTTGGCCATTGACATCCCGCCCATCAGCTTAACAAGGCTCCCTTGACTCCGTGGGCTGTCCTGCCTTTCTGGTTTTTAGACTTTTTTCGCCTGGCCCTTTTGCCCCGGGGGGGGGCGAGAGATTTCTTTGTAGTGCTGATTTGCTCTCCCAGGTTGCTTGGTTGGCCAAAAAGGGCGTATGCGTTTTTTCCTGAATATATTCAGGAAAAAACGCATACGCCCTTTTTGGCCAACCGCATCATTGTCCACGTTCTGGCGCTTTTCATGTGCTATCGGGGCCATTCCGATGTAGCCGTTGACATCCGTTTCCTGCAGTTCTGCCTTGCGTTCAGCGCCTCTTCGTAGCCTGACCTCAATATATTTTGGGGCGATAGTTATCGTTTAGAACTCTGCAGGTTTGGGAAGTGCAGTGCCCCTGAGCTCCATTTCCCAAGTCGCTTTTTTGTGAGTGGGACGCAACACGGCTGGATGGCTTCACGCCCTATTGTCGATCCGGGGTGGCAGGCTGAACCGCTGGTGAATTCTTCTTCGTGATGGGAAATGAGAGTGACATGTGCCCGACCAAACACCTCCAGCGAGTCTCTCATTGGTTCCCCCTCTTGCAGTTCATCCTGCGGACAAATTGCAGACGGTACGAAAGAGGCATGGAAAGGCGCCGAGTCTCCAAGTGGGGAGATTGTTAGTAAGGGGGCCTGAATGGAGAACACGAGCACCAGGAGATGAAAACTGAGGTGAGTTTCAGAAAGCTTTCCCGATCCCACGGTGTAGCATCCGCTGGGTTTCCAATGAGTGCTTTCGCTGTCGGAAGATTGCGTTGAACCTGGAGAGTTGGGACCCATGGAATGGGGAGCACGCAGGATTCCTTTCAAGGGTCTGCATTTGCTTTCCCAACCTCACCAATCGTCTCAGCCCCAAGAGTGTCCAGCCTTATGTCTTCTGCCGCTGGGGCTGTAGATGTGGTCAATCCTGGTTGCATGCCAGTCCCTGAACGCATTTTGGAAGAATTTCTCTCTGTTTTGCCCTGCTTGTTTCTTCTTTATGTTGGAAATGTATCCTCAGAATGGGTCTGAGCTGATTTTCCCTGCTGGTTTTAGGCCGCTTTACACACACTTGTTGCACTTACACAGAGATATCAAGACTTAGCTTTTAAGATGCTTACTAGTCGGATAGATACTTGTGCGATGAACAGGGTCTGGTGAGTCCAGTTGATTGAGCAAGGAGTAGGTCGTGTCCATTCCATATTCGGTTTTCGGAAGGGTATCTGTGCTCATTTCAAACTCGAGTTTTATGCGTCACCCCACCTCACCTTTCCCCTGAAGCAGGCATAAGTGTGTTTTCTAAAAGCGTGACTCTGTTCTGTTTGGGGATTCAGTGCATGGGGAGCGATTTTTACATTCCCTCGATAAGTGACATCATAAGTTTCTTTTTTTGTGGGACTTATTTCACTGAGGATGATCGTACCTAAATCCACTCAGGATGCTGCTACCAGCCTCATGACGTGGATTTCATGGCTGAGTGACACTCCATTGGACCTACGTAGCACCACTTGTCCACTTGTCCACTTGTCTTTGTCCACTTGTCCACTCGTCTTTGTCCACTTGGCTCTTTCCTGGGATATGAAACGTGTACCGGAGTGGAGGTTCTTGTCAAGACAGCAGCCCTCAACTTTGGGGTCCCTGTGTCTGGTTGATTTTTTCATTTTCCCAAGGTCAACGCCCATGTGTGGAAGTGCCCTATGCTCTGTGGTTCTGTGTTTTACATGGTTTGGGAAAGAGGATACACTTGTGAAGATTGGCTGTTGGCCATTGACATCCCGCCCATCAGCTTAACAAGGCTCCCTTGACTCCGTGGGCTGTCCTGCCTTTCTGGTTTTTAGACTTTTTTCGCCTGGCCCTTTTGCCCCGGGGGGGGCGAGAGATTTCTTTGTAGTGCTGATTTGTTCTCCCAGGTTGCTTTGTTGGCCAAAAAGGGCGTATGCGTTTTTTCCTGAATATATTCAGGAAAAAAACGCATACGCCCTTTTTGGCCAACCGCATCATTGTCCACGTTCTGGCGCTTTTCATGTGCTATCGGGGCCATTCCGATGTACCCGTTGACATCCGTTTCCTGCAGTTCTGCCTTGCGTTCAGCGCCTCTTCGTAGCCTGACCTCAATATATTTTGGGGCGATAGTTATCGTTTAGAACTCTGCAGGTTTGGGAAGTGCAGTGCCCCTGAGCTCCATTTCCCAAGTCGCTTTTTTGTGAGTGGGACGCAACACGGCTGGATGGCTTCACGCCCTATTGTCGATCCGGGGTGGCAGGCTGAACCTCTGGTGAATTCTTCTTCGTGATGGGAAATGAGAGTGACATGTGCCCGACCAAACACCTCCAGCGAGTCTCTCATTGGTTCCCCCTCTTGCAGTTCATCCTGCGGACAAATTGCAGACGGTACGAAAGAGGCATGGAAAGGCGCCGAGTCTCCAAGTGGGGAGATTGTTAGTAAGGGGGCCTGAATGGAGAACACGAGCACCAGGAGATGAAAACTGAGGTGAGTTTCAGAAAGCTTTCCCGATCCCACGGTGTAGCATCCGCTGGGTTTCCAATGAGTGCTTTCGCTGTCGGAAGATTGCGTTGAACCTGGAGAGTTGGGACCCATGGAATGGGGAGCACGCAGGATTCCTTTCAAGGGTCTGCATTTGCTTTCCCAACCTCACCAATCGTCTCAGCCCCAAGAGTGTCCAGCCTTATGTCTTCTGCCGCTGGGGCTGTAGATGTGGTCAATCCTGGTTGCATGCCAGTCCCTGAACGCATTTTGGAAGAATTTCTCTCTGTTTTGCCCTGCTTGTTTCTTCTTTATGTTGGAAATGTATCCTCAGAATGGGTCTGAGCTGATTTTCCCTGCTGGTTTTAGGCCGCTTTACACACACTTGTTGCACTTACACAGAGATATCAAGACTTAGCTTTTAAGATGCTTACTAGTCGGATAGATACTTGTGCGATGAACAGGGTCTGGTGAGTCCAGTTGATTGAGCAAGGAGTAGGTCGTGTCCATTCCATATTCGGTTTTCGGAAGGGTATCTGTGCTCATTTCAAACTCGAGTTTTATGCGTCACCCCACCTCACCTTTCCCCTGAAGCAGGCATAAGTGTGTTTTCTAAAAGCGTGACTCTGTTCTGTTTGGGGATTCAGTGCATGGGGAGCGATTTTTACATTCCCTCGGTAAGTGATATCATAAGTTTCTTTTTTTGTGGGACTTATTTCACTGAGGATGATCGTACCTAAATCCACTCAGGATGCTGCTACCAGCCTCATGACGTGGATTTCATGGCTGAGTGACACTCCATTGGACCTACGTAGCACCACTTGTCCACTTGTCCACTTGTCTTTGTCCACTTGTCCACTCGTCTTTGTCCACTTGGCTCTTTCCTGGGATATGAAACGTGTACCGGAGTGGAGGTTCTTGTCAAGACAGCAGCCCTCAACTTTGGGGTCCCTGTGTCTGGTTGATTTTTTCATTTTCCCAAGGTCAACGCCCATGTGTGGAAGTGCCCTATGCTCTGTGGTTCTGTGTTTTACATGGTTTGGGAAAGAGGATACACTTGTGAAGATTGGCTGTTGGCCATTGACATCCCGCCCATCAGCTTAACAAGGCTCCCTTGACTCCGTGGGCTGTCCTGCCTTTCTGGTTTTTAGACTTTTTTCGCCTGGCCCTTTTGCCCCGGGGGGGGCGAGAGATTTCTTTGTAGTGCTGATTTGCTCTCCCAGGTTGCTTGGTTGGCCAAAAAGGGCGTATGCGTTTTTTCCTGAATATATTCAGGAAAAAACGCATACGCCCTTTTTGGCCAACCGCATCATTGTCCACGTTCTGGCGCTTTTCATGTGCTATCGGGGCCATTCCGATGTACCCGTTGACATCCGTTTCCTGCAGTTCTGCCTTGCGTTCAGCGCCTCTTCGTAGCCTGACCTCAATATATTTTGGGGCGATAGTTATCGTTTAGAACTCTGCAGGTTTGGGAAGTGCAGTGCCCCTGAGCTCCATTTCCCAAGTCGCTTTTTTGTGAGTGGGACGCAACACGGCTGGATGGCTTCACGCCCTATTGTCGATCCGGGGTGGCAGGCTGAACCGCTGGTGAATTCTTCTTCGTGATGGGAAATGAGAGTGACATATGCCCGACCAAACACCTCCAGCGAGTCTCTCATTGGTTCCCCCTCTTGCAGTTCATCCTGCGGACAAATTGCAGACGGTACGAAAGAGGCATGGAAAGGCGCCGAGTCTCCAAGTGGGGAGATTGTTAGTAAGGGGGCCTGAATGGAGAACACGAGCACCAGGAGATGAAAACTGAGGTGAGTTTCAGAAAGCTTTCCCGATCCCACGGTGTAGCATCCGCTGGGTTTCCAATGAGTGCTTTCGCTGTCGGAAGATTGCGTTGAACCTGGAGAGTTGGGACCCATGGAATGGGGAGCACGCAGGATTCCTTTCAAGGGTCTGCATTTGCTTTCCCAACCTCACCAATCGTCTCAGCCCCAAGAGTGTCCAGCCTTATGTCTTCTGCCGCTGGGGCTGTAGATGTGGTCAATCCTGGTTGCATGCCAGTCCCTGAACGCATTTTGGAAGAATTTCTCTCTGTTTTGCCCTGCTTGTTTCTTCTTTATGTTGGAAATGTATCCTCAGAATGGGTCTGAGCTGATTTTCCCTGCTGGTTTTAGGCCGCTTTACACACACTTGTTGCACTTACACAGAGATATCAAGACTTAGCTTTTAAGATGCTTACTAGTCGGATAGATACTTGTGCGATGAACAGGGTCTGGTGAGTCCAGTTGATTGAGCAAGGAGTAGGTCGTGTCCATTCCATATTCGGTTTTCGGAAGGGTATCTGTGCTCATTTCAAACTCGAGTTTTATGCGTCACCCCACCTCACCTTTCCCCTGAAGCAGGCATAAGTGTGTTTTCTAAAAGCGTGACTCTGTTCTGTTTGGGGATTCAGTGCATGGGGAGCGATTTTTACATTCCCTCGATAAGTGATATCATAAGTTTCTTTTTTTGTGGGACTTATTTCACTGAGGATGATCGTACCTAAATCCACTCAGGATGCTGCTACCAGCCTAATGACGTGCATTTCATGGCTGAGTGACACTCCATTGGACCTACGTAGCACCACTTGTCCACTTGTCCACTTGTCTTTGTCCACTTGTCCACTCGTCTTTGTCCACTTGGCTCTTTCCTGGGATATGAAACGTGTACCGGAGTGGAGGTTCTTGTCAAGACAGCAGCCCTCAACTTTGGGGTCCCTGTGTCTGGTTGATTTTTTCATTTTCCCAAGGTCAACGCCCATGTGTGGAAGTGCCCTATGCTCTGTGGTTCTGTGTTTTACATGGTTTGGGAAAGAGGATACACTTGTGAAGATTGGCTGTTGGCCATTGACATCCCGCCCATCAGCTTAACAAGGCTCCCTTGACTCCGTGGGCTGTCCTGCCTTTCTGGTTTTTAGACTTTTTTCGCCTGGCCCTTTTGCCCCGGGGGGGGCGAGAGATTTCTTTGTAGTGCTGATTTGCTCTCCCAGGTTGCTTGGTTGGCCAAAAAGGGCGTATGCGTTTTTTCCTGAATATATTCAGGAAAAAACGCATACGCCCTTTTTGGCCAACCGCATCATTGTCCACGTTCTGGCGCTTTTCATGTGCTATCGGGGCCATTCCGATGTACCCGTTGACATCCGTTTCCTGCAGTTCTGCCTTGCGTTCAGCGCCTCTTCGTAGCCTGACCTCAATATATTTTGGGGCGATAGTTATCGTTTAGAACTCTGCAGGTTTGGGAAGTGCAGTGCCCCTGAGCTCCATTTCCCAAGTCGCTTTTTTGTGAGTGGGACGCAACACGGCTGGATGGCTTCACGCCCTATTGTCGATCCGGGGTGGCAGGCTGAACCTCTGGTGAATTCATCTTCGTGATGGGAAATGAGAGTGACATGTGCCCGACCAAACACCTCCAGCGAGTCTCTCATTGGTTCCCCCTCTTGCAGTTCATCCTGCGGACAAATTGCAGACGGTACGAAAGAGGCATGGAAAGGCGCCGAGTCTCCAAGTGGGGAGATTGTTAGTAAGGGGGCCTGAATGGAGAACACGAGCACCAGGAGATGAAAACTGAGGTGAGTTTCAGAAAGCTTTCCCGATCCCACGGTGTAGCAACCGCTGGGTTTCCAATGAGTGCTTTCGCTGTCGGAAGATTGCGTTGAACCTGGAGAGTTGGGACCCATGGAATGGGGAGCACGCAGGATTCCTTTCAAGGGTCTGCATTTGCTTTCCCAACCTCACCAATCGTCTCAGCCCCAAGAGTGTCCAGCCTTATGTCTTCTGCCGCTGGGGCTGTAGATGTGGTCAATCCTGGTTGCATGCCAGTCCCTGAACGCATTTTGGAAGAATTTCTCTCTGTTTTGCCCTGCTTGTTTCTTCTTTATGTTGGAAATGTATCCTCAGAATGGGTCTGAGCTGATTTTCCCTGCTGGTTTTAGGCCGCTTTACACACACTTGATGCACTTACACAGAGATATCAAGACTTAGCTTTTAAGATGCTTACTAGTCGGATAGATACTTGTGCGATGAACAGGGTCTGGTGAGTCCAGTTGATTGAGCAAGGAGTAGGTCGTGTCCATTCCATATTCGGTTTTCGGAAGGGTATCTGTGCTCATTTCAAACTCGAGTTTTATGCGTCACCCCACCTCACCTTTCCCCTGAAGCAGGCATAAGTGTGTTTTCTAAAAGCGTGACTCTGTTCTGTTTGGGGATTCAGTGCATGGGGAGCGATTTTTACATTCCCTCGATAAGTGATATCATAAGTTTCTTTTTTTGTGGGACTTATTTCACTGAGGATGATCGTACCTAAATCCACTCAGGATGCTGCTACCAGCCTCATGACGTGGATTTCATGGCTGAGTGACACTCCATTGGACCTACGTAGCACCACTTGTCCACTTGTCCACTTGTCTTTGTCCACTTGTCCACTCGTCTTTGTCCACTTGGCTCTTTCCTGGGATATGAAACGTGTACCGGAGTGGAGGTTCTTGTCAAGACAGCAGCCCTCAACTTTGGGGTCCCTGTGTCTGGTTGATTTTTTCATTTTCCCAAGGTCAACGCCCATGTGTGGAAGTGCCCTATGCTCTGTGGTTCTGTGTTTTACATGGTTTGGGAAAGAGGATACACTTGTGAAGATTGGCTGTTGGCCATTGACATCCCGCCCATCAGCTTAACAAGGCTCCCTTGACTCCGTGGGCTGTCCTGCCTTTCTGGTTTTTAGACTTTTTTCGCCTGGCCCTTTTGCCCCGGGGGGGGCGAGAGATTTCTTTGTAGTGCTGATTTGTTCTCCCAGGTTGCTTGGTTGGCCAAAAAGGGCGTATGCGTTTTTTCCTGAATATATTCAGGAAAAAACGCATACGCCCTTTTTGGCCAACCGCATCATTGTCCACGTTCTGGCGCTTTTCATGTGCTATCGGGGCCATTCCGATGTACCCGTTGACATCCGTTTCCTGCAGTTCTGCCTTGCGTTCAGCGCCTCTTCGTAGCCTGACCTCAATATATTTTGGGCCGATAGTTATCGTTTAGAACTCTGCAGGTTTGGGAAGTGCAGTGCCCCTGAGCTCCATTTCCCAAGTCGCTTTTTTGTGAGTGGGACGCAACACGGCTGGATGGCTTCACGCCCTATTGTCGATCCGGGGTGGCAGGCTGAACCGCTGGTGAATTCTTCTTCGTGATGGGAAATGAGAGTGACATGTGCCCGACCAAACACCTCCAGCGAGTCTCTCATTGGTTCCCCCTCTTGCAGTTCATCCTGCGGACAAATTGCAGACGGTACGAAAGAGGCATGGAAAGGCGCCGAGTCTCCAAGTGGGGAGATTGTTAGTAAGGGGGCCTGAATGGAGAACACGAGCACCAGGAGATGAAAACTGAGGTGAGTTTCAGAAAGCTTTCCCGATCCCACGGTGTAGCAACCGCTGGGTTTCCAATGAGTGCTTTCGCTGTCGGAAGATTGCGTTGAACCTGGAGAGTTGGGACCCATGGAATGGGGAGCACGCAGGATTCCTTTCAAGGGTCTGCATTTGCTTTCCCAACCTCACCAATCGTCTCAGCCCCAAGAGTGTCCAGCCTTATGTCTTCTGCCGCTGGGGCTGTAGATGTGGTCAATCCTGGTTGCATGCCAGTCCCTGAACGCATTTTGGAAGAATTTCTCTCTGTTTTGCCCTGCTTGTTTCTTCTTTATGTTGGAAATGTATCCTCAGAATGGGTCTGAGCTGATTTTCCCTGCTGGTTTTAGGCCGCTTTACACACACTTGATGCACTTACACAGAGATATCAAGACTTAGCTTTTAAGATGCTTACTAGTCGGATAGATACTTGTGCGATGAACAGGGTCTGGTGAGTCCAGTTGATTGAGCAAGGAGTAGGTCGTGTCCATTCCATATTCGGTTTTCGGAAGGGTATCTGTGCTCATTTCAAACTCGAGTTTTATGCGTCACCCCACCTCACCTTTCCCCTGAAGCAGGCATAAGTGTGTTTTCTAAAAGCGTGACTCTGTTCTGTTTGGGGATTCAGTGCATGGGGAGCGATTTTTACATTCCCTCGGTAAGTGATATCATAAGTTTCTTTTTTTGTGGGACTTATTTCACTGAGGATGATCGTACCTAAATCCACTCAGGATGCTGCTACCACCCTCATGACGTGGATTTCATGGCTGAGTGACACTCCATTGGACCTACGTAGCACCACTTGTCAACTTGTCCACTTGTCTTTGTCCACTTGTCCACTTGGCTCTTTCCTGGGATATGAAACGTGTACCGGAGTGGAGGTTCTTGTCAAGACAGCAGCCCTGAACGTTGGGTCCCTGTGTCTGGTTGATTTTTTCATTTTCCCAAGGTCAACGCCCATGTGTGGAAGTGCCCTATGCTCTGTGGTTCTGTGTTTTACATGGTTTGGGAAAGAGGATACACTTGTGAAGATTGGCTGTTGGCCATTGACATCCCGCCCATCAGCTTAACAAGGCTCCCTTGACTCCGTGGGCTGTCCTGCCTTTCTGGTTTTTAGACTTTTTTCGCCTGGCCCTTTTGCCCCGGGGGGGGCGAGAGATTTCTTTGTAGTGCTGATTTGCTCTCCCAGGTTGCTTGGTTGGCCAAAAAGGGCGTATGCGTTTTTTCCTGAATATATTCAGGAAAAAACGCATACGCCCTTTTTGGCCAACCGCATCATTGTCCACGTTCTGGCGCTTTTCATGTGCTATCGGGGCCATTCCGATGTACCCGTTGACATCCGTTTCCTGCAGTTCTGCCTTGCGTTCAGCGCCTCTTCGTAGCCTGACCTCAATATATTTTGGGGCGATAGTTATCGTTTAGAACTCTGCAGGTTTGGGAAGTGCAGTGCCCCTGAGCTCCATTTCCCAAGTCGCTTTTTTGTGAGTGGGACGCAACACGGCTGGATGGCTTCACGCCCTATTGTCGATCCGGGGTGGCAGGCTGAACCGCTGGTGAATTCTTCTTCGTGATGGGAAATGAGAGTGACATGTGCCCGACCAAACACCTCCAGCGAGTCTCTCATTGGTTCCCCCTCTTGCAGTTCATCCTGCGGACAAATTGCAGACGGTACGAAAGAGGCATGGAAAGGCGCCGAGTCTCCAAGTGGGGAGATTGTTAGTAAGGGGGCCTGAATGGAGAACACGAGCACCAGGAGATGAAAACTGAGGTGAGTTTCAGAAAGCTTTCCCGATCCCACGGTGTAGCATCCGCTGGGTTTCCAATGAGTGCTTTCGCTGTCGGAAGATTGCGTTGAACCTGGAGAGTTGGGACCCATGGAATGGGGAGCACGCAGGATTCCTTTCAAGGGTCTGCATTTGCTTTCCCAACCTCACCAATCGTCTCAGCCCCAAGAGTGTCCAGCCTTATGTCTTCTGCCGCTGGGGCTGTAGATGTGGTCAATCCTGGTTGCATGCCAGTCCCTGAACGCATTTTGGAAGAATTTCTCTCTGTTTTGCCCTGCTTGTTTCTTCTTTATGTTGGAAATGTATCCTCAGAATGGGTCTGAGCTGATTTTCCCTGCTGGTTTTAGGCCGCTTTACACACACTTGTTGCACTTACACAGAGATATCAAGACTTAGCTTTTAAGATGCTTACTAGTCGGATAGATACTTGTGCGATGAACAGGGTCTGGTGAGTCCAGTTGATTGAGCAAGGAGTAGGTCGTGTCCATTCCATATTCGGTTTTCGGAAGGGTATCTGTGCTCATTTCAAACTCGAGTTTTATGCGTCACCCCACCTCACCTTTCCCCTGAAGCAGGCATAAGTGTGTTTTCTAAAAGCGTGACTCTGTTCTGTTTGGGGATTCAGTGCATGGGGAGCGATTTTTACATTCCCTCGATAAGTGATATCATAAGTTTCTTTTTTTGTGGGACTTATTTCACTGAGGATGATCGTACCTAAATCCACTCAGGATGCTGCTACCAGCCTCATGACGTGGATTTCATGGCTGAGTGACACTCCATTGGACCTACGTAGCACCACTTGTCCACTTGTCCACTTGTCTTTGTCCACTTGTCCACTCGTCTTTGTCCACTTGGCTCTTTCCTGGGATATGAAACGTGTACCGGAGTGGAGGTTCTTGTCAAGACAGCAGCCCTCAACTTTGGGGTCCCTGTGTCTGGTTGATTTTTTCATTTTCCCAAGGTCAACGCCCATGTGTGGAAGTGCCCTATGCTCTGTGGTTCTGTGTTTTACATGGTTTGGGAAAGAGGATACACTTGTGAAGATTGGCTGTTGGCCATTGACATCCCGCCCATCAGCTTAACAAGGCTCCCTTGACTCCGTGGGCTGTCCTGCCTTTCTGGTTTTTAGACTTTTTTCGCCTGGCCCTTTTGCCCCGGGGGTGGGGCGAGAGATTTCTTTGTAGTGCTGATTTGCTCTCCCAGGTTGCTTGGTTGGCCAAAAAGGGCGTATGCGTTTTTTCCTGAATATATTCAGGAAAAAACGCATACGCCCTTTTTGGCCAACCGCATCATTGTCCACGTTCTGGCGCTTTTCATGTGCTATCGGGGCCATTCCGATGTACCCGTTGACATCCGTTTCCTGCAGTTCTGCCTTGCGTTCAGCGCCTCTTCGTAGCCTGACCTCAATATATTTTGGGGCGATAGTTATCGTTTAGAACTCTGCAGGTTTGGGAAGTGCAGTGCCCCTGAGCTCCATTTCCCAAGTCGCTTTTTTGTGAGTGGGACGCAACACGGCTGGATGGCTTCACGCCCTATTGTCGATCCGGGGTGGCAGGCTGAACCGCTGGTGAATTCTTCTTCGTGATGGGAAATGAGAGTGACATGTGCCCGACCAAACACCTCCAGCGAGTCTCTCATTGGTTCCCCCTCTTGCAGTTCATCCTGCGGACAAATTGCAGACGGTACGAAAGAGGCATGGAAAGGCGCCGAGTCTCCAAGTGGGGAGATTGTTAGTAAGGGGGCCTGAATGGAGAACACGAGCACCAGGAGATGAAAACTGAGGTGAGTTTCAGAAAGCTTTCCCGATCCCACGGTGTAGCAACCGCTGGGTTTCCAATGAGTGCTTTCGCTGTCGGAAGATTGCGTTGAACCTGGAGAGTTGGGACCCATGGAATGGGGAGCACGCAGGATTCCTTTCAAGGGTCTGCATTTGCTTTCCCAACCTCACCAATCGTCTCAGCCCCAAGAGTGTCCAGCCTTATGTCTTCTGCCGCTGGGGCTGTAGATGTGGTCAATCCTGGTTGCATGCCAGTCCCTGTACGCATTTTGGAAGAATTCCTCTGTTTTTCCCTGCTTGTTTCTTCTTTGTGTTGGAAATGTATCCTCAGAATGGGTCTGAGTTGATTTTCCCTGCTGTTTTTAGGCCGCTTTACACACACTTGATGCACTTACAGAGAGATATCAAGACTTAGCTTTTAAGATGCTTACTAGTCGGATAGATACTTGTGCGATGAACAGGGTCTGGTGAGTCCAGTTGATTGAGCAAGGAGTAGGTCGTGTCCATTCCATATTCGGTTTTCGGAAGGGTATCTGTGCTCATTTCAAACTCGAGTTTTATGCGTCACCCCACCTCACCTTTCCCCTGAAGCAGGCATAAGTGTGTTTTCTAAAAGCGTGACTCTGTTCTGTTTGGGGATTCAGTGCATGGGGAGCGATTTTTACATTCCCTCGATAAGTGATATCATAAGTTTCTTTTTTTGTGGGACTTATTTCACTGAGGATGATCGTACCTAAATCCACTCAGGATGCTGCTACCAGCCTCATGACGTGGATTTCATGGCTGAGTGACACTCCATTGGACCTACGTAGCACCACTTGTCCACTTGTCTTTGTCCACTTGTCCACTCGTCTTTGTCCACTTGGCTCTTTCCTGGGATATGAAACGTGTACCGGAGTGGAGGTTCTTGTCAAGACAGCAGCCCTCAACTTTGGGGTCCCTGTGTCTGGTTGATTTTTTCATTTTCCCAAGGTCAACGCCCATGTGTGGAAGTGCCCTATGCTCTGTGGTTCTGTGTTTTACATGGTTTGGGAAAGAGGATACACTTGTGAAGATTGGCTGTTGGCCATTGACATCCCGCCCATCAGCTTAACAAGGCTCCCTTGACTCCGTGGGCTGTCCTGCCTTTCTGGTTTTTAGACTTTTTTCGCCTGGCCCTTTTGCCCCGGGGGGGGCGAGAGATTTCTTTGTAGTGCTGATTTGTTCTCCCAGGTTGCTTGGTTGGCCAAAAAGGGCGTATGCGTTTTTTCCTGAATATATTCAGGAAAAAACGCATACGCCCTTTTTGGCCAACCGCATCATTGTCCACGTTCTGGTGCTTTTCATGTGCTATCGGGGCCATTCCGATGTACCCGTTGACATCCGTTTCCTGCAGTTCTGCCTTGCGTTCAGCGCCTCTTCGTAGCCTGACCTCAATATATTTTGGGGCGATAGTTATCGTTTAGAACTCTGCAGGTTTGGGAAGTGCAGTGCCCCTGAGCTCCATTTCCCAAGTCGCTTTTTTGTGAGTGGGACGCAACACGGCTGGATGGCTTCACGCCCTATTGTCGATCCGGGGTGGCAGGCTGAACCTCTGGTGAATTCTTCTTCGTGATGGGAAATGAGAGTGACATGTGCCCGACCAAACACCTCCAGCGAGTCTCTCATTGGTTCCCCCTCTTGCAGTTCATCCTGCGGACAAATTGCAGACGGTACGAAAGAGGCATGGAAAGGCGCCGAGTCTCCAAGTGGGGAGATTGTTAGTCAGGGGGCCTGAATGGAGAACACGAGCACCAGGAGATGAAAACTGAGGTGAGTTTCAGAAAGCTTTCCCGATCCCACGGTGTAGCATCCGCTGGGTTTCCAATGAGTGCTTTCGCTGTCGGAAGATTGCGTTGAACCTGGAGAGTTGGGACCCATGGAATGGGGAGCACGCAGGATTCCTTTCAAGGGTCTGCATTTGCTTTCCCAACCTCACCAATCGTCTCAGCCCCAAGAGTGTCCAGCCTTATGTCTTCTGCCGCTGGGGCTGTAGATGTGGTCAATCCTGGTTGCATGCCAGTCCCTGAACGCATTTTGGAAGAATTTCTCTCTGTTTTGCCCTGCTTGTTTCTTCTTTATGTTGGAAATGTATCCTCAGAATGGGTCTGAGCTGATTTTCCCTGCTGGTTTTAGGCCGCTTTACACACACTTGATGCACTTACACAGAGATATCAAGACTTAGCTTTGAAGATGCTTACTAGTCGGATAGATACTTGTGCGATGAACAGGGTCTGGTGAGTCCAGTTGATTGAGCAAGGAGTAGGTCGTGTCCATTCCATATTCGGTTTTCGGAAGGGTATCTGTGCTCATTTCAAACTCGAGTTTTATGCGTCACCCCACCTCACCTTTCCCCTGAAGCAGGCATAAGTGTGTTTTCTAAAAGCGTGACTCTGTTCTGTTTGGGGATTCAGTGCATGGGGAGCGATTTTTACATTCCCTCGATAAGTGATATCATAAGTTTCTTTTTTTGTGGGACTTATTTCACTGAGGATGATCGTACCTAAATCCACTCAGGATGCTGCTACCAGCCTCATGACGTGGATTTCATGGCTGAGTGACACTCCATTGGACCTACGTAGCACCACTTGTCCACTTGTCCACTTGTCTTTGTCCACTTGTCCACTTGGCTCTTTCCTGGGATATGAAACGTGTACCGGAGTGGAGGTTCTTGTCAAGACAGCAGCCCTCAACTTTGGGTCCCTGTGTCTGGTTGATTTTTTCATTTTCCCAAGGTCAACGCCCATGTGTGGAAGTGCCCTATGCTCTGTGGTTCTGTGTTTTACATGGTTTGGGAAAGAGGATACACTTGTGAAGATTGGCTGTTGGCCATTGACATCCCGCCCATCAGCTTAACAAGGCTCCCTTGACTCCGTGGCCTGTCCTGCCTTTCTGGTTTTTAGGCTTTTTTCGCCTGGCCCTTTTGCCCCGGGGGGGGGGGGCGGCGAGAGATTTCTTTGTAGTGCTGATTTGTTCTCCCAGGTTGCTTGATTGGCCAAAAAGGGCGTATGCGTTTTTTCCTGAATATATTCAGGAAAAAACGCATACGCCCTTTTTGGCCAACCGCATCATTGTCCACGTTCTGGCGCTTTTCATGTGCTATCGGGGCCATTCCGATGTACCCGTTGACATCCGTTTCCTGCAGTTCTGCCTTGCGTTCAGCGCCTCTTCGTAGCCTGACCTCAATATATTTTGGGGCGATAGTTATCGTTTAGAACTCTGCAGGTTTGGGAAGTGCAGTGCCCCTGAGCTCCATTTCCCAAGTCGCTTTTTTGTGAGTGGGACGCAACACGGCTGGATGGCTTCACGCCCTATTGTCGATCCGGGGTGGCAGGCTGAACCTCTGGTGAATTCTTCTTCGTGATGGGAAATGAGAGTGACATGTGCCCGACCAAACACCTCCAGCGAGTCTCTCATTGGTTCCCCCTCTTGCAGTTCATCCTGCGGACAAATTGCAGACGGTACGAAAGAGGCATGGAAAGGCGCCGAGTCTCCAAGTGGGGAGATTGTTAGTAAGGGGGCCTGAATGGAGAACACGAGCACCAGGAGATGAAAACTGAGGTGAGTTTCAGAAAGCTTTCCCGATCCCACGGTGTAGCATCCTCTGGGTTTCCAATGAGTGCTTTCGCTGTCGGAAGATTGCGTTGAACCTGGAGAGTTGGGACCCATGGAATGGGGAGCACGCAGGATTCCTTTCAAGGGTCTGCATTTGCTTTCCCAACCTCACCAATCGTCTCAGCCCCAAGAGTGTCCAGCCTTATGTCTTCTGCCGCTGGGGCTGTAGATGTGGTCAATCCTGGTTGCATGCCAGTCCCTGAACGCATTTTGGAAGAATTTCTCTCTGTTTTGCCCTGCTTGTTTCTTTTTTATGTTGGAAATGTATCCTCAGAATGGGTCTGAGCTGATTTTCCCTGCTGGTTTTAGGCCGCTTTACACACACTTGATGCACTTACACAGAGATATCAAGACTTAGCTTTTAAGATGCTTACTAGTCGGATAGATACTTGTGCGATGAACAGGGTCTGGTGAGTCCAGTTGATTGAGCAAGGAGTAGGTCGTGTCCATTCCATATTCGGTTTTCGGAAGGGTATCTGTGCTCATTTCAAACTCGAGTTTTATGCGTCACCCCACCTCACCTTTCCCCTGAAGCAGGCATAAGTGTGTTTTCTAAAAGCGTGACTCTGTTCTGTTTGGGGATTCAGTGCATGGGGAGCGATTTTTACATTCCCTCGATAAGTGATATCATAAGTTTCTTTTTTTGTGGGACTTATTTCACTGAGGATGATCGTACCTAAATCCACTCAGGATGCTGCTACCAGCCTCATGACGTGGATTTCATGGCTGAGTGACACTCCATTGGACCTACGTAGCACCACTTGTCCACTTGTCCACTTGTCTTTGTCCACTTGTCCACTCGTCTTTGTCCACTTGGCTCTTTCCTGGGATATGAAACGTGTACCGGAGTGGAGGTTCTTGTCAAGACAGCAGCCCTCAACTTTGGGGTCCCTGTGTCTGGTTGATTTTTTCATTTTCCCAAGGTCAACGCCCATGTGTGGAAGTGCCCTATGCTCTGTGGTTCTGTGTTTTACATGGTTTGGGAAAGAGGATACACTTGTGAAGATTGGCTGTTGGCCATTGACATCCCGCCCATCAGCTTAACAAGGCTCCCTTGACTCCGTGGGCTGTCCTGCCTTTCTGGTTTTTAGACTTTTTTCGCCTGGCCCTTTTGCCCCGGGGGGGGGCGAGAGATTTCTTTGTAGTGCTGATTTGTTCTCCCAGGTTGCTTGGTTGGCCAAAAAGGGCGTATGCGTTTTTTCCTGAATATATTCAGGAAAAAACGCATACGCCCTTTTTGGCCAACCGCATCATTGTCCACGTTCTGGCGCTTTTCATGTGCTATCGGGGCCATTCCGATGTACCCGTTGACATCCGTTTCCTGCAGTTCTGCCTTGCGTTCAGCGCCTCTTCGTAGCCTGACCTCAATATATTTTGGGGCGATAGTTATCGTTTAGAACTCTGCAGGTTTGGGAAGTGCAGTGCCCCTGAGCTCCATTTCCCAAGTCGCTTTTTTGTGAGTGGGACGCAACACGGCTGGATGGCTTCACGCCCTATTGTCGATCCGGGGTGGCAGGCTGAACCTCTGGTGAATTCTTCTTCGTGATGGGAAATGAGAGTGACATGTGCCCGACCAAACACCTCCAGCGAGTCTCTCATTGGTTCCCCCTCTTGCAGTTCATCCTGCGGACAAATTGCAGACGGTACGAAAGAGGCATGGAAAGGCGCCGAGTCTCCAAGTGGGGAGATTGTTAGTAAGGGGGCCTGAATGGAGAACACGAGCACCAGGAGATGAAAACTGAGGTGAGTTTCAGAAAGCTTTCCCGATCCCACGGTGTAGCAACCGCTGGGTTTCCAATGAGTGCTTTCGCTGTCGGAAGATTGCGTTGAACCTGGAGAGTTGGGACCCATGGAATGGGGAGCACGCAGGATTCCTTTCAAGGGTCTGCATTTGCTTTCCCAACCTCACCAATCGTCTCAGCCCCAAGAGTGTCCAGCCTTATGTCTTCTGCCGCTGGGGCTGTAGATGTGGTCAATCCTGGTTGCATGCCAGTCCCTGAACGCATTTTGGAAGAATTTCTCTCTGTTTTGCCCTGCTTGTTTCTTCTTTATGTTGGAAATGTATCCTCAGAATGGGTCTGAGCTGATTTTCCCTGCTGGTTTTAGGCCGCTTTACACACACTTGTTGCACTTACACAGAGATATCAAGACTTAGCTTTGAAGATGCTTACTAGTCGGATAGATACTTGTGCGATGAACAGGGTCTGGTGAGTCCAGTTGATTGAGCAAGGAGTAGGTCGTGTCCATTCCATATTCGGTTTTCGGAAGGGTATCTGTGCTCATTTCAAACTCGAGTTTTATGCGTCACCCCACCTCACCTTTCCCCTGAAGCAGGCATAAGTGTGTTTTCTAAAAGCGTGACTCTGTTCTGTTTGGGGATTCAGTGCATGGGGAGCGATTTTTACATTCCCTCGGTAAGTGACATCATAAGTTTCTTTTTTTGTGGGACTTATTTCACTGAGGATGATCGTACCTAAATCCACTCAGGATGCTGCTACCAGCCTCATGACGTGGATTTCATGGCTGAGTGACACTCCATTGGACCTACGTAGCACCACTTGTCCACTTGTCCACTTGTCTTTGTCCACTTGTCCACTCGTCTTTGTCCACTTGGCTCTTTCCTGGGATATGAAACGTGTACCGGAGTGGAGGTTCTTGTCAAGACAGCAGCCCTCAACTTTGGGGTCCCTGTGTCTGGTTGATTTTTTCATTTTCCCAAGGTCAACGCCCATGTGTGGAAGTGCCCTATGCTCTGTGGTTCTGTGTTTTACATGGTTTGGGAAAGAGGATACACTTGTGAAGATTGGCTGTTGGCCATTGACATCCCGCCCATCAGCTTAACAAGGCTCCCTTGACTCCGTGGGCTGTCCTGCCTTTCTGGTTTTTTGACTTTTTTCGCCTGGCCCTTTTGCCCCGGGGGGGGGCGAGAGATTTCTTTGTAGTGCTGATTTGCTCTCCCAGGTTGCTTGGTTGGCCAAAAAGGGCGTATGCGTTTTTTCCTGAATATATTCAGGAAAAAACGCATACGCCCTTTTTGGCCAACCGCATCATTGTCCACGTTCTGGCGCTTTTCATGTGCTATCGGGGCCATTCCGATGTACCCGTTGACATCCGTTTCCTGCAGTTCTGCCTTGCGTTCAGCGCCTCTTCGTAGCCTGACCTCAATATATTTTGGGGCGATAGTTATCGTTTAGAACTCTGCAGGTTTGGGAAGTGCAGTGCCCCTGAGCTCCATTTCCCAAGTCGCTTTTTTGTGAGTGGGACGCAACACGGCTGGATGGCTTCACGCCCTATTGTCGATCCGGGGTGGCAGGCTGAACCGCTGGTGAATTCTTCTTCGTGATGGGAAATGAGAGTGACATGTGCCCGACCAAACACCTCCAGCGAGTCTCTCATTGGTTCCCCCTCTTGCAGTTCATCCTGCGGACAAATTGCAGACGGTACGAAAGAGGCATGGAAAGGCGCCGAGTCTCCAAGTGGGGAGATTGTTAGTAAGGGGGCCTGAATGGAGAACACGAGCACCAGGAGATGAAAACTGAGGTGAGTTTCAGAAAGCTTTCCCGATCCCACGGTGTAGCATCCTCTGGGTTTCCAATGAGTGCTTTCGCTGTCGGAAGATTGCGTTGAACCTGGAGAGTTGGGACCCATGGAATGGGGAGCACGCAGGATTCCTTTCAAGGGTCTGCATTTGCTTTCCCAACCTCACCAATCGTCTCAGCCCCAAGAGTGTCCAGCCTTATGTCTTCTGCCGCTGGGGCTGTAGATGTGGTCAATCCTGGTTGCATGCCAGTCCCTGAACGCATTTTGGAAGAATTTCTCTCTGTTTTGCCCTGCTTGTTTCTTCTTTATGTTGGAAATGTATCCTCAGAATGGGTCTGAGCTGATTTTCCCTGCTGGTTTTAGGCCGCTTTACACACACTTGATGCACTTACACAGAGATATCAAGACTTAGCTTTTAAGATGCTTACTAGTCGGATAGATACTTGTGCGATGAAGAGGGTCTGGTGAGTCCAGTTGATTGAGCAAGGAGTAGGTCGTGTCCATTCCATATTCGGTTTTCGGAAGGGTATCTGTGCTCATTTCAAACTCGAGTTTTATGCGTCACCCCACCTCACCTTTCCCCTGAAGCAGGCATAAGTGTGTTTTCTAAAAGCGTGACTCTGTTCTGTTTGGGGATTCAGTGCATGGGGAGCGATTTTTACATTCCCTCGATAAGTGATATCATAAGTTTCTTTTTTTGTGGGACTTATTTCACTGAGGATGATCGTACCTAAATCCACTCAGGATGCTGCTACCAGCCTCATGACGTGGATTTCATGGCTGAGTGACACTCCATTGGACCTACGTAGCACCACTTGTCCACTTGTCCACTTGTCTTTGTCCACTTGTCCACTCGTCTTTGTCCACTTGGCTCTTTCCTGGGATATGAAACGTGTACCGGAGTGGAGGTTCTTGTCAAGACAGCAGCCCTCAACTTTGGGGTCCCTGTGTCTGGTTGATTTTTTCATTTTCCCAAGGTCAACGCCCATGTGTGGAAGTGCCCTATGCTCTGTGGTTCTGTGTTTTACATGGTTTGGGAAAGAGGATACACTTGTGAAGATTGGCTGTTGGCCATTGACATCCCGCCCATCAGCTTAACAAGGCTCCCTTGACTCCGTGGGCTGTCCTGCCTTTCTGGTTTTTAGACTTTTTTCGCCTGGCCCTTTTGCCCCGGGGGGGGGCGAGAGATTTCTTTGTAGTGCTGATTTGCTCTCCCAGGTTGCTTGGTTGGCCAAAAAGGGCGTATGCGTTTTTTCCTGAATATATTCAGGAAAAAACGCATACGCCCTTTTTGGCCAACCGCATCATTGTCCACGTTCTGGCGCTTTTCATGTGCTATCGGGGCCATTCCGATGTACCCGTTGACATCCGTTTCCTGCAGTTCTGCCTTGCGTTCAGCGCCTCTTCGTAGCCTGACCTCAATATATTTTGGGGCGATAGTTATCGTTTAGAACTCTGCAGGTTTGGGAAGTGCAGTGCCCCTGAGCTCCATTTCCCAAGTCGCTTTTTTGTGAGTGGGACGCAACACGGCTGGATGGCTTCACGCCCTATTGTCGATCCGGGGTGGCAGGCTGAACCGCTGGTGAATTCTTCTTCGTGATGGGAAATGAGAGTGACATGTGCCCGACCAAACACCTCCAGCGAGTCTCTCATTGGTTCCCCCTCTTGCAGTTCATCCTGCGGACAAATTGCAGACGGTACGAAAGAGGCATGGAAAGGCGCCGAGTCTCCAAGTGGGGAGATTGTTAGTAAGGGGGCCTGAATGGAGAACACGAGCACCAGGAGATGAAAACTGAGGTGAGTTTCAGAAAGCTTTCCCGATCCCACGGTGTAGCATCCTCTTGGTTTCCAATGAGTGCTTTCGCTGTCGGAAGATTGCGTTGAACCTGGAGAGTTGGGACCCATGGAATGGGGAGCACGCAGGATTCCTTTCAAGGGTCTGCATTTGCTTTCCCAACCTCACCAATCGTCTCAGCCCCAAGAGTGTCCAGCCTTATGTCTTCTGCCGCTGGGGCTGTAGATGTGGTCAATCCTGGTTGCATGCCAGTCCCTGAACGCATTTTGGAAGAATTTCTCTCTGTTTTGCCCTGCTTGTTTCTTCTTTATGTTGGAAATGTATCCTCAGAATGGGTCTGAGCTGATTTTCCCTGCTGGTTTTAGGCCGCTTTACACACACTTGTTGCACTTACACAGAGATATCAAGACTTAGCTTTTAAGATGCTTACTAGTCGGATAGATACTTGTGCGATGAACAGGGTCTGGTGAGTCCAGTTGATTGAGCAAGGAGTAGGTCGTGTCCATTCCATATTCGGTTTTCGGAAGGGTATCTGTGCTCATTTCAAACTCGAGTTTTATGCGTCACCCCACCTCACCTTTCCCCTGAAGCAGGCATAAGTGTGTTTTCTAAAAGCGTGACTCTGTTCTGTTTGGGGATTCAGTGCATGGGGAGCGATTTTTACATTCCCTCGGTAAGTGATATCATAAGTTTCTTTTTTTGTGGGACTTATTTCACTGAGGATGATCGTACCTAAATCCACTCAGGATGCTGCTACCAGCCTCATGACGTGGATTTCATGGCTGAGTGACACTCCATTGGACCTACGTAGCACCACTTGTCAACTTGTCCACTTGTCTTTGTCCACTTGTCCACTTGGCTCTTTCCTGGGATATGAAACGTGTACCGGAGTGGAGGTTCTTGTCAAGACAGCAGCCCTGAACGTTGGGTCCCTGTGTCTGGTTGATTTTTTCATTTTCCCAAGGTCAACGCCCATGTGTGGAAGTGCCCTATGCTCTGTGGTTCTGTGTTTTACATGGTTTGGGAAAGAGGATACACTTGTGAAGATTGGCTGTTGGCCATTGACATCCCGCCCATCAGCTTAACAAGGCTCCCTTGACTCCGTGGGCTGTCCTGCCTTTCTGGTTTTTAGACTTTTTTCGCCTGGCCCTTTTGCCCCGGGGGGGGCGAGAGATTTCTTTGTAGTGCTGATTTGCTCTCCCAGGTTGCTTGGTTGGCCAAAAAGGGCGTATGCGTTTTTTCCTGAATATATTCAGGAAAAAACGCATACGCCCTTTTTGGCCAACCGCATCATTGTCCACGTTCTGGCGCTTTTCATGTGCTATCGGGGCCATTCCGATGTACCCGTTGACATCCGTTTCCTGCAGTTCTGCCTTGCGTTCAGCGCCTCTTCGTAGCCTGACCTCAATATATTTTGGGGCGATAGTTATCGTTTAGAACTCTGCAGGTTTGGGAAGTGCAGTGCCCCTGAGCTCCATTTCCCAAGTCGCTTTTTTGTGAGTGGGACGCAACACGGCTGGATGGCTTCACGCCCTATTGTCGATCCGGGGTGGCAGGCTGAACCGCTGGTGAATTCTTCTTCGTGATGGGAAATGAGAGTGACATGTGCCCGACCAAACACCTCCAGCGAGTCTCTCATTGGTTCCCCCTCTTGCAGTTCATCCTGCGGACAAATTGCAGACGGTACGAAAGAGGCATGGAAAGGCGCCGAGTCTCCAAGTGGGGAGATTGTTAGTAAGGGGGCCTGAATGGAGAACACGAGCACCAGGAGATGAAAACTGAGGTGAGTTTCAGAAAGCTTTCCCGATCCCACGGTGTAGCATCCGCTGGGTTTCCAATGAGTGCTTTCGCTGTCGGAAGATTGCGTTGAACCTGGAGAGTTGGGACCCATGGAATGGGGAGCACGCAGGATTCCTTTCAAGGGTCTGCATTTGCTTTCCCAACCTCACCAATCGTCTCAGCCCCAAGAGTGTCCAGCCTTATGTCTTCTGCCGCTGGGGCTGTAGATGTGGTCAATCCTGGTTGCATGCCAGTCCCTGAACGCATTTTGGAAGAATTTCTCTCTGTTTTGCCCTGCTTGTTTCTTCTTTATGTTGGAAATGTATCCTCAGAATGGGTCTGAGCTGATTTTCCCTGCTGGTTTTAGGCCGCTTTACACACACTTGATGCACTTACACAGAGATATCAAGACTTAGCTTTTAAGATGCTTACTAGTCGGATAGATACTTGTGCGATGAACAGGGTCTGGTGAGTCCAGTTGATTGAGCAAGGAGTAGGTCGTGTCCATTCCATATTCGGTTTTCGGAAGGGTATCTGTGCTCATTTCAAACTCGAGTTTTATGCGTCACCCCACCTCACCTTTCCCCTGAAGCAGGCATAAGTGTGTTTTCTAAAAGCGTGACTCTGTTCTGTTTGGGGATTCAGTGCATGGGGAGCGATTTTTACATTCCCTCGGTAAGTGATATCATAAGTTACTTTTTTTGTGGGAATTATTTCACTGAGGATGATCGTACCTAAATCCACTCAGGATGCTGCTACCAGCCTCATGACGTGGATTTCATGGCTGAGTGACACTCCATTGGACCTACGTAGCACCACTTGTCCACTTGTCCACTTGTCTTTGTCCACTTGTCCACTCGTCTTTGTCCACTTGGCTCTTTCCTGGGATATGAAACGTGTACCGGAGTGGAGGTTCTTGTCAAGACAGCAGCCCTCAACTTTGGGGTCCCTGTGTCTGGTTGATTTTTTCATTTTCCCAAGGTCAACGCCCATGTGTGGAAGTGCCCTATGCTCTGTGGTTCTGTGTTTTACATGGTTTGGGAAAGAGGATACACTTGTGAAGATTGGCTGTTGGCCATTGACATCCCGCCCATCAGCTTAACAAGGCTCCCTTGACTCCGTGGCCTGTCCTGCCTTTCTGGTTTTTAGACTTTTTTCGCCTGGCCCTTTTGCCCCGGGGGGGGGCGAGAGATTTCTTTGTAGTGCTGATTTGCTCTCCCAGGTTGCTTGGTTGGCCAAAAAGGGCGTATGCGTTTTTTCCTGAATATATTCAGGAAAAAACGCATACGCCCTTTTTGGCCAACCGCATCATTGTCCACGTTCTGGCGCTTTTCATGTGCTATCGGGGCCATTCCGATGTACCCGTTGACATCCGTTTCCTGCAGTTCTGCCTTGCGTTCAGCGCCTCTTCGTAGCCTGACCTCAATATATTTTGGGGCGATAGTTATCGTTTAGAACTCTGCAGGTTTGGGAAGTGCAGTGCCCCTGAGCTCCATTTCCCAAGTCGCTTTTTTGTGAGTGGGACGCAACACGGCTGGATGGCTTCACGCCCTATTGTCGATCCGGGGTGGCAGGCTGAACCGCTGGTGAATTCTTCTTCGTGATGGGAAATGAGAGTGACATGTGCCCGACCAAACACCTCCAGCGAGTCTCTCATTGGTTCCCCCTCTTGCAGTTCATCCTGCGGACAAATTGCAGACGGTACGAAAGAGGCATGGAAAGGCGCCGAGTCTCCAAGTGGGGAGATTGTTAGTAAGGGGGCCTGAATGGAGAACACGAGCACCAGGAGATGAAAACTGAGGTGAGTTTCAGAAAGCTTTCCCGATCCCACGGTGTAGCATCCGCTGGGTTTCCAATGAGTGCTTTCGCTGTCGGAAGATTGCGTTGAACCTGGAGAGTTGGGACCCATGGAATGGGGAGCACGCAGGATTCCTTTCAAGGGTCTGCATTTGCTTTCCCAACCTCACCAATCGTCTCAGCCCCAAGAGTGTCCAGCCTTATGTCTTCTGCCGCTGGGGCTGTAGATGTGGTCAATCCTGGTTGCATGCCAGTCCCTGAACGCATTTTGGAAGAATTTCTCTCTGTTTTGCCCTGCTTGTTTCTTCTTTATGTTGGAAATGTATCCTCAGAATGGGTCTGAGCTGATTTTCCCTGCTGGTTTTAGGCCGCTTTACACACACTTGATGCACTTACACAGAGATATCAAGACTTAGCTTTTAAGATGCTTACTAGTCGGATAGATACTTGTGCGATGAACAGGGTCTGGTGAGTCCAGTTGATTGAGCAAGGAGTAGGTCGTGTCCATTCCATATTCGGTTTTCGGAAGGGTATCTGTGCTCATTTCAAACTCGAGTTTTATGCGTCACCCCACCTCACCTTTCCCCTGAAGCAGGCATAAGTGTGTTTTCTAAAAGCGTGACTCTGTTCTGTTTGGGGATTCAGTGCATGGGGAGCGATTTTTACATTCCCTCGGTAAGTGATATCATAAGTTTCTTTTTTTGTGGGACTTATTTCACTGAGGATGATCGTACCTAAATCCACTCAGGATGCTGCTACCAGCCTCATGACGTGGATTTCATGGCTGAGTGACACTCCATTGGACCTACGTAGCACCACTTGTCCACTTGTCCACTTGTCTTTGTCCACTTGTCCACTCGTCTTTGTCCACTTGGCTCTTTCCTGGGATATGAAACGTGTACCGGAGTGGAGGTTCTTGTCAAGACAGCAGCCCTCAACTTTGGGGTCCCTGTGTCTGGTTGATTTTTTCATTTTCCCAAGGTCAACGCCCATGTGTGGAAGTGCCCTATGCTCTGTGGTTCTGTGTTTTACATGGTTTGGGAAAGAGGATACACTTGTGAAGATTGGCTGTGGCCATTGACATCCCGCCCATCAGCTTAACAAGGCTCCCTTGACTCCGTGGCCTGTCCTGCCTTTCTGGTTTTTAGACTTTTTTCGCCTGGCCCTTTTGCCCCGGGGGGGGGCGAGAGATTTCTTTGTAGTGCTGATTTGCTCTCCCAGGTTGCTTGGTTGGCCAAAAAGGGCGTATGCGTTTTTTCCTGAATATATTCAGGAAAAAACGCATACGCCCTTTTTGGCCAACCGCATCATTGTCCACGTTCTGGCGCTTTTCATGTGCTATCGGGGCCATTCCGATGTACCCGTTGACATCCGTTTCCTGCAGTTCTGCCTTGCGTTCAGCGCCTCTTCGTAGCCTGACCTCAATATATTTTGGGGCGATAGTTATCGTTTAGAACTCTGCAGGTTTGGGAAGTGCAGTGCCCCTGAGCTCCATTTCCCAAGTCGCTTTTTTGTGAGTGGGACGCAACACGGCTGGATGGCTTCACGCCCTATTGTCGATCCGGGGTGGCAGGCTGAACCGCTGGTGAATTCTTCTTCGTGATGGGAAATGAGAGTGACATGTGCCCGACCAAACACCTCCAGCGAGTCTCTCATTGGTTCCCCCTCTTGCAGTTCATCCTGCGGACAAATTGCAGACGGTACGAAAGAGGCATGGAAAGGCGCCGAGTCTCCAAGTGGGGAGATTGTTAGTAAGGGGGCCTGAATGGAGAACACGAGCACCAGGAGATGAAAACTGAGGTGAGTTTCAGAAAGCTTTCCCGATCCCACGGTGTAGCAACCGCTGGGTTTCCAATGAGTGCTTTCGCTGTCGGAAGATTGCGTTGAACCTGGAGAGTTGGGACCCATGGAATGGGGAGCACGCAGGATTCCTTTCAAGGGTCTGCATTTGCTTTCCCAACCTCACCAATCGTCTCAGCCCCAAGAGTGTCCAGCCTTATGTCTTCTGCCGCTGGGGCTGTAGATGTGGTCAATCCTGGTTGCATGCCAGTCCCTGAACGCATTTTGGAAGAATTTCTCTCTGTTTTGCCCTGCTTGTTTCTTCTTTATGTTGGAAATGTATCCTCAGAATGGGTCTGAGCTGATTTTCCCTGCTGGTTTTAGGCCGCTTTACACACACTTGATGCACTTACACAGAGATATCAAGACTTAGCTTTTAAGATGCTTACTAGTCGGATAGATACTTGTGCGATGAACAGGGTCTGGTGAGTCCAGTTGATTGAGCAAGGAGTAGGTCGTGTCCATTCCATATTCGGTTTTCGGAAGGGTATCTGTGCTCATTTCAAACTCGAGTTTTATGCGTCACCCCACCTCACCTTTCCCCTGAAGCAGGCATAAGTGTGTTTTCTAAAAGCGTGACTCTGTTCTGTTTGGGGATTCAGTGCATGGGGAGCGATTTTTACATTCCCTCGATAAGTGATATCATAAGTTTCTTTTTTTGTGGGACTTATTTCACTGAGGATGATCGTACCTAAATCCACTCAGGATGCTGCTACCAGCCTCATGACGTGGATTTCATGGCTGAGTGACACTCCATTGGACCTACATAGCACCACTTGTCCACTTGCCCACTTGTCTTTGTCCACTTGTCCACTCGTCTTTGTCCACTTGGCTCTTTCCTGGGATATGAAACGTGTACCGGAGTGGAGGTTCTTGTCAAGACAGCAGCCCTCAACTTTGGGGTCCCTGTGTCTGGTTGATTTTTTCATTTTCCCAAGGTCAACGCCCATGTGTGGAAGTGCCCTATGCTCTGTGGTTCTGTGTTTTACATGGTTTGGGAAAGAGGATACACTTGTGAAGATTGGCTGTTGGCCATTGACATCCCGCCCATCAGCTTAACAAGGCTCCCTTGACTCCGTGGGCTGTCCTGCCTTTCTGGTTTTTAGACTTTTTTCGCCTGGCCCTTTTGCCCCGGGGGGGGCGAGAGATTTCTTTGTAGTGCTGATTTGTTCTCCCAGGTTGCTTGGTTGGCCAAAAAGGGCGTATGCGTTTTTTCCTGAATATATTCAGGAAAAAACGCATACGCGCTTTTTGGCCAACCGCATCATTGTCCACGTTCTGGCGCTTTTCATGTGCTATCGGGGCCATTCCGATGTACCCGTTGACATCCGTTTCCTGCAGTTCTGCCTTGCGTTCAGCGCCTCTTCGTAGCCTGACCTCAATATATTTTGGGGCGATAGTTATCGTTTAGAACTCTGCAGGTTTGGGAAGTGCAGTGCCCCTGAGCTCCATTTCCCAAGTCGCTTTTTTGTGAGTGGGACGCAACACGGCTGGATGGCTTCACGCCCTATTGTCGATCCGGGGTGGCAGGCTGAACCGCTGGTGAATTCTTCTTCGTGATGGGAAATGAGAGTGACATGTGCCCGACCAAACACCTCCAGCGAGTCTCTCATTGGTTCCCCCTCTTGCAGTTCATCCTGCGGACAAATTGCAGACGGTACGAAAGAGGCATGGAAAGGCGCCGAGTCTCCAAGTGGGGAGATTGTTAGTAAGGGGGCCTGAATGGAGAACACGAGCACCAGGAGATGAAAACTGAGGTGAGTTTCAGAAAGCTTTCCCGATCCCACGGTGTAGCATCCGCTGGGTTTCCAATGAGTGCTTTCGCTGTCGGAAGATTGCGTTGAACCTGGAGAGTTGGGACCCATGGAATGGGGAGCACGCAGGATTCCTTTCAAGGGTCTGCATTTGCTTTCCCAACCTCACCAATCGTCTCAGCCCCAAGAGTGTCCAGCCTTATGTCTTCTGCCGCTGGGGCTGTAGATGTGGTCAATCCTGGTTGCATGCCAGTCCCTGAACGCATTTTGGAAGAATTTCTCTCTGTTTTGCCCTGCTTGTTTCTTCTTTATGTTGGAAATGTATCCTCAGAATGGGTCTGAGCTGATTTTCCCTGCTGGTTTTAGGCCGCTTTACACACACTTGATGCACTTACACAGAGATATCAAGACTTAGCTTTTAAGATGCTTACTAGTCGGATAGATACTTGTGCGATGAACAGGGTCTGGTGAGTCCAGTTGATTGAGCAAGGAGTAGGTCGTGTCCATTCCATATTCGGTTTTCGGAAGGGTATCTGTGCTCATTTCAAACTCGAGTTTTATGCGTCACCCCACCTCACCTTTCCCCTGAAGCAGGCATAAGTGTGTTTTCTAAAAGCGTGACTCTGTTCTGTTTGGGGATTCAGTGCATGGGGAGCGATTTTTACATTCCCTCGATAAGTGATATCATAAGTTTCTTTTTTTGTGGGACTTATTTCACTGAGGATGATCGTACCTAAATCCACTCAGGATGCTGCTACCAGCCTCATGACGTGGATTTCATGGCTGAGTGACACTCCATTGGACCTACGTAGCACCACTTGTCCACTTGTCCACTTGTCTTTGTCCACTTGTCCACTCGTCTTTGTCCACTTGGCTCTTTCCTGGGATATGAAACGTGTACCGGAGTGGAGGTTCTTGTCAAGACAGCAGCCCTCAACTTTGGGGTCCCTGTGTCTGGTTGATTTTTTCATTTTCCCAAGGTCAACGCCCATGTGTGGAAGTGCCCTATGCTCTGTGGTTCTGTGTTTTACATGGTTTGGGAAAGAGGATACACTTGTGAAGATTGGCTGTTGGCCATTGACATCCCGCCCATCAGCTTAACAAGGCTCCCTTGACTCCGTGGGCTGTCCTGCCTTTCTGGTTTTTAGACTTTTTTCGCCTGGCCCTTTTGCCCCGGGGGGGGGCGAGAGATTTCTTTGTAGTGCTGATTTGCTCTCCCAGGTTGCTTGGTTGGCCAAAAAGGGCGTATGCGTTTTTTCCTGAATATATTCAGGAAAAAACGCATACGCCCTTTTTGGCCAACCGCATCATTGTCCACGTTCTGGCGCTTTTCATGTGCTATCGGGGCCATTCCGATGTACCCGTTGACATCCGTTTCCTGCAGTTCTGCCTTGCGTTCAGCGCCTCTTCGTAGCCTGACCTCAATATATTTTGGGGCGATAGTTATCGTTTAGAACTCTGCAGGTTTGGGAAGTGCAGTGCCCCTGAGCTCCATTTCCCAAGTCGCTTTTTTGTGAGTGGGACGCAACACGGCTGGATGGCTTCACGCCCTATTGTCGATCCGGGGTGGCAGGCTGAACCGCTGGTGAATTCTTCTTCGTGATGGGAAATGAGAGTGACATGTGCCCGACCAAACACCTCCAGCGAGTCTCTCATTGGTTCCCCCTCTTGCAGTTCATCCTGCGGACAAATTGCAGACGGTACGAAAGAGGCATGGAAAGGCGCCGAGTCTCCAAGTGGGGAGATTGTTAGTAAGGGGGCCTGAATGGAGAACACGAGCACCAGGAGATGAAAACTGAGGTGAGTTTCAGAAAGCTTTCCCGATCCCACGGTGTAGCAACCGCTGGGTTTCCAATGAGTGCTTTCGCTGTCGGAAGATTGCGTTGAACCTGGAGAGTTGGGACCCATGGAATGGGGAGCACGCAGGATTCCTTTCAAGGGTCTGCATTTGCTTTCCCAACCTCACCAATCGTCTCAGCCCCAAGAGTGTCCAGCCTTATGTCTTCTGCCGCTGGGGCTGTAGATGTGGTCAATCCTGGTTGCATGCCAGTCCCTGAACGCATTTTGGAAGAATTTCTCTCTGTTTTGCCCTGCTTGTTTCTTCTTTATGTTGGAAATGTATCCTCAGAATGGGTCTGAGCTGATTTTCCCTGCTGGTTTTAGGCCGCTTTACACACACTTGATGCACTTACACAGAGATATCAAGACTTAGCTTTTAAGATGCTTACTAGTCGGATAGATACTTGTGCGATGAACAGGGTCTGGTGAGTCCAGTTGATTGAGCAAGGAGTAGGTCGTGTCCATTCCATATTCGGTTTTCGGAAGGGTATCTGTGCTCATTTCAAACTCGAGTTTTATGCGTCACCCCACCTCACCTTTCCCCTGAAGCAGGCATAAGTGTGTTTTCTAAAAGCGTGACTCTGTTCTGTTTGGGGATTCAGTGCATGGGGAGCGATTTTTACATTCCCTCGGTAAGTGATATCATAAGTTTCTTTTTTTGTGGGACTTATTTCACTGAGGATGATCGTACCTAAATCCACTCAGGATGCTGCTACCAGCCTCATGACGTGGATTTCATGGCTGAGTGACACTCCATTGGACCTACGTAGCACCACTTGTCCACTTGTCCACTTGTCTTTGTCCACTTGTCCACTCGTCTTTGTCCACTTGGCTCTTTCCTGGGATATGAAACGTGTACCGGAGTGGAGGTTCTTGTCAAGACAGCAGCCCTCAACTTTGGGGTCCCTGTGTCTGGTTGATTTTTTCATTTTCCCAAGGTCAACGCCCATGTGTGGAAGTGCCCTATGCTCTGTGGTTCTGTGTTTTACATGGTTTGGGAAAGAGGATACACTTGTGAAGATTGGCTGTTGGCCATTGACATCCCGCCCATCAGCTTAACAAGGCTCCCTTGACTCCGTGGGCTGTCCTGCCTTTCTGGTTTTTAGACTTTTTTCGCCTGTCCCTTTTGCCCCGGGGGGGGGCGAGAGATTTCTTTGTAGTGCTGATTTGTTCTCCCAGGTTGCTTGGTTGGCCAAAAAGGGCATATGCGTTTTTTCCTGAATATATTCAGGAAAAAACGCATACGCGCTTTTTGGCCAACCGCATCATTGTCCACGTTCTGGCGCTTTTCATGTGCTATCGGGGCCATTCCGATGTACCCGTTGACATCCGTTTCCTGCAGTTCTGCCTTGCATTCAGCGCCTCTTCGTAGCCTGACCTCAATATATTTTGGGGCGATAGTTATCGTTTAGAACTCTGCAGGTTTGGGAAGTGCAGTGCCCCTGAGCTCCATTTCCCAAGTCGCTTTTTTGTGAGTGGGACGCAACACGGCTGGATGGCTTCACGCCCTATTGTCGATCCGGGGTGGCAGGCTGAACCGCTGGTGAATTCTTCTTCGTGATGGGAAATGAGAGTGACATGTGCCCGACCAAACACCTCCAGCGAGTCTCTCATTGGTTCCCCCTCTTGCAGTTCATCCTGCGGACAAATTGCAGACGGTACGAAAGAGGCATGGAAAGGCGCCGAGTCTCCAAGTGGGGAGATTGTTAGTAAGGGGGCCTGAATGGAGAACACGAGCACCAGGAGATGAAAACTGAGGTGAGTTTCAGAAAGCTTTCCCGATCCCACGGTGTAGCATCCGCTGGGTTTCCAATGAGTGCTTTCGCTGTCGGAAGATTGCGTTGAACCTGGAGAGTTGGGACCCATGGAATGGGGAGCACGCAGGATTCCTTTCAAGGGTCTGCATTTGCTTTCCCAACCTCACCAATCGTCTCAGCCCCAAGAGTGTCCAGCCTTATGTCTTCTGCCGCTGGGGCTGTAGATGTGGTCAATCCTGGTTGCATGCCAGTCCCTGAACGCATTTTGGAAGAATTTCTCTCTGTTTTGCCCTGCTTGTTTCTTCTTTATGTTGGAAATGTATCCTCAGAATGGGTCTGAGCTGATTTTCCCTGCTGGTTTTAGGCCGCTTTACACACACTTGTTGCACTTACACAGAGATATCAAGACTTAGCTTTTAAGATGCTTACTAGTCGGATAGATACTTGTGCGATGAACAGGGTCTGGTGAGTCCAGTTGATTGAGCAAGGAGTAGGTCGTGTCCATTCCATATTCGGTTTTCGGAAGGGTATCTGTGCTCATTTCAAACTCGAGTTTTATGCGTCACCCCACCTCACCTTTCCCCTGAAGCAGGCATAAGTGTGTTTTCTAAAAGCGTGACTCTGTTCTGTTTGGGGATTCAGTGCATGGGGAGCGATTTTTACATTCCCTCGATAAGTGATATCATAAGTTTCTTTTTTTGTGGGACTTATTTCACTGAGGATGATCGTACCTAAATCCACTCAGGATGCTGCTACCAGCCTCATGACGTGGATTTCATGGCTGAGTGACACTCCATTGGACCTACGTAGCACCACTTGTCCACTTGTCCACTTGTCTTTGTCCACTTGTCCACTCGTCTTTGTCCACTTGGCTCTTTCCTGGGATATGAAACGTGTACCGGAGTGGAGGTTCTTGTCAAGACAGCAGCCCTCAACTTTGGGGTCCCTGTGTCTGGTTGATTTTTTCATTTTCCCAAGGTCAACGCCCATGTGTGGAAGTGCCCTATGCTCTGTGGTTCTGTGTTTTACATGGTTTGGGAAAGAGGATACACTTGTGAAGATTGGCTGTTGGCCATTGACATCCCGCCCATCAGCTTAACAAGGCTCCCTTGACTCCGTGGGCTGTCCTGCCTTTCTGGTTTTTAGACTTTTTTCGCCTGGCCCTTTTGCCCCGGGGGGGGGCGAGAGATTTCTTTGTAGTGCTGATTTGTTCTCCCAGGTTGCTTGGTTGGCCAAAAAGGGCGTATGCGTTTTTTCCTGAATATATTCAGGAAAAAACGCATACGCCCTTTTTGGCCAACCGCATCATTGTCCACGTTCTGGCGCTTTTCATGTGCTATCGGGGCCATTCCGATGTACCCGTTGACATCCGTTTCCTGCAGTTCTGCCTTGCGTTCAGCGCCTCTTCGTAGCCTGACCTCAATATATTTTGGGGCGATAGTTATCGTTTAGAACTCTGCAGGTTTGGGAAGTGCAGTGCCCCTGAGCTCCATTTCCCAAGTCGCTTTTTTGTGAGTGGGACGCAACACGGCTGGATGGCTTCACGCCCTATTGTCGATCCGGGGTGGCAGGCTGAACCGCTGGTGAATTCTTCTTCGTGATGGGAAATGAGAGTGACATGTGCCCGACCAAACACCTCCAGCGAGTCTCTCATTGGTTCCCCCTCTTGCAGTTCATCCTGCGGACAAATTGCAGACGGTACGAAAGAGGCATGGAAAGGCGCCGAGTCTCCAAGTGGGGAGATTGTTAGTAAGGGGGCCTGAATGGAGAACACGAGCACCAGGAGATGAAAACTGAGGTGAGTTTCAGAAAGCTTTCCCGATCCCACGGTGTAGCATCCGCTGGGTTTCCAATGAGTGCTTTCGCTGTCGGAAGATTGCGTTGAACCTGGAGAGTTGGGACCCATGGAATGGGGAGCACGCAGGATTCCTTTCAAGGGTCTGCATTTGCTTTCCCAACCTCACCAATCGTCTCAGCCCCAAGAGTGTCCAGCCTTATGTCTTCTGCCGCTGGGGCTGTAGATGTGGTCAATCCTGGTTGCATGCCAGTCCCTGAACGCATTTTGGAAGAATTTCTCTCTGTTTTGCCCTGCTTGTTTCTTCTTTATGTTGGAAATGTATCCTCAGAATGGGTCTGAGCTGATTTTCCCTGCTGGTTTTAGGCCGCTTTACACACACTTGTTGCACTTACACAGAGATATCAAGACTTAGCTTTTAAGATGCTTACTAGTCGGATAGATACTTGTGCGATGAAGAGGGTCTGGTGAGTCCAGTTGATTGAGCAAGGAGTAGGTCGTGTCCATTCCATATTCGGTTTTCGGAAGGGTATCTGTGCTCATTTCAAACTCGAGTTTTATGCGTCACCCCACCTCACCTTTCCCCTGAAGCAGGCATAAGTGTGTTTTCTAAAAGCGTGACTCTGTTCTGTTTGGGGATTCAGGGCATGGGGAGCGATTTTTACATTCCCTCGGTAAGTGACATCATAAGTTTCTTTTTTTGTGGGACTTATTTCACTGAGGATGATCGTACCTAAATCCAATCAGGATGCTGCTACCAGCCTCATGACGTGGATTTCATGGCTGAGTGACACTCCATTGGACCTACGTAGCACCACTTGTCCACTTGTCCACTTGTCTTTGTCCACTTGTCCACTCGTCTTTGTCCACTTGGCTCTTTCCTGGGATATGAAACGTGTACCGGAGTGGAGGTTCTTGTCAAGACAGCAGCCCTCAACTTTGGGGTCCCTGTGTCTGGTTGATTTTTTCATTTTCCCAAGGTCAACGCCCATGTGTGGAAGTGCCCTATGCTCTGTGGTTCTGTGTTTTACATGGTTTGGGAAAGAGGATACACTTGTGAAGATTGGCTGTTGGCCATTGACATCCCGCCCATCAGCTTAACAAGGCTCCCTTGACTCCGTGGGCTGTCCTGCCTTTCTGGTTTTTAGACTTTTTTCGCCTGGCCCTTTTGCCCCGGGGGGGGCGAGAGATTTCTTTGTAGTGCTGATTTGTTCTCCCAGGTTGCTTGGTTGGCCAAAAAGGGCGTATGCGTTTTTTCCTGAATATATTCAGGAAAAAACGCATACGCCCTTTTTGGCCAACCGCATCATTGTCCACGTTCTGGCGCTTTTCATGTGCTATCGGGGCCATTCCGATGTACCCGTTGACATCCGTTTCCTGCAGTTCTGCCTTGCGTTCAGCGCCTCTTCGTAGCCTGACCTCAATATATTTTGGGGCGATAGTTATCGTTTAGAACTCTGCAGGTTTGAGAAGTGCAGTGCCCCTGAGCTCCATTTCCCAAGTCGCTTTTTTGTGAGTGGGACGCAACACGGCTGGATGGCTTCACGCCCTATTGTCGATCCGGGGTGGCAGGCTGAACCTCTGGTGAATTCTTCTTCGTGATGGGAAATGAGAGTGACATGTGCCCGACCAAACAGCTCCAGCGAGTCTCTCATTGGTTCCCCCTCTTGCAGTTCATCCTGCGGACAAATTGCAGACGGTACGAAAGAGGCATGGAAAGGCGCCGAGTCTCCAAGTGGGGAGATTGTTAGTAAGGGGGCCTGAATGGAGAACACGAGCACCAGGAGATGAAAACTGAGGTGAGTTTCAGAAAGCTTTCCCGATCCCACGGTGTAGCATCCGCTGGGTTTCCAATGAGTGCTTTCGCTGTCGGAAGATTGCGTTGAACCTGGAGAGTTGGGACCCATGGAATGGGGAGCACGCAGGATTCCTTTCAAGGGTCTGCATTTGCTTTCCCAACCTCACCAATCGTCTCAGCCCCAAGAGTGTCCAGCCTTATGTCTTCTGCCGCTGGGGCTGTAGATGTGGTCAATCCTGGTTGCATGCCAGTCCCTGAACGCATTTTGGAAGAATTTCTCTCTGTTTTGCCCTGCTTGTTTCTTCTTTATGTTGGAAATGTATCCTCAGAATGGGTCTGAGCTGATTTTCCCTGCTGGTTTTAGGCCGCTTTACACACACTTGTTGCACTTACACAGAGATATCAAGACTTAGCTTTTAAGATGCTTACTAGTCGGATAGATACTTGTGCGATGAACAGGGTCTGGTGAGTCCAGTTGATTGAGCAAGGAGTAGGTCGTGTCCATTCCATATTCGGTTTTCGGAAGGGTATCTGTGCTCATTTCAAACTCGAGTTTTATGCGTCACCCCACCTCACCTTTCCCCTGAAGCAGGCATAAGTGTGTTTTCTAAAAGCGTGACTCTGTTCTGTTTGGGGATTCAGTGCATGGGGAGCGATTTTTACATTCCCTCGGTAAGTGATATCATAAGTTTCTTTTTTTGTGGGACTTATTTCACTGAGGATGATCGTACCTAAATCCACTCAGGATGCTGCTACCAGCCTCATGACGTGGATTTCATGGCTGAGTGACACTCCATTGGACCTACGTAGCACCACTTGTCCACTTGTCCACTTGTCTTTGTCCACTTGTCCACTCGTCTTTGTCCACTTGGCTCTTTCCTGGGATATGAAACGTGTACCGGAGTGGAGGTTCTTGTCAAGACAGCAGCCCTCAACTTTGGGGTCCCTGTGTCTGGTTGATTTTTTCATTTTCCCAAGGTCAACGCCCATGTGTGGAAGTGCCCTATGCTCTGTGGTTCTGTGTTTTACATGGTTTGGGAAAGAGGATACACTTGTGAAGATTGGCTGTTGGCCATTGACATCCCGCCCATCAGCTTAACAAGGCTCCCTTGACTCCGTGGCCTGTCCTGCCTTTCTGGTTTTTAGACTTTTTTCGCCTGGCCCTTTTGCCCCGGGGGGGGGGGCGAGAGATTTCTTTGTAGTGCTGATTTGCTCTCCCAGGTTGCTTGGTTGGCCAAAAAGGGCGTATGCGTTTTTTCCTGAATATATTCAGGAAAAAACGCATACGCCCTTTTTGGCCAACCGCATCATTGTCCACGTTCTGGCGCTTTTCATGTGCTATCGGGGCCATTCCGATGTACCCGTTGACATCCGTTTCCTGCAGTTCTGCCTTGCGTTCAGCGCCTCTTCGTAGCCTGACCTCAATATATTTTGGGGCGATAGTTATCGTTTAGAACTCTGCAGGTTTGGGAAGTGCAGTGCCCCTGAGCTCCATTTCCCAAGTCGCTTTTTTGTGAGTGGGACGCAACACGGCTGGATGGCTTCACGCCCTATTGTCGATCCGGGGTGGCAGGCTGAACCGCTGGTGAATTCTTCTTCGTGATGGGAAATGAGAGTGACATGTGCCCGACCAAACACCTCCAGCGAGTCTCTCATTGGTTCCCCCTCTTGCAGTTCATCCTGCGGACAATTTGCAGACGGTACGAAAGAGGCATGGAAAGGCGCCGAGTCTCCAAGTGGGGAGATTGTTAGTAAGGGGGCCTGAATGGAGAACACGAGCACCAGGAGATGAAAACTGAGGTGAGTTTCAGAAAGCTTTCCCGATCCCACGGTGTAGCATCCGCTGGGTTTCCAATGAGTGCTTTCGCTGTCGGAAGATTGCGTTGAACCTGGAGAGTTGGGACCCATGGAATGGGGAGCACGCAGGATTCCTTTCAAGGGTCTGCATTTGCTTTCCCAACCTCACCAATCGTCTCAGCCCCAAGAGTGTCCAGCCTTATGTCTTCTGCCGCTGGGGCTGTAGATGTGGTCAATCCTGGTTGCATGCCAGTCCCTGAACGCATTTTGGAAGAATTTCTCTCTGTTTTGCCCTGCTTGTTTCTTCTTTATGTTGGAAATGTATCCTCAGAATGGGTCTGAGCTGATTTTCCCTGCTGGTTTTAGGCCGCTTTACACACACTTGATGCACTTACACAGAGATATCAAGACTTAGCTTTTAAGATGCTTACTAGTCGGATAGATACTTGTGCGATGAACAGGGTCTGGTGAGTCCAGTTGATTGAGCAAGGAGTAGGTCGTGTCCATTCCATATTCGGTTTTCGGAAGGGTATCTGTGCTCATTTCAAACTCGAGTTTTATGCGTCACCCCACCTCACCTTTCCCCTGAAGCAGGCATAAGTGTGTTTTCTAAAAGCGTGACTCTGTTCTGTTTGGGGATTCAGTGCATGGGGAGCGATTTTTACATTCCCTCGATAAGTGATATCATAAGTTTCTTTTTTTGTGGGACTTATTTCACTGAGGATGATCGTACCTAAATCCACTCAGGATGCTGCTACCAGCCTCATGACGTGGATTTCATGGCTGAGTGACACTCCATTGGACCTACGTAGCACCACTTGTCCACTTGTCCACTTGTCTTTGTCCACTTGTCCACTCGTCTTTGTCCACTTGGCTCTTTCCTGGGATATGAAACGTGTACCGGAGTGGAGGTTCTTGTCAAGACAGCAGCCCTCAACTTTGGGGTCCCTGTGTCTGGTTGATTTTTTCATTTTCCCAAGGTCAACGCCCATGTGTGGAAGTGCCCTATGCTCTGTGGTTCTGTGTTTTACATGGTTTGGGAAAGAGGATACACTTGTGAAGATTGGCTGTTGGCCATTGACATCCCGCCCATCAGCTTAACAAGGCTCCCTTGACTCCGTGGGCTGTCCTGCCTTTCTGGTTTTTAGACTTTTTTCGCCTGGCCCTTTTGCCCCGGGGGGGGGGGGCGAGAGATTTCTTTGTAGTGCTGATTTGCTCTCCCAGGTTGCTTGGTTGGCCAAAAAGGGCGTATGCGTTTTTTCCTGAATATATTCAGGAAAAAACGCATACGCCCTTTTTGGCCAACCGCATCATTGTCCACGTTCTGGCGCTTTTCATGTGCTATCGGGGCCATTCCGATGTACCCGTTGACATCCGTTTCCTGCAGTTCTGCCTTGCGTTCAGCGCCTCTTCGTAGCCTGACCTCAATATATTTTGGGGCGATAGTTATCGTTTAGAACTCTGCAGGTTTGGGAAGTGCAGTGCCCCTGAGCTCCATTTCCCAAGTCGCTTTTTTGTGAGTGGGACGCAACACGGCTGGATGGCTTCACGCCCTATTGTCGATCCGGGGTGGCAGGCTGAACCTCTGGTGAATTCTTCTTCGTGATGGGAAATGAGAGTGACATGTGCCCGACCAAACACCTCCAGCGAGTCTCTCATTGGTTCCCCCTCTTGCAGTTCATCCTGCGGACAAATTGCAGACGGTACGAAAGAGGCATGGAAAGGCGCCGAGTCTCCAAGTGGGGAGATTGTTAGTAAGGGGGCCTGAATGGAGAACACGAGCACCAGGAGATGAAAACTGAGGTGAGTTTCAGAAAGCTTTCCCGATCCCACGGTGTAGCAACCGCTGGGTTTCCAATGAGTGCTTTCGCTGTCGGAAGATTGCGTTGAACCTGGAGAGTTGGGACCCATGGAATGGGGAGCACGCAGGATTCCTTTCAAGGGTCTGCATTTGCTTTCCCAACCTCACCAATCGTCTCAGCCCCAAGAGTGTCCAGCCTTATGTCTTCTGCCGCTGGGGCTGTAGATGTGGTCAATCCTGGTTGCATGCCAGTCCCTGAACGCATTTTGGAAGAATTTCTCTCTGTTTTGCCCTGCTTGTTTCTTCTTTATGTTGGAAATGTATCCTCAGAATGGGTCTGAGCTGATTTTCCCTGCTGGTTTTAGGCCGCTTTACACACACTTGATGCACTTACACAGAGATATCAAGACTTAGCTTTTAAGATGCTTACTAGTCGGATAGATACTTGTGCGATGAACAGGGTCTGGTGAGTCCAGTTGATTGAGCAAGGAGTAGGTCGTGTCCATTCCGTATTCGGTTTTCGGAAGGGTATCTGTGCTCATTTCAAACTCGAGTTTTATGCGTCACCCCACCTCACCTTTCCCCTGAAGCAGGCATAAGTGTGTTTTCTAAAAGCGTGACTCTGTTCTGTTTGGGGATTCAGTGCATGGGGAGCGATTTTTACATTCCCTCGATAAGTGATATCATAAGTTTCTTTTTTTGTGGGACTTATTTCACTGAGGATGATCGTACCTAAATCCACTCAGGATGCTGCTACCAGCCTCATGACGTGGATTTCATGGCTGAGTGACACTCCATTGGACCTACGTAGCACCACTTGTCCACTTGTCCACTTGTCTTTGTCCACTTGTCCACTCGTCTTTGTCCACTTGGCTCTTTCCTGGGATATGAAACGTGTACCGGAGTGGAGGTTCTTGTCAAGACAGCAGCCCTCAACTTTGGGGTCCCTGTGTCTGGTTGATTTTTTCATTTTCCCAAGGTCAACGCCCATGTGTGGAAGTGCCCTATGCTCTGTGGTTCTGTGTTTTACATGGTTTGGGAAAGAGGATACACTTGTGAAGATTGGCTGTTGGCCATTGACATCACGCCCATCAGCTTAACAAGGCTCCCTTGACTCCGTGGCCTGTCCTGCCTTTCTGGTTTTTAGACTTTTTTCGCCTGGCCCTTTTGCCCCAGGGGGGGGGGGGGGCGAGAGATTTCTTTGTAGTGCTGATTTGCTCTCCCAGGTTGCTTGGTTGGCCAAAAAGGGCGTATGCGTTTTTTCCTGAATATATTCAGGAAAAAACGCATACGCCCTTTTTGGCCAACCGCATCATTGTCCACGTTCTGGCGCTTTTCATGTGCTATCGGGGCCATTCCGATGTACCCGTTGACATCCGTTTCCTGCAGTTCTGCCTTGCGTTCAGCGCCTCTTCGTAGCCTGACCTCAATATATTTTGGGGCGATAGTTATCGTTTAGAACTCTGCAGGTTTGGGAAGTGCAGTGCCCCTGAGCTCCATTTCCCAAGTCGCTTTTTTGTGAGTGGGACGCAACACGGCTGGATGGCTTCACGCCCTATTGTCGATCCGGGGTGGCAGGCTGAACCTCTGGTGAATTCTTCTTCGTGATGGGAAATGAGAGTGACATGTGCCCGACCAAACACCTCCAGCGAGTCTCTCATTGGTTCCCCCTCTTGCAGTTCATCCTGCGGACAAATTGCAGACGGTACGAAAGAGGCATGGAAAGGCGCCGAGTCTCCAAGTGGGGAGATTGTTAGTCAGGGGGCCTGAATGGAGAACACGAGCACCAGGAGATGAAAACTGAGGTGAGTTTCAGAAAGCTTTCCCGATCCCACGGTGTAGCATCCGCTGGGTTTCCAATGAGTGCTTTCGCTGTCGGAAGATTGCGTTGAACCTGGAGAGTTGGGACCCATGGAATGGGGAGCACGCAGGATTCCTTTCAAGGGTCTGCATTTGCTTTCCCAACCTCACCAATCGTCTCAGCCCCAAGAGTGTCCAGCCTTATGTCTTCTGCCGCTGGGGCTGTAGATGTGGTCAATCCTGGTTGCATGCCAGTCCCTGAACGCATTTTGGAAGAATTTCTCTCTGTTTTGCCCTGCTTGTTTCTTCTTTATGTTGGAAATGTATCCTCAGAATGGGTCTGAGCTGATTTTCCCTGCTGGTTTTAGGCCGCTTTACACACACTTGATGCACTTACACAGAGATATCAAGACTTAGCTTTTAAGATGCTTACTAGTCGGATAGATACTTGTGCGATGAACAGGGTCTGGTGAGTCCAGTTGATTGAGCAAGGAGTAGGTCGTGTCCATTCCATATTCGGTTTTCGGAAGGGTATCTGTGCTCATTTCAAACTCGAGTTTTATGCGTCACCCCACCTCACCTTTCCCCTGAAGCAGGCATAAGTGTGTTTTCTAAAAGCGTGACTCTGTTCTGTTTGGGGATTCAGTGCATGGGGAGCGATTTTTACATTCCCTCGGTAAGTGATATCATAAGTTTCTTTTTTTGTGGGACTTATTTCACTGAGGATGATCGTACCTAAATCCACTCAGGATGCTGCTACCAGCCTCATGACGTGGATTTCATGGCTGAGTGACACTCCATTGGACCTACGTAGCACCACTTGTCCACTTGCCCACTTGTCTTTGTCCACTTGTCCACTCGTCTTTGTCCACTTGGCTCTTTCCTGGGATATGAAACGTGTACCGGAGTGGAGGTTCTTGTCAAGACAGCAGCCCTCAACTTTGGGGTCCCTGTGTCTGGTTGATTTTTTCATTTTCCCAAGGTCAACGCCCATGTGTGGAAGTGCCCTATGCTCTGTGGTTCTGTGTTTTACATGGTTTGGGAAAGAGGATACACTTGTGAAGATTGGCTGTTGGCCATTGACATCCCGCCCATCAGCTTAACAAGGCTCCCTTGACTCCGTGGGCTGTCCTGCCTTTCTGGTTTTTAGACTTTTTTCGCCTGGCCCTTTTGCCCCGGGGGGGGGCGAGAGATTTCTTTGTAGTGCTGATTTGTTCTCCCAGGTTGCTTGGTTGGCCAAAAAGGGCGTATGCGTTTTTTCCTGAATATATTCAGGAAAAAACGCATACGCCCTTTTTGGCCAACCGCATCATTGTCCACGTTCTGGCGCTTTTCATGTGCTATCGGGGCCATTCCGATGTACCCGTTGACATCCGTTTCCTGCAGTTCTGCCTTGCGTTCAGCGCCTCTTCGTAGCCTGACCTCAATATATTTTGGGGCGATAGTTATCGTTTAGAACTCTGCAGGTTTGGGAAGTGCAGTGCCCCTGAGCTCCATTTCCCAAGTCGCTTTTTTGTGAGTGGGACGCAACACGGCTGGATGGCTTCACGCCCTATTGTCGATCCGGGGTGGCAGGCTGAACCGCTGGTGAATTCTTCTTCGTGATGGGAAATGAGAGTGACATGTGCCCGACCAAACACCTCCAGCGAGTCTCTCATTGGTTCCCCCTCTTGCAGTTCATCCTGCGGACAAATTGCAGACGGTACGAAAGAGGCATGGAAAGGCGCCGAGTCTCCCAGTGGGGAGATTGTTAGTAAGGGGGCCTGAATGGAGAACACGAGCACCAGGAGATGAAAACTGAGGTGAGTTTCAGAAAGCTTTCCCGATCCCACGGTGTAGCATCCGCTGGGTTTCCAATGAGTGCTTTCGCTGTCGGAAGATTGCGTTGAACCTGGAGAGTTGGGACCCATGGAATGGGGAGCACGCAGGATTCCTTTCAAGGGTCTGCATTTGCTTTCCCAACCTCACCAATCGTCTCAGCCCCAAGAGTGTCCAGCCTTATGTCTTCTGCCGCTGGGGCTGTAGATGTGGTCAATCCTGGTTGCATGCCAGTCCCTGAACGCATTTTGGAAGAATTTCTCTCTGTTTTGCCCTGCTTGTTTCTTCTTTATGTTGGAAATGTATCCTCAGAATGGGTCTGAGCTGATTTTCCCTGCTGGTTTTAGGCCGCTTTACACACACTTGATGCACTTACACAGAGATATCAAGACTTAGCTTTTAAGATGCTTACTAGTCGGATAGATACTTGTGCGATGAACAGGGTCTGGTGAGTCCAGTTGATTGAGCAAGGAGTAGGTCGTGTCCATTCCATATTCGGTTTTCGGAAGGGTATCTGTGCTCATTTCAAACTCGAGTTTTATGCGTCACCCCACCTCACCTTTCCCCTGAAGCAGGCATAAGTGTGTTTTCTAAAAGCGTGACTCTGTTCTGTTTGGGGATTCAGTGCATGGGGAGCGATTTTTACATTCCCTCGGTAAGTGATATCATAAGTTTCTTTTTTTGTGGGACTTATTTCACTGAGGATGATCGTACCTAAATCCACTCAGGATGCTGCTACCAGCCTCATGACGTGGATTTCATGGCTGAGTGACACTCCATTGGACCTACGTAGCACCACTTGTCCACTTGTCCACTTGTCTTTGTCCACTTGTCCACTCGTCTTTGTCCACTTGGCTCTTTCCTGGGATATGAAACGTGTACCGGAGTGGAGGTTCTTGTCAAGACAGCAGCCCTCAACTTTGGGGTCCCTGTGTCTGGTTGATTTTTTCATTTTCCCAAGGTCAACGCCCATGTGTGGAAGTGCCCTATGCTCTGTGGTTCTGTGTTTTACATGGTTTGGGAAAGAGGATACACTTGTGAAGATTGGCTGTTGGCCATTGACATCCCGCCCATCAGCTTAACAAGGCTCCCTTGACTCCGTGGGCTGTCCTGCCTTTCTGGTTTTTAGACTTTTTTCGCCTGGCCCTTTTGCCCCGGGGGGGGGCGAGAGATTTCTTTGTAGTGCTGATTTGTTCTCCCAGGTTGCTTGGTTGGCCAAAAAGGGCGTATGCGTTTTTTCCTGAATATATTCAGGAAAAAACGCATACGCCCTTTTTGGCCAACCGCATCATTGTCCACGTTCTGGCGCTTTTCATGTGCTATCGGGGCCATTCCGATGTACCCGTTGACATCCGTTTCCTGCAGTTCTGCCTTGCGTTCAGCGCCTCTTCGTAGCCTGACCTCAATATATTTTGGGGCGATAGTTATCGTTTAGAACTCTGCAGGTTTGGGAAGTGCAGTGCCCCTGAGCTCCATTTCCCAAGTCGCTTTTTTGTGAGTGGGACGCAACACGGCTGGATGGCTTCACGCCCTATTGTCGATCCGGGGTGGCAGGCTGAACCTCTGGTGAATTCTTCTTCGTGATGGGAAATGAGAGTGACATGTGCCCGACCAAACACCTCCAGCGAGTCTCTCATTGGTTCCCCCTCTTGCAGTTCATCCTGCGGACAAATTGCAGACGGTACGAAAGAGGCATGGAAAGGCGCCGAGTCTCCAAGTGGGGAGATTGTTAGTAAGGGGGCCTGAATGGAGAACACGAGCACCAGGAGATGAAAACTGAGGTGAGTTTCAGAAAGCTTTCCCGATCCCACGGTGTAGCATCCGCTGGGTTTCCAATGAGTGCTTTCGCTGTCGGAAGATTGCGTTGAACCTGGAGAGTTGGGACCCATGGAATGGGGAGCACGCAGGATTCCTTTCAAGGGTCTGCATTTGCTTTCCCAACCTCACCAATCGTCTCAGCCCCAAGAGTGTCCAGCCTTATGTCTTCTGCCGCTGGGGCTGTAGATGTGGTCAATCCTGGTTGCATGCCAGTCCCTGAACGCATTTTGGAAGAATTTCTCTCTGTTTTGCCCTGCTTGTTTCTTCTTTATGTTGGAAATGTATCCTCAGAATGGGTCTGAGCTGATTTTCCCTGCTGGTTTTAGGCCGCTTTACACACACTTGTTGCACTTACACAGAGATATCAAGACTTAGCTTTGAAGATGCTTACTAGTCGGATAGATACTTGTGCGATGAACAGGGTCTGGTGAGTCCAGTTGATTGAGCAAGGAGTAGGTCGTGTCCATTCCATATTCGGTTTTCGGAAGGGTATCTGTGCTCATTTCAAACTCGAGTTTTATGCGTCACCCCACCTCACCTTTCCCCTGAAGCAGGCATAAGTGTGTTTTCTAAAAGCGTGACTCTGTTCTGTTTGGGGATTCAGTGCATGGGGAGCGATTTTTACATTCCCTCGGTAAGTGACATCATAAGTTTCTTTTTTTGTGGGACTTATTTCACTGAGGATGATCGTACCTAAATCCACTCAGGATGCTGCTACCAGCCTCATGACGTGGATTTCATGGCTGAGTGACACTCCATTGGACCTACGTAGCACCACTTGTCCACTTGCCCACTTGTCTTTGTCCACTTGTCCACTCGTCTTTGTCCACTTGGCTCTTTCCTGGGATATGAAACGTGTACCGGAGTGGAGGTTCTTGTCAAGACAGCAGCCCTCAACTTTGGGGTCCCTGTGTCTGGTTGATTTTTTCATTTTCCCAAGGTCAACGCCCATGTGTGGAAGTGCCCTATGCTCTGTGGTTCTGTGTTTTACATGGTTTGGGAAAGAGGATACACTTGTGAAGATTGGCTGTTGGCCATTGACATCCCGCCCATCAGCTTAACAAGGCTCCCTTGACTCCGTGGGCTGTCCTGCCTTTCTGGTTTTTAGACTTTTTTCGCCTGGCCCTTTTGCCCCGGGGGGGGGCGAGAGATTTCTTTGTAGTGCTGATTTGCTCTCCCAGGTTGCTTGGTTGGCCAAAAAGGGCGTATGCGTTTTTTCCTGAATATATTCAGGAAAAAACGCATACGCCCTTTTTGGCCAACCGCATCATTGTCCACGTTCTGGCGCTTTTCATGTGCTATCGGGGCCATTCCGATGTAGCCGTTGACATCCGTTTCCTGCAGTTCTGCCTTGCGTTCAGCGCCTCTTCGTAGCCTGACCTCAATATATTTTGGGGCGATAGTTATCGTTTAGAACTCTGCAGGTTTGGGAAGTGCAGTGCCCCTGAGCTCCATTTCCCAAGTCGCTTTTTTGTGAGTGGGACGCAACACGGCTGGATGGCTTCACGCCCTATTGTCGATCCGGGGTGGCAGGCTGAACCGCTGGTGAATTCTTCTTCGTGATGGGAAATGAGAGTGACATGTGCCCGACCAAACACCTCCAGCGAGTCTCTCATTGGTTCCCCCTCTTGCAGTTCATCCTGCGGACAAATTGCAGACGGTACGAAAGAGGCATGGAAAGGCGCCGAGTCTCCAAGTGGGGAGATTGTTAGTAAGGGGGCCTGAATGGAGAACACGAGCACCAGGAGATGAAAACTGAGGTGAGTTTCAGAAAGCTTTCCCGATCCCACGGTGTAGCATCCGCTGGGTTTCCAATGAGTGCTTTCGCTGTCGGAAGATTGCGTTGAACCTGGAGAGTTGGGACCCATGGAATGGGGAGCACGCAGGATTCCTTTCAAGGGTCTGCATTTGCTTTCCCAACCTCACCAATCGTCTCAGCCCCAAGAGTGTCCAGCCTTATGTCTTCTGCCGCTGGGGCTGTAGATGTGGTCAATCCTGGTTGCATGCCAGTCCCTGAACGCATTTTGGAAGAATTTCTCTCTGTTTTGCCCTGCTTGTTTCTTCTTTATGTTGGAAATGTATCCTCAGAATGGGTCTGAGCTGATTTTCCCTGCTGGTTTTAGGCCGCTTTACACACACTTGTTGCACTTACACAGAGATATCAAGACTTAGCTTTTAAGATGCTTACTAGTCGGATAGATACTTGTGCGATGAACAGGGTCTGGTGAGTCCAGTTGATTGAGCAAGGAGTAGGTCGTGTCCATTCCATATTCGGTTTTCGGAAGGGTATCTGTGCTCATTTCAAACTCGAGTTTTATGCGTCACCCCACCTCACCTTTCCCCTGAAGCAGGCATAAGTGTGTTTTCTAAAAGCGTGACTCTGTTCTGTTTGGGGATTCAGTGCATGGGGAGCGATTTTTACATTCCCTCGATAAGTGACATCATAAGTTTCTTTTTTTGTGGGACTTATTTCACTGAGGATGATCGTACCTAAATCCACTCAGGATGCTGCTACCAGCCTCATGACGTGGATTTCATGGCTGAGTGACACTCCATTGGACCTACGTAGCACCACTTGTCCACTTGTCCACTTGTCTTTGTCCACTTGTCCACTCGTCTTTGTCCACTTGGCTCTTTCCTGGGATATGAAACGTGTACCGGAGTGGAGGTTCTTGTCAAGACAGCAGCCCTCAACTTTGGGGTCCCTGTGTCTGGTTGATTTTTTCATTTTCCCAAGGTCAACGCCCATGTGTGGAAGTGCCCTATGCTCTGTGGTTCTGTGTTTTACATGGTTTGGGAAAGAGGATACACTTGTGAAGATTGGCTGTTGGCCATTGACATCCCGCCCATCAGCTTAACAAGGCTCCCTTGACTCCGTGGGCTGTCCTGCCTTTCTGGTTTTTAGACATTTTTCGCCTGGCCCTTTTGCCCCGGGGGGGGCGAGAGATTTCTTTGTAGTGCTGATTTGTTCTCCCAGGTTGCTTTGTTGGCCAAAAAGGGCGTATGCGTTTTTTCCTGAATATATTCAGGAAAAAAACGCATACGCCCTTTTTGGCCAACCGCATCATTGTCCACGTTCTGGCGCTTTTCATGTGCTATCGGGGCCATTCCGATGTACCCGTTGACATCCGTTTCCTGCAGTTCTGCCTTGCGTTCAGCGCCTCTTCGTAGCCTGACCTCAATATATTTTGGGGCGATAGTTATCGTTTAGAACTCTGCAGGTTTGGGAAGTGCAGTGCCCCTGAGCTCCATTTCCCAAGTCGCTTTTTTGTGAGTGGGACGCAACACGGCTGGATGGCTTCACGCCCTATTGTCGATCCGGGGTGGCAGGCTGAACCTCTGGTGAATTCTTCTTCGTGATGGGAAATGAGAGTGACATGTGCCCGACCAAACACCTCCAGCGAGTCTCTCATTGGTTCCCCCTCTTGCAGTTCATCCTGCGGACAAATTGCAGACGGTACGAAAGAGGCATGGAAAGGCGCCGAGTCTCCAAGTGGGGAGATTGTTAGTAAGGGGGCCTGAATGGAGAACACGAGCACCAGGAGATGAAAACTGAGGTGAGTTTCAGAAAGCTTTCCCGATCCCACGGTGTAGCATCCGCTGGGTTTCCAATGAGTGCTTTCGCTGTCGGAAGATTGCGTTGAACCTGGAGAGTTGGGACCCATGGAATGGGGAGCACGCAGGATTCCTTTCAAGGGTCTGCATTTGCTTTCCCAACCTCACCAATCGTCTCAGCCCCAAGAGTGTCCAGCCTTATGTCTTCTGCCGCTGGGGCTGTAGATGTGGTCAATCCTGGTTGCATGCCAGTCCCTGAACGCATTTTGGAAGAATTTCTCTCTGTTTTGCCCTGCTTGTTTCTTCTTTATGTTGGAAATGTATCCTCAGAATGGGTCTGAGCTGATTTTCCCTGCTGGTTTTAGGCCGCTTTACACACACTTGTTGCACTTACACAGAGATATCAAGACTTAGCTTTTAAGATGCTTACTAGTCGGATAGATACTTGTGCGATGAACAGGGTCTGGTGAGTCCAGTTGATTGAGCAAGGAGTAGGTCGTGTCCATTCCATATTCGGTTTTCGGAAGGGTATCTGTGCTCATTTCAAACTCGAGTTTTATGCGTCACCCCACCTCACCTTTCCCCTGAAGCAGGCATAAGTGTGTTTTCTAAAAGCGTGACTCTGTTCTGTTTGGGGATTCAGTGCATGGGGAGCGATTTTTACATTCCCTCGATAAGTGATATCATAAGTTTCTTTTTTTGTGGGACTTATTTCACTGAGGATGATCGTACCTAAATCCACTCAGGATGCTGCTACCAGCCTCATGACGTGGATTTCATGGCTGAGTGACACTCCATTGGACCTACGTAGCACCACTTGTCCACTTGTCCACTTGTCTTTGTCCACTTGTCCACTCGTCTTTGTCCACTTGGCTCTTTCCTGGGATATGAAACGTGTACCGGAGTGGAGGTTCTTGTCAAGACAGCAGCCCTCAACTTTGGGGTCCCTGTGTCTGGTTGATTTTTTCATTTTCCCAAGGTCAACGCCCATGTGTGGAAGTGCCCTATGCTCTGTGGTTCTGTGTTTTACATGGTTTGGGAAAGAGGATACACTTGTGAAGATTGGCTGTTGGCCATTGACATCCCGCCCATCAGCTTAACAAGGCTCCCTTGACTCCGTGGGCTGTCCTGCCTTTCTGGTTTTTAGACTTTTTTCGCCTGGCCCTTTTGCCCCGGGGGGGGCGAGAGATTTCTTTGTAGTGCTGATTTGCTCTCCCAGGTTGCTTGGTTGGCCAAAAAGGGCGTATGCGTTTTTTCCTGAATATATTCAGGAAAAAACGCATACGCCCTTTTTGGCCAACCGCATCATTGTCCACGTTCTGGCGCTTTTCATGTGCTATCGGGGCCATTCCGATGTACCCGTTGACATCCGTTTCCTGCAGTTCTGCCTTGCGTTCAGCGCCTCTTCGTAGCCTGACCTCAATATATTTTGGGGCGATAGTTATCGTTTAGAACTCTGCAGGTTTGGGAAGTGCAGTGCCCCTGAGCTCCATTTCCCAAGTCGCTTTTTTGTGAGTGGGACGCAACACGGCTGGATGGCTTCACGCCCTATTGTCGATCCGGGGTGGCAGGCTGAACCGCTGGTGAATTCTTCTTCGTGATGGGAAATGAGAGTGACATATGCCCGACCAAACACCTCCAGCGAGTCTCTCATTGGTTCCCCCTCTTGCAGTTCATCCTGCGGACAAATTGCAGACGGTACGAAAGAGGCTTGGAAAGGCGCCGAGTCTCCAAGTGGGGAGATTGTTAGTAAGGGGGCCTGAATGGAGAACACGAGCACCAGGAGATGAAAACTGAGGTGAGTTTCAGAAAGCTTTCCCGATCCCACGGTGTAGCATCCGCTGGGTTTCCAATGAGTGCTTTCGCTGTCGGAAGATTGCGTTGAACCTGGAGAGTTGGGACCCATGGAATGGGGAGCACGCAGGATTCCTTTCAAGGGTCTGCATTTGCTTTCCCAACCTCACCAATCGTCTCAGCCCCAAGAGTGTCCAGCCTTATGTCTTCTGCCGCTGGGGCTGTAGATGTGGTCAATCCTGGTTGCATGCCAGTCCCTGAACGCATTTTGGAAGAATTTCTCTCTGTTTTGCCCTGCTTGTTTCTTCTTTATGTTGGAAATGTATCCTCAGAATGGGTCTGAGCTGATTTTCCCTGCTGGTTTTAGGCCGCTTTACACACACTTGATGCACTTACACAGAGATATCAAGACTTAGCTTTTAAGATGCTTACTAGTCGGATAGATACTTGTGCGATGAACAGGGTCTGGTGAGTCCAGTTGATTGAGCAAGGAGTAGGTCGTGTCCATTCCATATTCGGTTTTCGGAAGGGTATCTGTGCTCATTTCAAACTCGAGTTTTATGCGTCACCCCACCTCACCTTTCCCCTGAAGCAGGCATAAGTGTGTTTTCTAAAAGCGTGACTCTGTTCTGTTTGGGGATTCAGTGCATGGGGAGCGATTTTTACATTCCCTCGATAAGTGATATCATAAGTTTCTTTTTTTGTGGGACTTATTTCACTGAGGATGATCGTACCTAAATCCACTCAGGATGCTGCTACCAGCCTCATGACGTGGATTTCATGGCTGAGTGACACTCCATTGGACCTACGTAGCACCACTTGTCCACTTGTCCACTTGTCTTTGTCCACTTGTCCACTCGTCTTTGTCCACTTGGCTCTTTCCTGGGATATGAAACGTGTACCGGAGTGGAGGTTCTTGTCAAGACAGCAGCCCTCAACTTTGGGGTCCCTGTGTCTGGTTGATTTTTTCATTTTCCCAAGGTCAACGCCCATGTGTGGAAGTGCCCTATGCTCTGTGGTTCTGTGTTTTACATGGTTTGGGAAAGAGGATACACTTGTGAAGATTGGCTGTTGGCCATTGACATCCCGCCCATCAGCTTAACAAGGCTCCCTTGACTCCGTGGGCTGTCCTGCCTTTCTGGTTTTTAGACTTTTTTCGCCTGGCCCTTTTGCCCCGGGGGGGGCGAGAGATTTCTTTGTAGTGCTGATTTGCTCTCCCAGGTTGCTTGGTTGGCCAAAAAGGGCGTATGCGTTTTTTCCTGAATATATTCAGGAAAAAACGCATACGCCCTTTTTGGCCAACCGCATCATTGTCCACGTTCTGGCGCTTTTCATGTGCTATCGGGGCCATTCCGATGTACCCGTTGACATCCGTTTCCTGCAGTTCTGCCTTGCGTTCAGCGCCTCTTCGTAGCCTGACCTCAATATATTTTGGGGCGATAGTTATCGTTTAGAACTCTGCAGGTTTGGGAAGTGCAGTGCCCCTGAGCTCCATTTCCCAAGTCGCTTTTTTGTGAGTGGGACGCAACACGGCTGGATGGCTTCACGCCCTATTGTCGATCCGGGGTGGCAGGCTGAACCGCTGGTGAATTCTTCTTCGTGATGGGAAATGAGAGTGACATATGCCCGACCAAACACCTCCAGCGAGTCTCTCATTGGTTCCCCCTCTTGCAGTTCATCCTGCGGACAAATTGCAGACGGTACGAAAGAGGCATGGAAAGGCGCCGAGTCTCCAAGTGGGGAGATTGTTAGTAAGGGGGCCTGAATGGAGAACACGAGCACCAGGAGATGAAAACTGAGGTGAGTTTCAGAAAGCTTTCCCGATCCCACGGTGTAGCATCCGCTGGGTTTCCAATGAGTGCTTTCGCTGTCGGAAGATTGCGTTGAACCTGGAGAGTTGGGACCCATGGAATGGGGAGCACGCAGGATTCCTTTCAAGGGTCTGCATTTGCTTTCCCAACCTCACCAATCGTCTCAGCCCCAAGAGTGTCCAGCCTTATGTCTTCTGCCGCTGGGGCTGTAGATGTGGTCAATCCTGGTTGCATGCCAGTCCCTGAACGCAGTTTGGAAGAATTTCTCTCTGTTTTGCCCTGCTTGTTTCTTCTTTATGTTGGAAATGTATCCTCAGAATGGGTCTGAGCTGATTTTCCCTGCTGGTTTTAGGCCGCTTTACACACACTTGATGCACTTACACAGAGATATCAAGACTTAGCTTTTAAGATGCTTACTAGTCGGATAGATACTTGTGCGATGAACAGGGTCTGGTGAGTCCAGTTGATTGAGCAAGGAGTAGGTCGTGTCCATTCCATATTCGGTTTTCGGAAGGGTATCTGTGCTCATTTCAAACTCGAGTTTTATGCGTCACCCCACCTCACCTTTCCCCTGAAGCAGGCATAAGTGTGTTTTCTAAAAGCGTGACTCTGTTCTGTTTGGGGATTCAGTGCAAGGGGAGCGATTTTTACATTCCCTCGATAAGTGATATCATAAGTTTCTTTTTTTGTGGGACTTATTTCACTGAGGATGATCGTACCTAAATCCACTCAGGATGCTGCTACCAGCCTCATGACGTGCATTTCATGGCTGAGTGACACTCCATTGGACCTACGTAGCACCACTTGTCAACTTGTCCACTTGTCTTTGTCCACTTGTCCACTTGGCTCTTTCCTGGGATATGAAACGTGTACCGGAGTGGAGGTTCTTGTCAAGACAGCAGCCCTGAACGTTGGGTCCCTGTGTCTGGTTGATTTTTTCATTTTCCCAAGGTCAACGCCCATGTGTGGAAGTGCCCTATGCTCTGTGGTTCTGTGTTTTACATGGTTTGGGAAAGAGGATACACTTGTGAAGATTGGCTGTTGGCCATTGACATCCCGCCCATCAGCTTAACAAGGCTCCCTTGACTCCGTGGGCTGTCCTGCCTTTCTGGTTTTTAGACTTTTTTCGCCTGGCCCTTTTGCCCCGGGGGGGGGCGAGAGATTTCTTTGTAGTGCTGATTTGCTCTCCCAGGTTGCTTGGTTGGCCAAAAAGGGCGTATGCGTTTTTTCCTGAATATATTCAGGAAAAAACGCATACGCCCTTTTTGGCCAACCGCATCATTGTCCACGTTCTGGCGCTTTTCATGTGCTATCGGGGCCATTCCGATGTACCCGTTGACATCCGTTTCCTGCAGTTCTGCCTTGCGTTCAGCGCCTCTTCGTAGCCTGACCTCAATATATTTTGGGGCGATAGTTATCGTTTAGAACTCTGCAGGTTTGGGAAGTGCAGTGCCCCTGAGCTCCATTTCCCAAGTCGCTTTTTTGTGAGTGGGACGCAACACGGCTGGATGGCTTCACGCCCTATTGTCGATCCGGGGTGGCAGGCTGAAGCTCTGGTGAATTCTTCTTCCTGATGGGAAATGAGAGTGACATGTGCCCGACCAAACACCTCCAGCGAGTCTCTCATTGGTTCCCCCTCTTGCAGTTCATCCTGCGGACAAATTGCAGACGGTACGAAAGAGGCATGGAAAGGCGCCGAGTCTCCAAGTGGGGAGATTGTTAGTAAGGGGGCCTGAATGGAGAACACGAGCACCAGGAGATGAAAACTGAGGTGAGTTTCAGAAAGCTTTCCCGATCCCACGGTGTAGCATCCGCTGGGTTTCCAATGAGTGCTTTCGCTGTCGGAAGATTGCGTTGAACCTGGAGAGTTGGGACCCATGGAATGGGGAGCACGCAGGATTCCTTTCAAGGGTCTGCATTTGCTTTCCCAACCTCACCAATCGTCTCAGTCCCAAGAGTGTCCAGCCTTATGTCTTCTGCCGCTGGGGCTGTAGATGTGGTCAATCCTGGTTGCATGCCAGTCCCTGAACGCATTTTGAAAGAATTTCTCTCTGTTTTGCCCTGCTTGTTTCTTCTTTATGTTGGAAATGTATCCTCAGAATGGGTCTGAGCTGATTTTCCCTGCTGGTTTTAGGCCGCTTTACACACACTTGATGCACTTACACAGAGATATCAAGACTTAGCTTTTAAGATGCTTACTAGTCGGATAGATACTTGTGCGATGAACAGGGTCTGGTGAGTCCAGTTGATTGAGCAAGGAGTAGGTCGTGTCCATTCCATATTCGGTTTTCGGAAGGGTATCTGTGCTCATTTCAAACTCGAGTTTTATGCGTCACCCCACCTCACCTTTCCCCTGAAGCAGGCATAAGTGTGTTTTCTAAAAGCGTGACTCTGTTCTGTTTGGGGATTCAGTGCATGGGGAGCGATTTTTACATTCCCTCGATAAGTGATATCATAAGTTTCTTTTTTTGTGGGACTTATTTCACTGAGGATGATCGTACCTAAATCCACTCAGGATGCTGCTACCAGCCTCATGACGTGGATTTCATGGCTGAGTGACACTCCATTGGACCTACGTAGCACCACTTGTCCACTTGTCCACTTGTCTTTGTCCACTTGTCCACTCGTCTTTGTCCACTTGGCTCTTTCCTGGGATATGAAACGTGTACCGGAGTGGAGGTTCTTGTCAAGACAGCAGCCCTCAACTTTGGGGTCCCTGTGTCTGGTTGATTTTTTCATTTTCCCAAGGTCAACGCCCATGTGTGGAAGTGCCCTATGCTCTGTGGTTCTGTGTTTTACATGGTTTGGGAAAGAGGATACACTTGTGAAGATTGGCTGTTGGCCATTGACATCCCGCCCATCAGCTTAACAAGGCTCCCTTGACTCCGTGGGCTGTCCTGCCTTTCTGGTTTTTAGACATTTTTCGCCTGGCCCTTTTGCCCCGGGGGGGGCGAGAGATTTCTTTGTAGTGCTGATTTGTTCTCCCAGGTTGCTTTGTTGGCCAAAAAGGGCGTATGCGTTTTTTCCTGAATATATTCAGGAAAAAAACGCATACGCCCTTTTTGGCCAACCGCATCATTGTCCACGTTCTGGCGCTTTTCATGTGCTATCGGGGCCATTCCGATGTACCCGTTGACATCCGTTTCCTGCAGTTCTGCCTTGCGTTCAGCGCCTCTTCGTAGCCTGACCTCAATATATTTTGGGGCGATAGTTATCGTTTAGAACTCTGCAGGTTTGGGAAGTGCAGTGCCCCTGAGCTCCATTTCCCAAGTCGCTTTTTTGTGAGTGGGACGCAACACGGCTGGATGGCTTCACGCCCTATTGTCGATCCGGGGTGGCAGGCTGAACCTCTGGTGAATTCTTCTTCGTGATGGGAAATGAGAGTGACATGTGCCCGACCAAACACCTCCAGCGAGTCTCTCATTGGTTCCCCCTCTTGCAGTTCATCCTGCGGACAAATTGCAGACGGTACGAAAGAGGCATGGAAAGGCGCCGAGTCTCCAAGTGGGGAGATTGTTAGTAAGGGGGCCTGAATGGAGAACACGAGCACCAGGAGATGAAAACTGAGGTGAGTTTCAGAAAGCTTTCCCGATCCCACGGTGTAGCATCCGCTGGGTTTCCAATGAGTGCTTTCGCTGTCGGAAGATTGCGTTGAACCTGGAGAGTTGGGACCCATGGAATGGGGAGCACGCAGGATTCCTTTCAAGGGTCTGCATTTGCTTTCCCAACCTCACCAATCGTCTCAGCCCCAAGAGTGTCCAGCCTTATGTCTTCTGCCGCTGGGGCTGTAGATGTGGTCAATCCTGGTTGCATGCCAGTCCCTGAACGCATTTTGGAAGAATTTCTCTCTGTTTTGCCCTGCTTGTTTCTTCTTTATGTTGGAAATGTATCCTCAGAATGGGTCTGAGCTGATTTTCCCTGCTGGTTTTAGGCCGCTTTACACACACTTGTTGCACTTACACAGAGATATCAAGACTTAGCTTTTAAGATGCTTACTAGTCGGATAGATACTTGTGCGATGAACAGGGTCTGGTGAGTCCAGTTGATTGAGCAAGGAGTAGGTCGTGTCCATTCCATATTCGGTTTTCGGAAGGGTATCTGTGCTCATTTCAAACTCGAGTTTTATGCGTCACCCCACCTCACCTTTCCCCTGAAGCAGGCATAAGTGTGTTTTCTAAAAGCGTGACTCTGTTCTGTTTGGGGATTCAGTGCATGGGGAGCGATTTTTACATTCCCTCGATAAGTGATATCATAAGTTTCTTTTTTTGTGGGACTTATTTCACTGAGGATGATCGTACCTAAATCCACTCAGGATGCTGCTACCAGCCTCATGACGTGGATTTCATGGCTGAGTGACACTCCATTGGACCTACGTAGCACCACTTGTCCACTTGTCCACTTGTCTTTGTCCACTTGTCCACTCGTCTTTGTCCACTTGGCTCTTTCCTGGGATATGAAACGTGTACCGGAGTGGAGGTTCTTGTCAAGACAGCAGCCCTCAACTTTGGGGTCCCTGTGTCTGGTTGATTTTTTCATTTTCCCAAGGTCAACGCCCATGTGTGGAAGTGCCCTATGCTCTGTGGTTCTGTGTTTTACATGGTTTGGGAAAGAGGATACACTTGTGAAGATTGGCTGTTGGCCATTGACATCCCGCCCATCAGCTTAACAAGGCTCCCTTGACTCCGTGGGCTGTCCTGCCTTTCTGGTTTTTAGACTTTTTTCGCCTGGCCCTTTTGCCCCGGGGGGGGGCGAGAGATTTCTTTGTAGTGCTGATTTGCTCTCCCAGGTTGCTTGGTTGGCCAAAAAGGGCGTATGCGTTTTTTCCTGAATATATTCAGGAAAAAACGCATACGCCCTTTTTGGCCAACCGCATCATTGTCCACGTTCTGGCGCTTTTCATGTGCTATCGGGGCCATTCCGATGTACCCGTTGACATCCGTTTCCTGCAGTTCTGCCTTGCGTTCAGCGCCTCTTCGTAGCCTGACCTCAATATATTTTGGGGCGATAGTTATCGTTTAGAACTCTGCAGGTTTGGGAAGTGCAGTGCCCCTGAGCTCCATTTCCCAAGTCGCTTTTTTGTGAGTGGGACGCAACACGGCTGGATGGCTTCACGCCCTATTGTCGATCCGGGGTGGCAGGCTGAACCTCTGGTGAATTCTTCTTCGTGATGGGAAATGAGAGTGACATGTGCCCGACCAAACACCTCCAGCGAGTCTCTCATTGGTTCCCCCTCTTGCAGTTCATCCTGCGGACAAATTGCAGACGGTACGAAAGAGGCATGGAAAGGCGCCGAGTCTCCAAGTGGGGAGATTGTTAGTAAGGGGGCCTGAATGGAGAACACGAGCACCAGGAGATGAAAACTGAGGTGAGTTTCAGAAAGCTTTCCCGATCCCACGGTGTAGCAACCGCTGGGTTTCCAATGAGTGCTTTCGCTGTCGGAAGATTGCGTTGAACCTGGAGAGTTGGGACCCATGGAATGGGGAGCACGCAGGATTCCTTTCAAGGGTCTGCATTTGCTTTCCCAACCTCACCAATCGTCTCAGCCCCAAGAGTGTCCAGCCTTATGTCTTCTGCCGCTGGGGCTGTAGATGTGGTCAATCCTGGTTGCATGCCAGTCCCTGAACGCATTTTGGAAGAATTTCTCTCTGTTTTGCCCTGCTTGTTTCTTCTTTATGTTGGAAATGTATCCTCAGAATGGGTCTGAGCTGATTTTCCCTGCTGGTTTTAGGCCGCTTTACACACACTTGATGCACTTACACAGAGATATCAAGACTTAGCTTTGAAGATGCTTACTAGTCGGATAGATACTTGTGCGATGAACAGGGTCTGGTGAGTCCAGTTGATTGAGCAAGGAGTAGGTCGTGTCCATTCCATATTCGGTTTTCGGAAGGGTATCTGTGCTCATTTCAAACTCGAGTTTTATGCGTCACCCCACCTCACCTTTCCCCTGAAGCAGGCATAAGTGTGTTTTCTAAAAGCGTGACTCTGTTCTGTTTGGGGATTCAGTGCAAGGGGAGCGATTTTTACATTCCCTCGATAAGTGATATCATAAGTTTCTTTTTTTGTGGGACTTATTTCACTGAGGATGATCGTACCTAAATCCACTCAGGATGCTGCTACCAGCCTCATGACGTGCATTTCATGGCTGAGTGACACTCCATTGGACCTACGTAGCACCACTTGTCAACTTGTCCACTTGTCTTTGTCCACTTGTCCACTTGGCTCTTTCCTGGGATATGAAACGTGTACCGGAGTGGAGGTTCTTGTCAAGACAGCAGCCCTGAAAGTTGGGTCCCTGTGTCTGGTTGATTTTTTCATTTTCCCAAGGTCAACGCCCATGTGTGGAAGTGCCCTATGCTCTGTGGTTCTGTGTTTTACATGGTTTGGGAAAGAGGATACACTTGTGAAGATTGGCTGTTGGCCATTGACATCCCGCCCATCAGCTTAACAAGGCTCCCTTGACTCCGTGGGCTGTCCTGCCTTTCTGGTTTTTAGACTTTTTTCGCCTGGCCCTTTTGCCCCGGGGGGGGGCGAGAGATTTCTTTGTAGTGCTGATTTGCTCTCCCAGGTTGCTTGGTTGGCCAAAAAGGGCGTATGCGTTTTTTCCTGAATATATTCAGGAAAAAACGCATACGCCCTTTTTGGCCAACCGCATCATTGTCCACGTTCTGGCGCTTTTCATGTGCTATCGGGGCCATTCCGATGTACCCGTTGACATCCGTTTCCTGCAGTTCTGCCTTGCGTTCAGCGCCTCTTCGTAGCCTGACCTCAATATATTTTGGGGCGATAGTTATCGTTTAGAACTCTGCAGGTTTGGGAAGTGCAGTGCCCCTGAGCTCCATTTCCCAAGTCGCTTTTTTGTGAGTGGGACGCAACACGGCTGGATGGCTTCACGCCCTATTGTCGATCCGGGGTGGCAGGCTGAACCTCTGGTGAATTCATCTTCGTGATGGGAAATGAGAGTGACATGTGCCCGACCAAACACCTCCAGCGAGTCTCTCATTGGTTCCCCCTCTTGCAGTTCATCCTGCGGACAAATTGCAGACGGTACGAAAGAGGCATGGAAAGGCGCCGAGTCTCCAAGTGGGGAGATTGTTAGTAAGGGGGCCTGAATGGAGAACACGAGCACCAGGAGATGAAAACTGAGGTGAGTTTCAGAAAGCTTTCCCGATCCCACGGTGTAGCAACCGCTGGGTTTCCAATGAGTGCTTTCGCTGTCGGAAGATTGCGTTGAACCTGGAGAGTTGGGACCCATGGAATGGGGAGCACGCAGGATTCCTTTCAAGGGTCTGCATTTGCTTTCCCAACCTCACCAATCGTCTCAGCCCCAAGAGTGTCCAGCCTTATGTCTTCTGCCGCTGGGGCTGTAGATGTGGTCAATCCTGGTTGCATGCCAGTCCCTGAACGCATTTTGGAAGAATTTCTCTCTGTTTTGCCCTGCTTGTTTCTTCTTTATGTTGGAAATGTATCCTCAGAATGGGTCTGAGCTGATTTTCCCTGCTGGTTTTAGGCCGCTTTACACACACTTGTTGCACTTACACAGAGATATCAAGACTTAGCTTTTAAGATGCTTACTAGTCGGATAGATACTTGTGCGATGAACAGGGTCTGGTGAGTCCAGTTGATTGAGCAAGGAGTAGGTCGTGTCCATTCCATATTCGGTTTTCGGAAGGGTATCTGTGCTCATTTCAAACTCGAGTTTTATGCGTCACCCCACCTCACCTTTCCCCTGAAGCAGGCATAAGTGTGTTTTCTAAAAGCGTGACTCTGTTCTGTTTGGGGATTCAGTGCATGGGGAGCGATTTTTACATTCCCTCGATAAGTGATATCATAAGTTTCTTTTTTTGTGGGACTTATTTCACTGAGGATGATCGTACCTAAATCCACTCAGGATGCTGCTACCAGCCTCATGACGTGCATTTCATGGCTGAGTGACACTCCATTGGACCTACGTAGCACCACTTGTCCACTTGTCCACTTGTCTTTGTCCACTTGTCCACTCGTCTTTGTCCACTTGGCTCTTTCCTGGGATATGAAACGTGTACCGGAGTGGAGGTTCTTGTCAAGACAGCAGCCCTCAACTTTGGGGTCCCTGTGTCTGGTTGATTTTTTCATTTTCCCAAGGTCAACGCCCATGTGTGGAAGTGCCCTATGCTCTGTGGTTCTGTGTTTTACATGGTTTGGGAAAGAGGATACACTTGTGAAGATTGGCTGTTGGCCATTGACATCCCGCCCATCAGCTTAACAAGGCTCCCTTGACTCCGTGGGCTGTCCTGCCTTTCTGGTTTTTAGACTTTTTTCGCCTGGCCCTTTTGCCCCGGGGGGGGCGAGAGATTTCTTTGTAGTGCTGATTTGCTCTCCCAGGTTGCTTGGTTGGCCAAAAAGGGCGTATGCGTTTTTTCCTGAATATATTCAGGAAAAAACGCATACGCCCTTTTTGGCCAACCGCATCATTGTCCACGTTCTGGCGCTTTTCATGTGCTATCGGGGCCATTCCGATGTACCCGTTGACATCCGTTTCCTGCAGTTCTGCCTTGCGTTCAGCGCCTCTTCGTAGCCTGACCTCAATATATTTTGGGGCGATAGTTATCGTTTAGAACTCTGCAGGTTTGGGAAGTGCAGTGCCCCTGAGCTCCATTTCCCAAGTCGCTTTTTTGTGAGTGGGACGCAACACGGCTGGATGGCTTCACGCCCTATTGTCGATCCGGGGTGGCAGGCTGAACCTCTGGTGAATTCATCTTCGTGATGGGAAATGAGAGTGACATGTGCCCGACCAAACACCTCCAGCGAGTCTCTCATTGGTTCCCCCTCTTGCAGTTCATCCTGCGGACAAATTGCAGACGGTACGAAAGAGGCATGGAAAGGCGCCGAGTCTCCAAGTGGGGAGATTGTTAGTAAGGGGGCCTGAATGGAGAACACGAGCACCAGGAGATGAAAACTGAGGTGAGTTTCAGAAAGCTTTCCCGATCCCACGGTGTAGCAACCGCTGGGTTTCCAATGAGTGCTTTCGCTGTCGGAAGATTGCGTTGAACCTGGAGAGTTGGGACCCATGGAATGGGGAGCACGCAGGATTCCTTTCAAGGGTCTGCATTTGCTTTCCCAACCTCACCAATCGTCTCAGCCCCAAGAGTGTCCAGCCTTATGTCTTCTGCCGCTGGGGCTGTAGATGTGGTCAATCCTGGTTGCATGCCAGTCCCTGAACGCATTTTGGAAGAATTTCTCTCTGTTTTGCCCTGCTTGTTTCTTCTTTATGTTGGAAATGTATCCTCAGAATGGGTCTGAGCTGATTTTCCCTGCTGGTTTTAGGCCGCTTTACACACACTTGATGCACTTACACAGAGATATCAAGACTTAGCTTTTAAGATGCTTACTAGTCGGATAGATACTTGTGCGATGAACAGGGTCTGGTGAGTCCAGTTGATTGAGCAAGGAGTAGGTCGTGTCCATTCCATATTCGGTTTTCGGAAGGGTATCTGTGCTCATTTCAAACTCGAGTTTTATGCGTCACCCCACCTCACCTTTCCCCTGAAGCAGGCATAAGTGTGTTTTCTAAAAGCGTGACTCTGTTCTGTTTGGGGATTCAGTGCATGGGGAGCGATTTTTACATTCCCTCGATAAGTGATATCATAAGTTTCTTTTTTTGTGGGACTTATTTCACTGAGGATGATCGTACCTAAATCCACTCAGGATGCTGCTACCAGCCTCATGACGTGGATTTCATGGCTGAGTGACACTCCATTGGACCTACGTAGCACCACTTGTCCACTTGTCCACTTGTCTTTGTCCACTTGTCCACTCGTCTTTGTCCACTTGGCTCTTTCCTGGGATATGAAACGTGTACCGGAGTGGAGGTTCTTGTCAAGACAGCAGCCCTCAACTTTGGGGTCCCTGTGTCTGGTTGATTTTTTCATTTTCCCAAGGTCAACGCCCATGTGTGGAAGTGCCCTATGCTCTGTGGTTCTGTGTTTTACATGGTTTGGGAAAGAGGATACACTTGTGAAGATTGGCTGTTGGCCATTGACATCCCGCCCATCAGCTTAACAAGGCTCCCTTGACTCCGTGGGCTGTCCTGCCTTTCTGGTTTTTAGACTTTTTTCGCCTGGCCCTTTTGCCCCGGGGGGGGCGAGAGATTTCTTTGTAGTGCTGATTTGTTCTCCCAGGTTGCTTGGTTGGCCAAAAAGGGCGTATGCGTTTTTTCCTGAATATATTCAGGAAAAAACGCATACGCCCTTTTTGGCCAACCGCATCATTGTCCACGTTCTGGCGCTTTTCATGTGCTATCGGGGCCATTCCGATGTACCCGTTGACATCCGTTTCCTGCAGTTCTGCCTTGCGTTCAGCGCCTCTTCGTAGCCTGACCTCAATATATTTTGGGCCGATAGTTATTGTTTAGAACTCTGCAGGTTTGGGAAGTGCAGTGCCCCTGAGCTCCATTTCCCAAGTCGCTTTTTTGTGAGTGGGACGCAACACGGCTGGATGGCTTCACGCCCTATTGTCGATCCGGGGTGGCAGGCTGAACCGCTGGTGAATTCTTCTTCGTGATGGGAAATGAGAGTGACATGTGCCCGACCAAACACCTCCAGCGAGTCTCTCATTGGTTCCCCCTCTTGCAGTTCATCCTGCGGACAAATTGCAGACGGTACGAAAGAGGCATGGAAAGGCGCCGAGTCTCCAAGTGGGGAGATTGTTAGTAAGGGGGCCTGAATGGAGAACACGAGCACCAGGAGATGAAAACTGAGGTGAGTTTCAGAAAGCTTTCCCGATCCCACGGTGTAGCAACCGCTGGGTTTCCAATGAGTGCTTTCGCTGTCGGAAGATTGCGTTGAACCTGGAGAGTTGGGACCCATGGAATGGGGAGCACGCAGGATTCCTTTCAAGGGTCTGCATTTGCTTTCCCAACCTCACCAATCGTCTCAGCCCCAAGAGTGTCCAGCCTTATGTCTTCTGCCGCTGGGGCTGTAGATGTGGTCAATCCTGGTTGCATGCCAGTCCCTGAACGCATTTTGGAAGAATTTCTCTCTGTTTTGCCCTGCTTGTTTCTTCTTTATGTTGGAAATGTATCCTCAGAATGGGTCTGAGCTGATTTTCCCTGCTGGTTTTAGGCCGCTTTACACACACTTGATGCACTTACACAGAGATATCAAGACTTAGCTTTTAAGATGCTTACTAGTCGGATAGATACTTGTGCGATGAACAGGGTCTGGTGAGTCCAGTTGATTGAGCAAGGAGTAGGTCGTGTCCATTCCATATTCGGTTTTCGGAAGGGTATCTGTGCTCATTTCAAACTCGAGTTTTATGCGTCACCCCACCTCACCTTTCCCCTGAAGCAGGCATAAGTGTGTTTTCTAAAAGCGTGACTCTGTTCTGTTTGGGGATTCAGTGCATGGGGAGCGATTTTTACATTCCCTCGGTAAGTGATATCATAAGTTTCTTTTTTTGTGGGACTTATTTCACTGAGGATGATCGTACCTAAATCCACTCAGGATGCTGCTACCAGCCTCATGACGTGGATTTCATGGCTGAGTGACACTCCATTGGACCTACGTAGCACCACTTGTCAACTTGTCCACTTGTCTTTGTCCACTTGTCCACTTGGCTCTTTCCTGGGATATGAAACGTGTACCGGAGTGGAGGTTCTTGTCAAGACAGCAGCCCTGAACGTTGGGTCCCTGTGTCTGGTTGATTTTTTCATTTTCCCAAGGTCAACGCCCATGTGTGGAAGTGCCCTATGCTCTGTGGTTCTGTGTTTTACATGGTTTGGGAAAGAGGATACACTTGTGAAGATTGGCTGTTGGCCATTGACATCCCGCCCATCAGCTTAACAAGGCTCCCTTGACTCCGTGGGCTGTCCTGCCTTTCTGGTTTTTAGACTTTTTTCGCCTGGCCCTTTTGCCCCGGGGGGGGCGAGAGATTTCTTTGTAGTGCTGATTTGCTCTCCCAGGTTGCTTGGTTGGCCAAAAAGGGCGTATGCGTTTTTTCCTGAATATATTCAGGAAAAAACGCATACGCCCTTTTTGGCCAACCGCATCATTGTCCACGTTCTGGCGCTTTTCATGTGCTATCGGGGCCATTCCGATGTACCCGTTGACATCCGTTTCCTGCAGTTCTGCCTTGCGTTCAGCGCCTCTTCGTAGCCTGACCTCAATATATTTTGGGGCGATAGTTATCGTTTAGAACTCTGCAGGTTTGGGAAGTGCAGTGCCCCTGAGCTCCATTTCCCAAGTCGCTTTTTTGTGAGTGGGACGCAACACGGCTGGATGGCTTCACGCCCTATTGTCGATCCGGGGTGGCAGGCTGAACCGCTGGTGAATTCTTCTTCGTGATGGGAAATGAGAGTGACATGTGCCCGACCAAACACCTCCAGCGAGTCTCTCATTGGTTCCCCCTCTTGCAGTTCATCCTGCGGACAAATTGCAGACGGTACGAAAGAGGCATGGAAAGGCGCCGAGTCTCCAAGTGGGGAGATTGTTAGTAAGGGGGCCTGAATGGAGAACACGAGCACCAGGAGATGAAAACTGAGGTGAGTTTCAGAAAGCTTTCCCGATCCCACGGTGTAGCATCCGCTGGGTTTCCAATGAGTGCTTTCGCTGTCGGAAGATTGCGTTGAACCTGGAGAGTTGGGACCCATGGAATGGGGAGCACGCAGGATTCCTTTCAAGGGTCTGCATTTGCTTTCCCAACCTCACCAATCGTCTCAGCCCCAAGAGTGTCCAGCCTTATGTCTTCTGCCGCTGGGGCTGTAGATGTGGTCAATCCTGGTTGCATGCCAGTCCCTGAACGCATTTTGGAAGAATTTCTCTCTGTTTTGCCCTGCTTGTTTCTTCTTTATGTTGGAAATGTATCCTCAGAATGGGTCTGAGCTGATTTTCCCTGCTGGTTTTAGGCCGCTTTACACACACTTGTTGCACTTACACAGAGATATCAAGACTTAGCTTTTAAGATGCTTACTAGTCGGATAGATACTTGTGCGATGAACAGGGTCTGGTGAGTCCAGTTGATTGAGCAAGGAGTAGGTCGTGTCCATTCCATATTCGGTTTTCGGAAGGGTATCTGTGCTCATTTCAAACTCGAGTTTTATGCGTCACCCCACCTCACCTTTCCCCTGAAGCAGGCATAAGTGTGTTTTCTAAAAGCGTGACTCTGTTCTGTTTGGGGATTCAGTGCATGGGGAGCGATTTTTACATTCCCTCGATAAGTGATATCATAAGTTTCTTTTTTTGTGGGACTTATTTCACTGAGGATGATCGTACCTAAATCCACTCAGGATGCTGCTACCAGCCTCATGACGTGGATTTCATGGCTGAGTGACACTCCATTGGACCTACGTAGCACCACTTGTCCACTTGTCCACTTGTCTTTGTCCACTTGTCCACTCGTCTTTGTCCACTTGGCTCTTTCCTGGGATATGAAACGTGTACCGGAGTGGAGGTTCTTGTCAAGACAGCAGCCCTCAACTTTGGGGTCCCTGTGTCTGGTTGATTTTTTCATTTTCCCAAGGTCAACGCCCATGTGTGGAAGTGCCCTATGCTCTGTGGTTCTGTGTTTTACATGGTTTGGGAAAGAGGATACACTTGTGAAGATTGGCTGTTGGCCATTGACATCCCGCCCATCAGCTTAACAAGGCTCCCTTGACTCCGTGGGCTGTCCTGCCTTTCTGGTTTTTAGACTTTTTTCGCCTGGCCCTTTTGCCCCGGGGGTGGGGCGAGAGATTTCTTTGTAGTGCTGATTTGCTCTCCCAGGTTGCTTGGTTGGCCAAAAAGGGCGTATGCGTTTTTTCCTGAATATATTCAGGAAAAAACGCATACGCCCTTTTTGGCCAACCGCATCATTGTCCACGTTCTGGCGCTTTTCATGTGCTATCGGGGCCATTCCGATGTACCCGTTGACATCCGTTTCCTGCAGTTCTGCCTTGCGTTCAGCGCCTCTTCGTAGCCTGACCTCAATATATTTTGGGGCGATAGTTATCGTTTAGAACTCTGCAGGTTTGGGAAGTGCAGTGCCCCTGAGCTCCATTTCCCAAGTCGCTTTTTTGTGAGTGGGACGCAACACGGCTGGATGGCTTCACGCCCTATTGTCGATCCGGGGTGGCAGGCTGAACCGCTGGTGAATTCTTCTTCGTGATGGGAAATGAGAGTGACATGTGCCCGACCAAACACCTCCAGCGAGTCTCTCATTGGTTCCCCCTCTTGCAGTTCATCCTGCGGACAAATTGCAGACGGTACGAAAGAGGCATGGAAAGGCGCCGAGTCTCCAAGTGGGGAGATTGTTAGTAAGGGGGCCTGAATGGAGAACACGAGCACCAGGAGATGAAAACTGAGGTGAGTTTCAGAAAGCTTTCCCGATCCCACGGTGTAGCAACCGCTGGGTTTCCAATGAGTGCTTTCGCTGTCGGAAGATTGCGTTGAACCTGGAGAGTTGGGACCCATGGAATGGGGAGCACGCAGGATTCCTTTCAAGGGTCTGCATTTGCTTTCCCAACCTCACCAATCGTCTCAGCCCCAAGAGTGTCCAGCCTTATGTCTTCTGCCGCTGGGGCTGTAGATGTGGTCAATCCTGGTTGCATGCCAGTCCCTGTACGCATTTTGGAAGAATTCCTCTGTTTTTCCCTGCTTGTTTCTTCTTTGTGTTGGAAATGTATCCTCAGAATGGGTCTGAGTTGATTTTCCCTGCTGTTTTTAGGCCGCTTTACACACACTTGATGCACTTACAGAGAGATATCAAGACTTAGCTTTTAAGATGCTTACTAGTCGGATAGATACTTGTGCGATGAACAGGGTCTGGTGAGTCCAGTTGATTGAGCAAGGAGTAGGTCGTGTCCATTCCATATTCGGTTTTCGGAAGGGTATCTGTGCTCATTTCAAACTCGAGTTTTATGCGTCACCCCACCTCACCTTTCCCCTGAAGCAGGCATAAGTGTGTTTTCTAAAAGCGTGACTCTGTTCTGTTTGGGGATTCAGTGCATGGGGAGCGATTTTTACATTCCCTCGATAAGTGATATCATAAGTTTCTTTTTTTGTGGGACTTATTTCACTGAGGATGATCGTACCTAAATCCACTCAGGATGCTGCTACCAGCCTCATGACGTGGATTTCATGGCTGAGTGACACTCCATTGGACCTACGTAGCACCACTTGTCCACTTGTCTTTGTCCACTTGTCCACTCGTCTTTGTCCACTTGGCTCTTTCCTGGGATATGAAACGTGTACCGGAGTGGAGGTTCTTGTCAAGACAGCAGCCCTCAACTTTGGGGTCCCTGTGTCTGGTTGATTTTTTCATTTTCCCAAGGTCAACGCCCATGTGTGGAAGTGCCCTATGCTCTGTGGTTCTGTGTTTTACATGGTTTGGGAAAGAGGATACACTTGTGAAGATTGGCTGTTGGCCATTGACATCCCGCCCATCAGCTTAACAAGGCTCCCTTGACTCCGTGGGCTGTCCTGCCTTTCTGGTTTTTAGACTTTTTTCGCCTGGCCCTTTTGCCCCGGGGGGGGCGAGAGATTTCTTTGTAGTGCTGATTTGTTCTCCCAGGTTGCTTGGTTGGCCAAAAAGGGCGTATGCGTTTTTTCCTGAATATATTCAGGAAAAAACGCATACGCCCTTTTTGGCCAACCGCATCATTGTCCACGTTCTGGTGCTTTTCATGTGCTATCGGGGCCATTCCGATGTACCCGTTGACATCCGTTTCCTGCAGTTCTGCCTTGCGTTCAGCGCCTCTTCGTAGCCTGACCTCAATATATTTTGGGGCGATAGTTATCGTTTAGAACTCTGCAGGTTTGGGAAGTGCAGTGCCCCTGAGCTCCATTTCCCAAGTCGCTTTTTTGTGAGTGGGACGCAACACGGCTGGATGGCTTCACGCCCTATTGTCGATCCGGGGTGGCAGGCTGAACCTCTGGTGAATTCTTCTTCGTGATGGGAAATGAGAGTGACATGTGCCCGACCAAACACCTCCAGCGAGTCTCTCATTGGTTCCCCCTCTTGCAGTTCATCCTGCGGACAAATTGCAGACGGTACGAAAGAGGCATGGAAAGGCGCCGAGTCTCCAAGTGGGGAGATTGTTAGTCAGGGGGCCTGAATGGAGAACACGAGCACCAGGAGATGAAAACTGAGGTGAGTTTCAGAAAGCTTTCCCGATCCCACGGTGTAGCATCCGCTGGGTTTCCAATGAGTGCTTTCGCTGTCGGAAGATTGCGTTGAACCTGGAGAGTTGGGACCCATGGAATGGGGAGCACGCAGGATTCCTTTCAAGGGTCTGCATTTGCTTTCCCAACCTCACCAATCGTCTCAGCCCCAAGAGTGTCCAGCCTTATGTCTTCTGCCGCTGGGGCTGTAGATGTGGTCAATCCTGGTTGCATGCCAGTCCCTGAACGCATTTTGGAAGAATTTCTCTCTGTTTTGCCCTGCTTGTTTCTTCTTTATGTTGGAAATGTATCCTCAGAATGGGTCTGAGCTGATTTTCCCTGCTGGTTTTAGGCTGCTTTACACACACTTGATGCACTTACACAGAGATATCAAGACTTAGCTTTTAAGATGCTTACTAGTCGGATAGATACTTGTGCGATGAACAGGGTCTGGTGAGTCCAGTTGATTGAGCAAGGAGTAGGTCGTGTCCATTCCATATTCGGTTTTCGGAAGGGTATCTGTGCTCATTTCAAACTCGAGTTTTATGCGTCACCCCACCTCACCTTTCCCCTGAAGCAGGCATAAGTGTGTTTTCTAAAAGCGTGACTCTGTTCTGTTTGGGGATTCAGTGCATGGGGAGCGATTTTTACATTCCCTCGATAAGTGATATCATAAGTTTCTTTTTTTGTGGGACTTATTTCACTGAGGATGATCGTACCTAAATCCACTCAGGATGCTGCTACCAGCCTCATGACGTGCATTTCATGGCTGAGTGACACTCCATTGGACCTACGTAGCACCACTTGTCCACTTGTCCACTTGTCTTTGTCCACTTGTCCACTTGGCTCTTTCCTGGGATATGAAACGTGTACCGGAGTGGAGGTTCTTGTCAAGACAGCAGCCCTCAACTTTGGGTCCCTGTGTCTGGTTGATTTTTTCATTTTCCCAAGGTCAACGCCCATGTGTGGAAGTGCCCTATGCTCTGTGGTTCTGTGTTTTACATGGTTTGGGAAAGAGGATACACTTGTGAAGATTGGCTGTTGGCCATTGACATCCCGCCCATCAGCTTAACAAGGCTCCCTTGACTCCGTGGCCTGTCCTGCCTTTCTGGTTTTTAGGCTTTTTTCGCCTGGCCCTTTTGCCCCGGGGGGGGGGGGGCGGCGAGAGATTTCTTTGTAGTGCTGATTTGTTCTCCCAGGTTGCTTGGTTGGCCAAAAAGGGCGTATGCGTTTTTTCCTGAATATATTCAGGAAAAAACGCATACGCCCTTTTTGGCCAACCGCATCATTGTCCACGTTCTGGCGCTTTTCATGTGCTATCGGGGCCATTCCGATGTACCCGTTGACATCCGTTTCCTGCAGTTCTGCCTTGCGTTCAGCGCCTCTTCGTAGCCTGACCTCAATATATTTTGGGGCGATAGTTATCGTTTAGAACTCTGCAGGTTTGGGAAGTGCAGTGCCCCTGAGCTCCATTTCCCAAGTCGCTTTTTTGTGAGTGGGACGCAACACGGCTGGATGGCTTCACGCCCTATTGTCGATCCGGGGTGGCAGGCTGAACCTCTGGTGAATTCTTCTTCGTGATGGGAAATGAGAGTGACATGTGCCCGACCAAACACCTCCAGCGAGTCTCTCATTGGTTCCCCCTCTTGCAGTTCATCCTGCGGACAAATTGCAGACGGTACGAAAGAGGCATGGAAAGGCGCCGAGTCTCCAAGTGGGGAGATTGTTAGTAAGGGGGCCTGAATGGAGAACACGAGCACCAGGAGATGAAAACTGAGGTGAGTTTCAGAAAGCTTTCCCGATCCCACGGTGTAGCATCCTCTGGGTTTCCAATGAGTGCTTTCGCTGTCGGAAGATTGCGTTGAACCTGGAGAGTTGGGACCCATGGAATGGGGAGCACGCAGGATTCCTTTCAAGGGTCTGCATTTGCTTTCCCAACCTCACCAATCGTCTCAGCCCCAAGAGTGTCCAGCCTTATGTCTTCTGCCGCTGGGGCTGTAGATGTGGTCAATCCTGGTTGCATGCCAGTCCCTGAACGCATTTTGGAAGAATTTCTCTCTGTTTTGCCCTGCTTGTTTCTTTTTTATGTTGGAAATGTATCCTCAGAATGGGTCTGAGCTGATTTTCCCTGCTGGTTTTAGGCCGCTTTACACACACTTGATGCACTTACACAGAGATATCAAGACTTAGCTTTTAAGATGCTTACTAGTCGGATAGATACTTGTGCGATGAACAGGGTCTGGTGAGTCCAGTTGATTGAGCAAGGAGTAGGTCGTGTCCATTCCATATTCGGTTTTCGGAAGGGTATCTGTGCTCATTTCAAACTCGAGTTTTATGCGTCACCCCACCTCACCTTTCCCCTGAAGCAGGCATAAGTGTGTTTTCTAAAAGCGTGACTCTGTTCTGTTTGGGGATTCAGTGCATGGGGAGCGATTTTTACATTCCCTCGATAAGTGATATCATAAGTTTCTTTTTTTGTGGGACTTATTTCACTGAGGATGATCGTACCTAAATCCACTCAGGATGCTGCTACCAGCCTCATGACGTGGATTTCATGGCTGAGTGACACTCCATTGGACCTACGTAGCACCACTTGTCCACTTGTCCACTTGTCTTTGTCCACTTGTCCACTCGTCTTTGTCCACTTGGCTCTTTCCTGGGATATGAAACGTGTACCGGAGTGGAGGTTCTTGTCAAGACAGCAGCCCTCAACTTTGGGGTCCCTGTGTCTGGTTGATTTTTTCATTTTCCCAAGGTCAACGCCCATGTGTGGAAGTGCCCTATGCTCTGTGGTTCTGTGTTTTACATGGTTTGGGAAAGAGGATACACTTGTGAAGATTGGCTGTTGGCCATTGACATCCCGCCCATCAGCTTAACAAGGCTCCCTTGACTCCGTGGGCTGTCCTGCCTTTCTGGTTTTTAGACTTTTTTCGCCTGGCCCTTTTGCCCCGGGGGGGGGCGAGAGATTTCTTTGTAGTGCTGATTTGTTCTCCCAGGTTGCTTGGTTGGCCAAAAAGGGCGTATGCGTTTTTTCCTGAATATATTCAGGAAAAAACGCATACGCCCTTTTTGGCCAACCGCATCATTGTCCACGTTCTGGCGCTTTTCATGTGCTATCGGGGCCATTCCGATGTACCCGTTGACATCCGTTTCCTGCAGTTCTGCCTTGCGTTCAGCGCCTCTTCGTAGCCTGACCTCAATATATTTTGGGGCGATAGTTATCGTTTAGAACTCTGCAGGTTTGGGAAGTGCAGTGCCCCTGAGCTCCATTTCCCAAGTCGCTTTTTTGTGAGTGGGACGCAACACGGCTGGATGGCTTCACGCCCTATTGTCGATCCGGGGTGGCAGGCTGAACCTCTGGTGAATTCTTCTTCGTGATGGGAAATGAGAGTGACATGTGCCCGACCAAACACCTCCAGCGAGTCTCTCATTGGTTCCCCCTCTTGCAGTTCATCCTGCGGACAAATTGCAGACGGTACGAAAGAGGCATGGAAAGGCGCCGAGTCTCCAAGTGGGGAGATTGTTAGTAAGGGGGCCTGAATGGAGAACACGAGCACCAGGAGATGAAAACTGAGGTGAGTTTCAGAAAGCTTTCCCGATCCCACGGTGTAGCAACCGCTGGGTTTCCAATGAGTGCTTTCGCTGTCGGAAGATTGCGTTGAACCTGGAGAGTTGGGACCCATGGAATGGGGAGCACGCAGGATTCCTTTCAAGGGTCTGCATTTGCTTTCCCAACCTCACCAATCGTCTCAGCCCCAAGAGTGTCCAGCCTTATGTCTTCTGCCGCTGGGGCTGTAGATGTGGTCAATCCTGGTTGCATGCCAGTCCCTGAACGCATTTTGGAAGAATTTCTCTCTGTTTTGCCCTGCTTGTTTCTTCTTTATGTTGGAAATGTATCCTCAGAATGGGTCTGAGCTGATTTTCCCTGCTGGTTTTAGGCCGCTTTACACACACTTGTTGCACTTACACAGAGATATCAAGACTTAGCTTTGAAGATGCTTACTAGTCGGATAGATACTTGTGCGATGAACAGGGTCTGGTGAGTCCAGTTGATTGAGCAAGGAGTAGGTCGTGTCCATTCCATATTCGGTTTTCGGAAGGGTATCTGTGCTCATTTCAAACTCGAGTTTTATGCGTCACCCCACCTCACCTTTCCCCTGAAGCAGGCATAAGTGTGTTTTCTAAAAGCGTGACTCTGTTCTGTTTGGGGATTCAGTGCATGGGGAGCGATTTTTACATTCCCTCGGTAAGTGACATCATAAGTTTCTTTTTTTGTGGGACTTATTTCACTGAGGATGATCGTACCTAAATCCACTCAGGATGCTGCTACCAGCCTCATGTCGTGGATTTCATGGCTGAGTGACACTCCATTGGACCTACGTAGCACCACTTGTCCACTTGTCCACTTGTCTTTGTCCACTTGTCCACTCGTCTTTGTCCACTTGGCTCTTTCCTGGGATATGAAACGTGTACCGGAGTGGAGGTTCTTGTCAAGACAGCAGCCCTCAACTTTGGGGTCCCTGTGTCTGGTTGATTTTTTCATTTTCCCAAGGTCAACGCCCATGTGTGGAAGTGCCCTATGCTCTGTGGTTCTGTGTTTTACATGGTTTGGGAAAGAGGATACACTTGTGAAGATTGGCTGTTGGCCATTGACATCCCGCCCATCAGCTTAACAAGGCTCCCTTGACTCCGTGGGCTGTCCTGCCTTTCTGGTTTTTAGACTTTTTTCGCCTGGCCCTTTTGCCCCGGGGGGGGGCGAGAGATTTCTTTGTAGTGCTGATTTGCTCTCCCAGGTTGCTTGGTTGGCCAAAAAGGGCGTATGCGTTTTTTCCTGAATATATTCAGGAAAAAACGCATACGCCCTTTTTGGCCAACCGCATCATTGTCCACGTTCTGGCGCTTTTCATGTGCTATCGGGGCCATTCCGATGTACCCGTTGACATCCGTTTCCTGCAGTTCTGCCTTGCGTTCAGCGCCTCTTCGTAGCCTGACCTCAATATATTTTGGGGCGATAGTTATCGTTTAGAACTCTGCAGGTTTGGGAAGTGCAGTGCCCCTGAGCTCCATTTCCCAAGTCGCTTTTTTGTGAGTGGGACGCAACACGGCTGGATGGCTTCACGCCCTATTGTCGATCCGGGGTGGCAGGCTGAACCTCTGGTGAATTCTTCTTCGTGATGGGAAATGAGAGTGACATGTGCCCGACCAAACACCTCCAGCGAGTCTCTCATTGGTTCCCCCTCTTGCAGTTCATCCTGCGGACAAATTGCAGACGGTACGAAAGAGGCATGGAAAGGCGCCGAGTCTCCAAGTGGGGAGATTGTTAGTAAGGGGGCCTGAATGGAGAACACGAGCACCAGGAGATGAAAACTGAGGTGAGTTTCAGAAAGCTTTCCCGATCCCACGGTGTAGCATCCGCTGGGTTTCCAATGAGTGCTTTCGCTGTCGGAAGATTGCGTTGAACCTGGAGAGTTGGGACCCATGGAATGGGGAGCACGCAGGATTCCTTTCAAGGGTCTGCATTTGCTTTCCCAACCTCACCAATCGTCTCAGCCCCAAGAGTGTCCAGCCTTATGTCTTCTGCCGCTGGGGCTGTAGATGTGGTCAATCCTGGTTGCATGCCAGTCCCTGAACGCATTTTGGAAGAATTTCTCTCTGTTTTGCCCTGCTTGTTTCTTCTTTATGTTGGAAATGTATCCTCAGAATGGGTCTGAGCTGATTTTCCCTGCTGGTTTTAGGCCGCTTTACACACACTTGATGCACTTACACAGAGATATCAAGACTTAGCTTTGAAGATGCTTACTAGTCGGATAGATACTTGTGCGATGAACAGGGTCTGGTGAGTCCAGTTGATTGAGCAAGGAGTAGGTCGTGTCCATTCCATATTCGGTTTTCGGAAGGGTATCTGTGCTCATTTCAAACTCGAGTTTTATGCGTCACCCCACCTCACCTTTCCCCTGAAGCAGGCATAAGTGTGTTTTCTAAAAGCGTGACTCTGTTCTGTTTGGGGATTCAGTGCATGGGGAGCGATTTTTACATTCCCTCGATAAGTGATATCATAAGTTTCTTTTTTTGTGGGACTTATTTCACTGAGGATGATCGTACCTAAATCCACTCAGGATGCTGCTACCAGCCTCATGACGTGGATTTCATGGCTGAGTGACACTCCATTGGACCTACGTAGCACCACTTGTCCACTTGTCCACTTGTCTTTGTCCACTTGTCCACTCGTCTTTGTCCACTTGGCTCTTTCCTGGGATATGAAACGTGTACCGGAGTGGAGGTTCTTGTCAAGACAGCAGCCCTCAACTTTGGGGTCCCTGTGTCTGGTTGATTTTTTCATTTTCCCAAGGTCAACGCCCATGTGTGGAAGTGCCCTATGCTCTGTGGTTCTGTGTTTTACATGGTTTGGGAAAGAGGATACACTTGTGAAGATTGGCTGTTGGCCATTGACATCCCGCCCATCAGCTTAACAAGGCTCCCTTGACTCCGTGGGCTGTCCTGCCTTTCTGGTTTTTAGACTTTTTTCGCCTGGCCCTTTTGCCCCGGGGGGGGGCGAGAGATTTCTTTGTAGTGCTGATTTGCTCTCCCAGGTTGCTTGGTTGGCCAAAAAGGGCGTATGCGTTTTTTCCTGAATATATTCAGGAAAAAACGCATACGCCCTTTTTGGCCAACCGCATCATTGTCCACGTTCTGGCGCTTTTCATGTGCTATCGGGGCCATTCCGATGTACCCGTTGACATCCGTTTCCTGCAGTTCTGCCTTGCGTTCAGCGCCTCTTCGTAGCCTGACCTCAATATATTTTGGGGCGATAGTTATCGTTTAGAACTCTGCAGGTTTGGGAAGTGCAGTGCCCCTGAGCTCCATTTCCCAAGTCGCTTTTTTGTGAGTGGGACGCAACACGGCTGGATGGCTTCACGCCCTATTGTCGATCCGGGGTGGCAGGCTGAACCTCTGGTGAATTCTTCTTCGTGATGGGAAATGAGAGTGACATGTGCCCGACCAAACACCTCCAGCGAGTCTCTCATTGGTTCCCCCTCTTGCAGTTCATCCTGCGGACAAATTGCAGACGGTACGAAAGAGGCATGGAAAGGCGCCGAGTCTCCAAGTGGGGAGATTGTTAGTAAGGGGGCCTGAATGGAGAACACGAGCACCAGGAGATGAAAACTGAGGTGAGTTTCAGAAAGCTTTCCCGATCCCACGGTGTAGCATCCTCTTGGTTTCCAATGAGTGCTTTCGCTGTCGGAAGATTGCGTTGAACCTGGAGAGTTGGGACCCATGGAATGGGGAGCACGCAGGATTCCTTTCAAGGGTCTGCATTTGCTTTCCCAACCTCACCAATCGTCTCAGCCCCAAGAGTGTCCAGCCTTATGTCTTCTGCCGCTGGGGCTGTAGATGTGGTCAATCCTGGTTGCATGCCAGTCCCTGAACGCATTTTGGAAGAATTTCTCTCTGTTTTGCCCTGCTTGTTTCTTCTTTATGTTGGAAATGTATCCTCAGAATGGGTCTGAGCTGATTTTCCCTGCTGGTTTTAGGCCGCTTTACACACACTTGTTGCACTTACACAGAGATATCAAGACTTAGCTTTTAAGATGCTTACTAGTCGGATAGATACTTGTGCGATGAACAGGGTCTGGTGAGTCCAGTTGATTGAGCAAGGAGTAGGTCGTGTCCATTCCATATTCGGTTTTCGGAAGGGTATCTGTGCTCATTTCAAACTCGAGTTTTATGCGTCACCCCACCTCACCTTTCCCCTGAAGCAGGCATAAGTGTGTTTTCTAAAAGCGTGACTCTGTTCTGTTTGGGGATTCAGTGCATGGGGAGCGATTTTTACATTCCCTCGGTAAGTGATATCATAAGTTTCTTTTTTTGTGGGACTTATTTCACTGAGGATGATCGTACCTAAATCCACTCAGGATGCTGCTACCAGCCTCATGACGTGGATTTCATGGCTGAGTGACACTCCATTGGACCTACGTAGCACCACTTGTCAACTTGTCCACTTGTCTTTGTCCACTTGTCCACTTGGCTCTTTCCTGGGATATGAAACGTGTACCGGAGTGGAGGTTCTTGTCAAGACAGCAGCCCTGAACGTTGGGTCCCTGTGTCTGGTTGATTTTTTCATTTTCCCAAGGTCAACGCCCATGTGTGGAAGTGCCCTATGCTCTGTGGTTCTGTGTTTTACATGGTTTGGGAAAGAGGATACACTTGTGAAGATTGGCTGTTGGCCATTGACATCCCGCCCATCAGCTTAACAAGGCTCCCTTGACTCCGTGGGCTGTCCTGCCTTTCTGGTTTTTAGACTTTTTTCGCCTGGCCCTTTTGCCCCGGGGGGGGCGAGAGATTTCTTTGTAGTGCTGATTTGCTCTCCCAGGTTGCTTGGTTGGCCAAAAAGGGCGTATGCGTTTTTTCCTGAATATATTCAGGAAAAAACGCATACGCCCTTTTTGGCCAACCGCATCATTGTCCACGTTCTGGCGCTTTTCATGTGCTATCGGGGCCATTCCGATGTACCCGTTGACATCCGTTTCCTGCAGTTCTGCCTTGCGTTCAGCGCCTCTTCGTAGCCTGACCTCAATATATTTTGGGGCGATAGTTATCGTTTAGAACTCTGCAGGTTTGGGAAGTGCAGTGCCCCTGAGCTCCATTTCCCAAGTCGCTTTTTTGTGAGTGGGACGCAACACGGCTGGATGGCTTCACGCCCTATTGTCGATCCGGGGTGGCAGGCTGAACCGCTGGTGAATTCTTCTTCGTGATGGGAAATGAGAGTGACATGTGCCCGACCAAACACCTCCAGCGAGTCTCTCATTGGTTCCCCCTCTTGCAGTTCATCCTGCGGACAAATTGCAGACGGTACGAAAGAGGCATGGAAAGGCGCCGAGTCTCCAAGTGGGGAGATTGTTAGTAAGGGGGCCTGAATGGAGAACACGAGCACCAGGAGATGAAAACTGAGGTGAGTTTCAGAAAGCTTTCCCGATCCCACGGTGTAGCATCCGCTGGGTTTCCAATGAGTGCTTTCGCTGTCGGAAGATTGCGTTGAACCTGGAGAGTTGGGACCCATGGAATGGGGAGCACGCAGGATTCCTTTCAAGGGTCTGCATTTGCTTTCCCAACCTCACCAATCGTCTCAGCCCCAAGAGTGTCCAGCCTTATGTCTTCTGCCGCTGGGGCTGTAGATGTGGTCAATCCTGGTTGCATGCCAGTCCCTGAACGCATTTTGGAAGAATTTCTCTCTGTTTTGCCCTGCTTGTTTCTTCTTTATGTTGGAAATGTATCCTCAGAATGGGTCTGAGCTGATTTTCCCTGCTGGTTTTAGGCCGCTTTACACACACTTGTTGCACTTACACAGAGATATCAAGACTTAGCTTTTAAGATGCTTACTAGTCGGATAGATACTTGTGCGATGAACAGGGTCTGGTGAGTCCAGTTGATTGAGCAAGGAGTAGGTCGTGTCCATTCCATATTCGGTTTTCGGAAGGGTATCTGTGCTCATTTCAAACTCGAGTTTTATGCGTCACCCCACCTCACCTTTCCCCTGAAGCAGGCATAAGTGTGTTTTCTAAAAGCGTGACTCTGTTCTGTTTGGGGATTCAGTGCATGGGGAGCGATTTTTACATTCCCTCGGTAAGTGATATCATAAGTTTCTTTTTTTGTGGGACTTATTTCACTGAGGATGATCGTACCTAAATCCACTCAGGATGCTGCTACCAGCCTCATGACGTGGATTTCATGGCTGAGTGACACTCCATTGGACCTACGTAGCACCACTTGTCAACTTGTCCACTTGTCTTTGTCCACTTGTCCACTTGGCTCTTTCCTGGGATATGAAACGTGTACCGGAGTGGAGGTTCTTGTCAAGACAGCAGCCCTGAACGTTGGGTCCCTGTGTCTGGTTGATTTTTTCATTTTCCCAAGGTCAACGCCCATGTGTGGAAGTGCCCTATGCTCTGTGGTTCTGTGTTTTACATGGTTTGGGAAAGAGGATACACTTGTGAAGATTGGCTGTTGGCCATTGACATCCCGCCCATCAGCTTAACAAGGCTCCCTTGACTCCGTGGGCTGTCCTGCCTTTCTGGTTTTTAGACTTTTTTCGCCTGGCCCTTTTGCCCCGGGGGGGGCGAGAGATTTCTTTGTAGTGCTGATTTGCTCTCCCAGGTTGCTTGGTTGGCCAAAAAGGGCGTATGCGTTTTTTCCTGAATATATTCAGGAAAAAACGCATACGCCCTTTTTGGCCAACCGCATCATTGTCCACGTTCTGGCGCTTTTCATGTGCTATCGGGGCCATTCCGATGTACCCGTTGACATCCGTTTCCTGCAGTTCTGCCTTGCGTTCAGCGCCTCTTCGTAGCCTGACCTCAATATATTTTGGGGCGATAGTTATCGTTTAGAACTCTGCAGGTTTGGGAAGTGCAGTGCCCCTGAGCTCCATTTCCCAAGTCGCTTTTTTGTGAGTGGGACGCAACACGGCTGGATGGCTTCACGCCCTATTGTCGATCCGGGGTGGCAGGCTGAACCGCTGGTGAATTCTTCTTCGTGATGGGAAATGAGAGTGACATGTGCCCGACCAAACACCTCCAGCGAGTCTCTCATTGGTTCCCCCTCTTGCAGTTCATCCTGCGGACAAATTGCAGACGGTACGAAAGAGGCATGGAAAGGCGCCGAGTCTCCAAGTGGGGAGATTGTTAGTAAGGGGGCCTGAATGGAGAACACGAGCACCAGGAGATGAAAACTGAGGTGAGTTTCAGAAAGCTTTCCCGATCCCACGGTGTAGCATCCGCTGGGTTTCCAATGAGTGCTTTCGCTGTCGGAAGATTGCGTTGAACCTGGAGAGTTGGGACCCATGGAATGGGGAGCACGCAGGATTCCTTTCAAGGGTTTGCATTTGCTTTCCCAACCTCACCAATCGTCTCAGCCCCAAGAGTGTCCAGCCTTATGTCTTCTGCCGCTGGGGCTGTAGATGTGGTCAATCCTGGTTGCATGCCAGTCCCTGAACGCATTTTGGAAGAATTTCTCTCTGTTTTGCCCTGCTTGTTTCTTCTTTATGTTGGAAATGTATCCTCAGAATGGGTCTGAGCTGATTTTCCCTGCTGGTTTTAGGCCGCTTTACACACACTTGATGCACTTACACAGAGATATCAAGACTTAGCTTTTAAGATGCTTACTAGTCGGATAGATACTTGTGCGATGAACAGGGTCTGGTGAGTCCAGTTGATTGAGCAAGGAGTAGGTCGTGTCCATTCCATATTCGGTTTTCGGAAGGGTATCTGTGCTCATTTCAAACTCGAGTTTTATGCGTCACCCCACCTCACCTTTCCCCTGAAGCAGGCATAAGTGTGTTTTCTAAAAGCGTGACTCTGTTCTGTTTGGGGATTCAGTGCAAGGGGAGCGATTTTTACATTCCCTCGATAAGTGATATCATAAGTTTCTTTTTTTGTGGGACTTATTTCACTGAGGATGATCGTACCTAAATCCACTCAGGATGCTGCTACCAGCCTCATGACGTGCATTTCATGGCTGAGTGACACTCCATTGGACCTACGTAGCACCACTTGTCAACTTGTCCACTTGTCTTTCTCCACTTGTCCACTTGGCTCTTTCCTGGGATATGAAACGTGTACCGGAGTGGAGGTTCTTGTCAAGACAGCAGCCCTCAACTTTGGGGTCCCTGTGTCTGGTTGATTTTTTCATTTTCCCAAGGTCAACGCCCATGTGTGGAAGTGCCCTATGCTCTGTGGTTCTGTGTTTTACATGGTTTGGGAAAGAGGATACACTTGTGAAGATTGGCTGTTGGCCATTGACATCCCGCCCATCAGCTTAACAAGGCTCCCTTGACTCCGTGGCCTGTCCTGCCTTTCTGGTTTTTAGACTATTTTCGCCTGGCCCTTTTGCCCCAGGGGGGGGCGAGAGATTTCTTTGTAGTGCTGATTTGTTCTCCCAGGTTGCTTGGTTGGCCAAAAAGGGCGTATGCGTTTTTTCCTGAATATATTCAGGAAAAAACGCATACGCCCTTTTTGGCCAACCGCATCATTGTCCACGTTCTGGCGCTTTTCATGTGCTATCGGGGCCATTCCGATGTACCCGTTGACATCCGTTTCCTGCAGTTCTGCCTTGCGTTCAGCGCCTCTTCGTAGCCTGACCTCAATATATTTTGGGGCGATAGTTATCGTTTAGAACTCTGCAGGTTTGGGAAGTGCAGTGCCCCTGAGCTCCATTTCCCAAGTCGCTTTTTTGTGAGTGGGACGCAACACGGCTGGATGGCTTCACGCCCTATTGTCGATCCGGGGTGGCAGGCTGAACCTCTGGTGAATTCTTCTTCGTGATGGGAAATGAGAGTGACATGTGCCCGACCAAACACCTCCAGCGAGTCTCTCATTGGTTCCCCCTCTTGCAGTTCATCCTGCGGACAAATTGCAGACGGTACGAAAGAGGCATGGAAAGGCGCCGAGTCTCCAAGTGGGGAGATTGTTAGTAAGGGGGCCTGAATGGAGAACACGAGCACCAGGAGATGAAAACTGAGGTGAGTTTCAGAAAGCTTTCCCGATCCCACGGTGTAGCATCCGCTGGGTTTCCAATGAGTGCTTTCGCTGTCGGAAGACTGCGTTGAACCTGGAGAGTTGGGACCCATGGAATGGGGAGCACGCAGGATTCCTTTCAAGGGTCTGCATTTGCTTTCCCAACCTCACCAATCGTCTCAGCCCCAAGAGTGTCCAGCCTTATGTCTTCTGCCGCTGGGGCTGTAGATGTGGTCAATCCTGGTTGCATGCCAGTCCCTGAACGCATTTTGGAAGAATTTCTCTCTGTTTTGCCCTGCTTGTTTCTTCTTTATGTTGGAAATGTATCCTCAGAATGGGTCTGAGCTGATTTTCCCTGCTGGTTTTAGGCCGCTTTACACACACTTGATGCACTTACACAGAGATATCAAGACTTAGCTTTTAAGATGCTTACTAGTCGGATAGATACTTGTGCGATGAACAGGGTCTGGTGAGTCCAGTTGATTGAGCAAGGAGTAGGTCGTGTCCATTCCATATTCGGTTTTCGGAAGGGTATCTGTGCTCATTTCAAACTCGAGTTTTATGCGTCACCCCACCTCACCTTTCCCCTGAAGCAGGCATAAGTGTGTTTTCTAAAAGCGTGACTCTGTTCTGTTTGGGGATTCAGTGCAAGGGGAGCGATTTTTACATTCCCTCGATAAGTGATATCATAAGTTTCTTTTTTTGTGGGACTTATTTCACTGAGGATGATCGTACCTAAATCCACTCAGGATGCTGCTACCAGCCTCATGACGTGCATTTCATGGCTGAGTGACACTCCATTGGACCTACGTAGCACCACTTGTCCACTTGTCCACTTGTCTTTGTCCACTTGTCCACTTGGCTCTTTCCTGGGATATGAAACGTGTACCGGAGTGGAGGTTCTTGTCAAGACAGCAGCCCTCAACTTTGGGTCCCTGTGTCTGGTTGATTTTTTCATTTTCCCAAGGTCAACGCCCATGTGTGGAAGTGCCCTATGCTCTGTGGTTCTGTGTTTTACATGGTTTGGGAAAGAGGATACACTTGTGAAGATTGGCTGTTGGCCATTGACATCCCGCCCATCAGCTTAACAAGGCTCCCTTGACTCCGTGGGCTGTCCTGCCTTTCTGGTTTTTAGACTTTTTTCGCCTGGCCCTTTTGCCCCGGGGGGGGGGGGGGCGAGAGATTTCTTTGTAGTGCTGATTTGCTCTCCCAGGTTGCTTGGTTGGCCAAAAAGGGCGTATGCGTTTTTTCCTGAATATATTCAGGAAAAAACGCATACGCCCTTTTTGGCCAACCGCATCATTGTCCACGTTCTGGCGCTTTTCATGTGCTATCGGGGCCATTCCGATGTACCCGTTGACATCCGTTTCCTGCAGTTCTGCCTTGCGTTCAGCGCCTCTTCGTAGCCTGACCTCAATATATTTTGGGGCGATAGTTATCGTTTAGAACTCTGCAGGTTTGGGAAGTGCAGTGCCCCTGAGCTCCATTTCCCAAGTCGCTTTTTTGTGAGTGGGACGCAACACGGCTGGATGGCTTCACGCCCTATTGTCGATCCGGGGTGGCAGGCTGAACCGCTGGTGAATTCTTCTTCGTGATGGGAAATGAGAGTGACATGTGCCCGACCAAACACCTCCAGCGAGTCTCTCATTGGTTCCCCCTCTTGCAGTTCATCCTGCGGACAAATTGCAGACGGTACGAAAGAGGCATGGAAAGGCGCCGAGTCTCCAAGTGGGGAGATTGTTAGTAAGGGGGCCTGAATGGAGAACACGAGCACCAGGAGATGAAAACTGAGGTGAGTTTCAGAAAGCTTTCCCGATCCCACGGTGTAGCAACCGCTGGGTTTCCAATGAGTGCTTTCGCTGTCGGAAGATTGCGTTGAACCTGGAGAGTTGGGACCCATGGAATGGGGAGCACGCAGGATTCCTGTCAAGGGTCTGCATTTGCTTTCCCAACCTCACCAATCGTCTCAGCCCCAAGAGTGTCCAGCCTTATGTCTTCTGCCGCTGGGGCTGTAGATGTGGTCAATCCTGGTTGCATGCCAGTCCCTGAACGCATTTTGGAAGAATTTCTCTCTGTTTTGCCCTGCTTGTTTCTTCTTTATGTTGGAAATGTATCCTCAGAATGGGTCTGAGCTGATTTTCCCTGCTGGTTTTAGGCCGCTTTACACACACTTGATGCACTTACACAGAGATATCAAGACTTAGCTTTTAAGATGCTTACTAGTCGGATAGATACTTGTGCGATGAACAGGGTCTGGTGAGTCCAGTTGATTGAGCAAGGAGTAGGTCGTGTCCATTCCATATTCGGTTTTCGGAAGGGTATCTGTGCTCATTTCAAACTCGAGTTTTATGCGTCACCCCACCTCACCTTTCCCCTGAAGCAGGCATAAGTGTGTTTTCTAAAAGCGTGACTCTGTTCTGTTTGGGGATTCAGTGCATGGGGAGCGATTTTTACATTCCCTCGATAAGTGATATCATAAGTTTCTTTTTTTGTGGGACTTATTTCACTGAGGATGATCGTACCTAAATCCACTCAGGATGCTGCTACCAGCCTCATGACGTGGATTTCATGGCTGAGTGACACTCCATTGGACCTACGTAGCACCACTTGTCCACTTGCCCACTTGTCTTTGTCCACTTGTCCACTCGTCTTTGTCCACTTGGCTCTTTCCTGGGATATTAAACGTGTACCGGAGTGGAGGTTCTTGTCAAGACAGCAGCCCTCAACTTTGGGGTCCCTGTGTCTGGTTGATTTTTTCATTTTCCCAAGGTCAACGCCCATGTGTGGAAGTGCCCTATGCTCTGTGGTTCTGTGTTTTACATGGTTTGGGAAAGAGGATACACTTGTGAAGATTGGCTGTTGGCCATTGACATCCCGCCCATCAGCTTAACAAGGCTCCCTTGACTCCGTGGGCTGTCCTGCCTTTCTGGTTTTTAGACTTTTTTCGCCTGGCCCTTTTGCCCCGGGGGGGGCGAGAGATTTCTTTGTAGTGCTGATTTGTTCTCCCAGGTTGCTTGGTTGGCCAAAAAGGGCGTATGCGTTTTTTCCTGAATATATTCAGGAAAAAACGCATACGCCCTTTTTGGCCAACCGCATCATTGTCCACGTTCTGGCGCTTTTCATGTGCTATCGGGGCCATTCCGATGTACCCGTTGACATCCGTTTCCTGCAGTTCTGCCTTGCGTTCAGCGCCTCTTCGTAGCCTGACCTCAATATATTTTGGGGCGATAGTTATCGTTTAGAACTCTGCAGGTTTGGGAAGTGCAGTGCCCCTGAGCTCCATTTCCCAAGTCGCTTTTTTGTGAGTGGGACGCAACACGGCTGGATGGCTTCACGCCCTATTGTCGATCCGGGGTGGCAGGCTGAACCGCTGGTGAATTCTTCTTCGTGATGGGAAATGAGAGTGACATGTGCCCGACCAAACACCTCCAGCGAGTCTCTCATTGGTTCCCCCTCTTGCAGTTCATCCTGCGGACAAATTGCAGACGGTACGAAAGAGGCATGGAAAGGCGCCGAGTCTCCAAGTGGGGAGATTGTTAGTAAGGGGGCCTGAATGGAGAACACGAGCACCAGGAGATGAAAACTGAGGTGAGTTTCAGAAAGCTTTCCCGATCCCACGGTGTAGCATCCGCTGGGTTTCCAATGAGTGCTTTCGCTGTCGGAAGATTGCGTTGAACCTGGAGAGTTGGGACCCATGGAATGGGGAGCACGCAGGATTCCTTTCAAGGGTCTGCATTTGCTTTCCCAACCTCACCAATCGTCTCAGCCCCAAGAGTGTCCAGCCTTATGTCTTCTGCCGCTGGGGCTGTAGATGTGGTCAATCCTGGTTGCATGCCAGTCCCTGAACGCATTTTGGAAGAATTTCTCTCTGTTTTGCCCTGCTTGTTTCTTCTTTATGTTGGAAATGTATCCTCAGAATGGGTCTGAGCTGATTTTCCCTGCTGGTTTTAGGCCGCTTTACACACACTTGTTGCACTTACACAGAGATATCAAGACTTAGCTTTTAAGATGCTTACTAGTCGGATAGATACTTGTGCGATGAACAGGGTCTGGTGAGTCCAGTTGATTGAGCAAGGAGTAGGTCGTGTCCATTCCATATTCGGTTTTCGGAAGGGTATCTGTGCTCATTTCAAACTCGAGTTTTATGCGTCACCCCACCTCACCTTTCCCCTGAAGCAGGCATAAGTGTGTTTTCTAAAAGCGTGACTCTGTTCTGTTTGGGGATTCAGTGCATGGGGAGCGATTTTTACATTCCCTCGATAAGTGATATCATAAGTTTCTTTTTTTGTGGGACTTATTTCACTGAGGATGATCGTACCTAAATCCACTCAGGATGCTGCTACCAGCCTCATGACGTGGATTTCATGGCTGAGTGACACTCCATTGGACCTACGTAGCACCACTTGTCCACTTGTCCACTTGTCTTTGTCCACATGTCCACTCGTCTTTGTCCACTTGGCTCTTTCCTGGGATATGAAACGTGTACCGGAGTGGAGGTTCTTGTCAAGACAGCAGCCCTCAACTTTGGGGTCCCTGTGTCTGGTTGATTTTTTCATTTTCCCAAGGTCAACGCCCATGTGTGGAAGTGCCCTATGCTCTGTGGTTCTGTGTTTTACATGGTTTGGGAAAGAGGATACACTTGTGAAGATTGGCTGTTGGCCATTGACATCCCGCCCATCAGCTTAACAAGGCTCCCTTGACTCCGTGGGCTGTCCTGCCTTTCTGGTTTTTAGACTTTTTTCGCCTGGCCCTTTTGCCCCGGGGGGGGCGAGAGATTTCTTTGTAGTGCTGATTTGTTCTCCCAGGTTGCTTGGTTGGCCAAAAAGGGCGTATGCGTTTTTTCCTGAATATATTCAGGAAAAAACGCATACGCCCTTTTTGGCCAACCGCATCATTGTCCACGTTCTGGCGCTTTTCATGTGCTATCGGGGCCATTCCGATGTACCCGTTGACATCCGTTTCCTGCAGTTCTGCCTTGCGTTCAGCGCCTCTTCGTAGCCTGACCTCAATATATTTTGGGGCGATAGTTATCGTTTAGAACTCTGCAGGTTTGGGAAGTGCAGTGCCCCTGAGCTCCATTTCCCAAGTCGCTTTTTTGTGAGTGGGACGCAACACGGCTGGATGGCTTCACGCCCTATTGTCGATCCGGGGTGGCAGGCTGAACCGCTGGTGAATTCTTCTTCGTGATGGGAAATGAGAGTGACATGTGCCCGACCAAACACCTCCAGCGAGTCTCTCATTGGTTCCCCCTCTTGCAGTTCATCCTGCGGACAAATTGCAGACGGTACGAAAGAGGCATGGAAAGGCGCCGAGTCTCCAAGTGGGGAGATTGTTAGTAAGGGGGCCTGAATGGAGAACACGAGCACCAGGAGATGAAAACTGAGGTGAGTTTCAGAAAGCTTTCCCGATCCCACGGTGTAGCATCCGCTGGGTTTCCAATGAGTGCTTTCGCTGTCGGAAGATTGCGTTGAACCTGGAGAGTTGGGACCCATGGAATGGGGAGCACGCAGGATTCCTTTCAAGGGTCTGCATTTGCTTTCCCAACCTCACCAATCGTCTCAGCCCCAAGAGTGTCCAGCCTTATGTCTTCTGCCGCTGGGGCTGTAGATGTGGTCAATCCTGGTTGCATGCCAGTCCCTGAACGCATTTTGGAAGAATTTCTCTCTGTTTTGCCCTGCTTGTTTCTTCTTTATGTTGGAAATGTATCCTCAGAATGGGTCTGAGCTGATTTTCCCTGCTGGTTTTAGGCCGCTTTACACACACTTGTTGCACTTACACAGAGATATCAAGACTTAGCTTTTAAGATGCTTACTAGTCGGATAGATACTTGTGCGATGAACAGGGTCTGGTGAGTCCAGTTGATTGAGTAAGGAGTAGGTCGTGTCCATTCCATATTCGGTTTTCGGAAGGGTATCTGTGCTCATTTCAAACTCGAGTTTTATGCGTCACCCCACCTCACCTTTCCCCTGAAGCAGGCATAAGTGTGTTTTCTAAAAGCGTGACTCTGTTCTGTTTGGGGATTCAGTGCATGGGGAGCGATTTTTACATTCCCTCGATAAGTGACATCATAAGTTTCTTTTTTTGTGGGACTTATTTCACTGAGGATGATCGTACCTAAATCCACTCAGGATGCTGCTACCAGCCTCATGACGTGGATTTCATGGCTGAGTGACACTCCATTGGACCTACGTAGCACCACTTGTCCACTTGTCCACTTGTCTTTGTCCACTTGTCCACTCGTCTTTGTCCACTTGGCTCTTTCCTGGGATATGAAACGTGTACCGGAGTGGAGGTTCTTGTCAAGACAGCAGCCCTCAACTTTGGGGTCCCTGTGTCTGGTTGATTTTTTCATTTTCCCAAGGTCAACGCCCATGTGTGGAAGTGCCCTATGCTCTGTGGTTCTGTGTTTTACATGGTTTAAGAAAGAGGATACACTTGTGAAGATTGGCTGTTGGCCATTGACATCCCGCCCATCAGCTTAACAAGGCTCCCTTGACTCCGTGGGCTGTCCTGCCTTTCTGGTTTTTAGACTTTTTTCGCCTGGCCCTTTTGCCCCGGGGGGGGCGAGAGATTTCTTTGTAGTGCTGATTTGTTCTCCCAGGTTGCTTGGTTGGCCAAAAAGGGCGTATGCGTTTTTTCCTGAATATATTCAGGAAAAAACGCATACGCCCTTTTTGGCCAACCGCATCATTGTCCACGTTCTGGCGCTTTTCATGTGCTATCGGGGCCATTCCGATGTACCCGTTGACATCCGTTTCCTGCAGTTCTGCCTTGCGTTGAGCGCCTCTTCGTAGCCTGACCTCAATATATTTTGGGGCGATAGTTATCGTTTAGAACTCTGCAGGTTTGGGAAGTGCAGTGCCCCTGAGCTCCATTTCCCAAGTCGCTTTTTTGTGAGTGGGACGCAACACGGCTGGATGGCTTCACGCCCTATTGTCGATCCGGGGTGGCAGGCTGAAGCTCTGGTGAATTCTTCTTCGTGATGGGAAATGAGAGTGACATGTGCCCGACCAAACACCTCCAGCGAGTCTCTCATTGGTTCCCCCTCTTGCAGTTCATCCTGCGGACAAATTGCAGACGGTACGAAAGAGGCATGGAAAGGCGCCGAGTCTCCAAGTGGGGAGATTGTTAGTAAGGGGGCCTGAATGGAGAACACGAGCACCAGGAGATGAAAACTGAGGTGAGTTTCAGAAAGCTTTCCCGATCCCACGGTGTAGCATCCGCTGGGTTTCCAATGAGTGCTTTCGCTGTCGGAAGATTGCGTTGAACCTGGAGAGTTGGGACCCATGGAATGGGGAGCACGCAGGATTCCTTTCAAGGGTCTGCATTTGCTTTCCCAACCTCACCAATCGTCTCAGCCCCAAGAGTGTCCAGCCTTATGTCTTCTGCCGCTGGGGCTGTAGATGTGGTCAATCCTGGTTGCATGCCAGTCCCTGAACGCATTTTGGAAGAATTTCTCTCTGTTTTGCCCTGCTTGTTTCTTCTTTATGTTGGAAATGTATCCTCAGAATGGGTCTGAGCTGATTTTCCCTGCTGGTTTTAGGCCGCTTTACACACACTTGTTGCACTTACACAGAGATATCAAGACTTAGCTTTTAAGATGCTTACTAGTCGGATAGATACTTGTGCGATGAACAGGGTCTGGTGAGTCCAGTTGATTGAGCAAGGAGTAGGTCGTGTCCATTCCATATTCGGTTTTCGGAAGGGTATCTGTGCTCATTTCAAACTCGAGTTTTATGCGTCACCCCACCTCACCTTTCCCCTGAAGCAGGCATAAGTGTGTTTTCTAAAAGCGTGACTCTGTTCTGTTTTGGGATTCAGTGCATTGGGAGCGATTTTTACATTCCCTCGGTAAGTGACATCATAAGTTTCTTTTTTTGTGGGACTTATTTCACTGAGGATGATCGTACCTAAATCCACTCAGGATGCTGCTACCAGCCTCATGACGTGGATTTCATGGCTGAGTGACACTCCATTGGACCTACGTAGCACCACTTGTCCACTTGTCCACTTGTCTTTGTCCACTTGTCCACTCGTCTTTGTCCACTTGGCTCTTTCCTGGGATATGAAACGTGTACCGGAGTGGAGGTTCTTGTCAAGACAGCAGCCCTCAACTTTGGGGTCCCTGTGTCTGGTTGATTTTTTCATTTTCCCAAGGTCAACGCCCATGTGTGGAAGTGCCCTATGCTCTGTGGTTCTGTGTTTTACATGGTTTGGGAAAGAGGATACACTTGTGAAGATTGGCTGTTGGCCATTGACATCCCGCCCATCAGCTTAACAAGGCTCCCTTGACTCCGTGGGCTGTCCTGCCTTTCTGGTTTTTAGACTTTTTTCGACTGGCCCTTTTGCCCCGGGGGGGGGGCGAGAGATTTCTTTGTAGTGCTGATTTGCTCTCCCAGGTTGCTTGGTTGGCCAAAAAGGGCGTATGCGTTTTTTCCTGAATATATTCAGGAAAAAACGCATACGCCCTTTTTGGCCAACCGCATCATTGTCCACGTTCTGGCGCTTTTCATGTGCTATCGGGGCCATTCCGATGTACCCGTTGACATCCGTTTCCTGCAGTTCTGCCTTGCGTTCAGCGCCTCTTCGTAGCCTGACCTCAATATATTTTGGGGCGATAGTTATCGTTTAGAACTCTGCAGGTTTGGGAAGTGCAGTGCCCCTGAGCTCCATTTCCCAAGTCGCTTTTTTGTGAGTGGGACGCAACACGGCTGGATGGCTTCACGCCCTATTGTCGATCCGGGGTGGCAGGCTGAACCGCTGGTGAATTCTTCTTCGTGATGGGAAATGAGAGTGACATATGCCCGACCAAACACCTCCAGCGAGTCTCTCATTGGTTCCCCCTCTTGCAGTTCATCCTGCGGACAAATTGCAGACGGTACGAAAGAGGCATGGAAAGGCGCCGAGTCTCCAAGTGGGGAGATTGTTAGTAAGGGGGCCTGAATGGAGAACACGAGCACCAGGAGATGAAAACTGAGGTGAGTTTCAGAAAGCTTTCCCGATCCCACGGTGTAGCATCCGCTGGGTTTCCAATGAGTGCTTTCGCTGTCGGAAGATTGCGTTGAACCTGGAGAGTTGGGACCCATGGAATGGGGAGCACGCAGGATTCCTTTCAAGGGTCTGCATTTGCTTTCCCAACCTCACCAATCGTCTCAGCCCCAAGAGTGTCCAGCCTTATGTCTTCTGCCGCTGGGGCTGTAGATGTGGTCAATCCTGGTTGCATGCCAGTCCCTGAACGCATTTTGGAAGAATTTCTCTCTGTTTTGCCCTGCTTGTTTCTTCTTTATGTTGGAAATGTATCCTCAGAATGGGTCTGAGCTGATTTTCCCTGCTGGTTTTAGGCCGCTTTACACACACTTGATGCACTTACACAGAGATATCAAGACTTAGCTTTTAAGATGCTTACTAGTCGGATAGATACTTGTGCGATGAACAGGGTCTGGTGAGTCCAGTTGATTGAGCAAGGAGTAGGTCGTGTCCATTCCATATTCGGTTTTCGGAAGGGTATCTGTGCTCATTTCAAACTCGAGTTTTATGCGTCACCCCACCTCACCTTTCCCCTGAAGCAGGCATAAGTGTGTTTTCTAAAAGCGTGACTCTGTTCTGTTTGGGGATTCAGTGCATGGGGAGCGATTTTTACATTCCCTCGATAAGTGACATCATAAGTTTCTTTTTTTGTGGGACTTATTTCACTGAGGATGATCGTACCTAAATCCACTCAGGATGCTGCTACCAGCCTCATGACGTGGATTTCATGGCTGAGTGACACTCCATTGGACCTACGTAGCACCACTTGTCCACTTGTCCACTTGTCTTTGTCCACTTGTCCACTCGTCTTTGTCCACTTGGCTCTTTCCTGGGATATGAAACGTGTACCGGAGTGGAGGTTCTTGTCAAGACAGCAGCCCTCAACTTTGGGGTCCCTGTGTCTGGTTGATTTTTTCATTTTCCCAAGGTCAACGCCCATGTGTGGAAGTGCCCTATGCTCTGTGGTTCTGTGTTTTACATGGTTTGGGAAAGAGGATACACTTGTGAAGATTGGCTGTTGGCCATTGACATCCCGCCCATCAGCTTAACAAGGCTCCCTTGACTCCGTGGGCTGTCCTGCCTTTCTGGTTTTTAGACTTTTTTCGCCTGGCCCTTTTGCCCCGGGGGGGGGCGAGAGATTTCTTTGTAGTGCTGATTTGCTCTCCCAGGTTGCTTGGTTGGCCAAAAAGGGCGTATGCGTTTTTTCCTGAATATATTCAGGAAAAAACGCATACGCCCTTTTTGGCCAACCGCATCATTGTCCACGTTCTGGCGCTTTTCATGTGCTATCGGGGCCATTCCGATGTACCCGTTGACATCCGTTTCCTGCAGTTCTGCCTTGCGTTCAGCGCCTCTTCGTAGCCTGACCTCAATATATTTTGGGGCGATAGTTATCGTTTAGAACTCTGCAGGTTTGGGAAGTGCAGTGCCCCTGAGCTCCATTTCCCAAGTCGCTTTTTTGTGAGTGGGACGCAACACGGCTGGATGGCTTCACGCCCTATTGTCGATCCGGGGTGGCAGGCTGAACCGCTGGTGAATTCTTCTTCGTGATGGGAAATGAGAGTGACATGTGCCCGACCAAACACCTCCAGCGAGTCTCTCATTGGTTCCCCCTCTTGCAGTTCATCCTGCGGACAAATTGCAGACGGTACGAAAGAGGCATGGAAAGGCGCCGAGTCTCCAAGTGGGGAGATTGTTAGTAAGGGGGCCTGAATGGAGAACACGAGCACCAGGAGATGAAAACTGAGGTGAGTTTCAGAAAGCTTTCCCGATCCCACGGTGTAGCATCCGCTGGGTTTCCAATGAGTGCTTTCGCTGTCGGAAGATTGCGTTGAACCTGGAGAGTTGGGACCCATGGAATGGGGAGCACGCAGGATTCCTTTCAAGGGTCTGCATTTGCTTTCCCAACCTCACCAATCGTCTCAGCCCCAAGAGTGTCCAGCCTTATGTCTTCTGCCGCTGGGGCTGTAGATGTGGTCAATCCTGGTTGCATGCCAGTCCCTGAACGCATTTTGGAAGAATTTCTCTCTGTTTTGCCCTGCTTGTTTCTTCTTTATGTTGGAAATGTATCCTCAGAATGGGTCTGAGCTGATTTTCCCTGCTGGTTTTAGGCCGCTTTACACACACTTGTTGCACTTACACAGAGATATCAAGACTTAGCTTTTAAGATGCTTACTAGTCGGATAGATACTTGTGCGATGAACAGGGTCTGGTGAGTCCAGTTGATTGAGCAAGGAGTAGGTCGTGTCCATTCCATATTCGGTTTTCGGAAGGGTATCTGTGCTCATTTCAAACTCGAGTTTTATGCGTCACCCCACCTCACCTTTCCCCTGAAGCAGGCATAAGTGTGTTTTCTAAAAGCGTGACTCTGTTCTGTTTGGGGATTCAGTGCATGGGGAGCGATTTTTACATTCCCTCGATAAGTGATATCATAAGTTTCTTTTTTTGTGGGACTTATTTCACTGAGGATGATCGTACCTAAATCCACTCAGGATGCTGCTACCAGCCTCATGACGTGGATTTCATGGCTGAGTGACACTCCATTGGACCTACGTAGCACCACTTGTCCACTTGTCCACTTGTCTTTGTCCACATGTCCACTCGTCTTTGTCCACTTGGCTCTTTCCTGGGATATGAAACGTGTACCGGAGTGGAGGTTCTTGTCAAGACAGCAGCCCTCAACTTTGGGGTCCCTGTGTCTGGTTGATTTTTTCATTTTCCCAAGGTCAACGCCCATGTGTGGAAGTGCCCTATGCTCTGTGGTTCTGTGTTTTACATGGTTTGGGAAAGAGGATACACTTGTGAAGATTGGCTGTTGGCCATTGACATCCCGCCCATCAGCTTAACAAGGCTCCCTTGACTCCGTGGGCTGTCCTGCCTTTCTGGTTTTTAGACTTTTTTCGCCTGGCCCTTTTGCCCCGGGGGGGGCGAGAGATTTCTTTGTAGTGCTGATTTGTTCTCCCAGGTTGCTTGGTTGGCCAAAAAGGGCGTATGCGTTTTTTCCTGAATATATTCAGGAAAAAACGCATACGCCCTTTTTGGCCAACCGCATCATTGTCCACGTTCTGGCGCTTTTCATGTGCTATCGGGGCCATTCCGATGTACCCGTTGACATCCGTTTCCTGCAGTTCTGCCTTGCGTTCAGCGCCTCTTCGTAGCCTGACCTCAATATATTTTGGGGCGATAGTTATCGTTTAGAACTCTGCAGGTTTGGGAAGTGCAGTGCCCCTGAGCTCCATTTCCCAAGTCGCTTTTTTGTGAGTGGGACGCAACACGGCTGGATGGCTTCACGCCCTATTGTCGATCCGGGGTGGCAGGCTGAACCGCTGGTGAATTCTTCTTCGTGATGGGAAATGAGAGTGACATGTGCCCGACCAAACACCTCCAGCGAGTCTCTCATTGGTTCCCCCTCTTGCAGTTCATCCTGCGGACAAATTGCAGACGGTACGAAAGAGGCATGGAAAGGCGCCGAGTCTCCAAGTGGGGAGATTGTTAGTAAGGGGGCCTGAATGGAGAACACGAGCACCAGGAGATGAAAACTGAGGTGAGTTTCAGAAAGCTTTCCCGATCCCACGGTGTAGCATCCGCTGGGTTTCCAATGAGTGCTTTCGCTGTCGGAAGATTGCGTTGAACCTGGAGAGTTGGGACCCATGGAATGGGGAGCACGCAGGATTCCTTTCAAGGGTCTGCATTTGCTTTCCCAACCTCACCAATCGTCTCAGCCCCAAGAGTGTCCAGCCTTATGTCTTCTGCCGCTGGGGCTGTAGATGTGGTCAATCCTGGTTGCATGCCAGTCCCTGAACGCATTTTGGAAGAATTTCTCTCTGTTTTGCCCTGCTTGTTTCTTCTTTATGTTGGAAATGTATCCTCAGAATGGGTCTGAGCTGATTTTCCCTGCTGGTTTTAGGCCGCTTTACACACACTTGTTGCACTTACACAGAGATATCAAGACTTAGCTTTTAAGATGCTTACTAGTCGGATAGATACTTGTGCGATGAACAGGGTCTGGTGAGTCCAGTTGATTGAGTAAGGAGTAGGTCGTGTCCATTCCATATTCGGTTTTCGGAAGGGTATCTGTGCTCATTTCAAACTCGAGTTTTATGCGTCACCCCACCTCACCTTTCCCCTGAAGCAGGCATAAGTGTGTTTTCTAAAAGCGTGACTCTGTTCTGTTTGGGGATTCAGTGCATGGGGAGCGATTTTTACATTCCCTCGATAAGTGACATCATAAGTTTCTTTTTTTGTGGGACTTATTTCACTGAGGATGATCGTACCTAAATCCACTCAGGATGCTGCTACCAGCCTCATGACGTGGATTTCATGGCTGAGTGACACTCCATTGGACCTACGTAGCACCACTTGTCCACTTGTCCACTTGTCTTTGTCCACTTGTCCACTCGTCTTTGTCCACTTGGCTCTTTCCTGGGATATGAAACGTGTACCGGAGTGGAGGTTCTTGTCAAGACAGCAGCCCTCAACTTTGGGGTCCCTGTGTCTGGTTGATTTTTTCATTTTCCCAAGGTCAACGCCCATGTGTGGAAGTGCCCTATGCTCTGTGGTTCTGTGTTTTACATGGTTTAAGAAAGAGGATACACTTGTGAAGATTGGCTGTTGGCCATTGACATCCCGCCCATCAGCTTAACAAGGCTCCCTTGACTCCGTGGGCTGTCCTGCCTTTCTGGTTTTTAGACTTTTTTCGCCTGGCCCTTTTGCCCCGGGGGGGGCGAGAGATTTCTTTGTAGTGCTGATTTGTTCTCCCAGGTTGCTTGGTTGGCCAAAAAGGGCGTATGCGTTTTTTCCTGAATATATTCAGGAAAAAACGCATACGCCCTTTTTGGCCAACCGCATCATTGTCCACGTTCTGGCGCTTTTCATGTGCTATCGGGGCCATTCCGATGTACCCGTTGACATCCGTTTCCTGCAGTTCTGCCTTGCGTTGAGCGCCTCTTCGTAGCCTGACCTCAATATATTTTGGGGCGATAGTTATCGTTTAGAACTCTGCAGGTTTGGGAAGTGCAGTGCCCCTGAGCTCCATTTCCCAAGTCGCTTTTTTGTGAGTGGGACGCAACACGGCTGGATGGCTTCACGCCCTATTGTCGATCCGGGGTGGCAGGCTGAAGCTCTGGTGAATTCTTCTTCGTGATGGGAAATGAGAGTGACATGTGCCCGACCAAACACCTCCAGCGAGTCTCTCATTGGTTCCCCCTCTTGCAGTTCATCCTGCGGACAAATTGCAGACGGTACGAAAGAGGCATGGAAAGGCGCCGAGTCTCCAAGTGGGGAGATTGTTAGTAAGGGGGCCTGAATGGAGAACACGAGCACCAGGAGATGAAAACTGAGGTGAGTTTCAGAAAGCTTTCCCGATCCCACGGTGTAGCATCCGCTGGGTTTCCAATGAGTGCTTTCGCTGTCGGAAGATTGCGTTGAACCTGGAGAGTTGGGACCCATGGAATGGGGAGCACGCAGGATTCCTTTCAAGGGTCTGCATTTGCTTTCCCAACCTCACCAATCGTCTCAGCCCCAAGAGTGTCCAGCCTTATGTCTTCTGCCGCTGGGGCTGTAGATGTGGTCAATCCTGGTTGCATGCCAGTCCCTGAACGCATTTTGGAAGAATTTCTCTCTGTTTTGCCCTGCTTGTTTCTTCTTTATGTTGGAAATGTATCCTCAGAATGGGTCTGAGCTGATTTTCCCTGCTGGTTTTAGGCCGCTTTACACACACTTGTTGCACTTACACAGAGATATCAAGACTTAGCTTTTAAGATGCTTACTAGTCGGATAGATACTTGTGCGATGAACAGGGTCTGGTGAGTCCAGTTGATTGAGCAAGGAGTAGGTCGTGTCCATTCCATATTCGGTTTTCGGAAGGGTATCTGTGCTCATTTCAAACTCGAGTTTTATGCGTCACCCCACCTCACCTTTCCCCTGAAGCAGGCATAAGTGTGTTTTCTAAAAGCGTGACTCTGTTCTGTTTTGGGATTCAGTGCATTGGGAGCGATTTTTACATTCCCTCGGTAAGTGACATCATAAGTTTCTTTTTTTGTGGGACTTATTTCACTGAGGATGATCGTACCTAAATCCACTCAGGATGCTGCTACCAGCCTCATGACGTGGATTTCATGGCTGAGTGACACTCCATTGGACCTACGTAGCACCACTTGTCCACTTGTCCACTTGTCTTTGTCCACTTGTCCACTCGTCTTTGTCCACTTGGCTCTTTCCTGGGATATGAAACGTGTACCGGAGTGGAGGTTCTTGTCAAGACAGCAGCCCTCAACTTTGGGGTCCCTGTGTCTGGTTGATTTTTTCATTTTCCCAAGGTCAACGCCCATGTGTGGAAGTGCCCTATGCTCTGTGGTTCTGTGTTTTACATGGTTTGGGAAAGAGGATACACTTGTGAAGATTGGCTGTTGGCCATTGACATCCCGCCCATCAGCTTAACAAGGCTCCCTTGACTCCGTGGGCTGTCCTGCCTTTCTGGTTTTTAGACTTTTTTCGACTGGCCCTTTTGCCCCGGGGGGGGGGCGAGAGATTTCTTTGTAGTGCTGATTTGCTCTCCCAGGTTGCTTGGTTGGCCAAAAAGGGCGTATGCGTTTTTTCCTGAATATATTCAGGAAAAAACGCATACGCCCTTTTTGGCCAACCGCATCATTGTCCACGTTCTGGCGCTTTTCATGTGCTATCGGGGCCATTCCGATGTACCCGTTGACATCCGTTTCCTGCAGTTCTGCCTTGCGTTCAGCGCCTCTTCGTAGCCTGACCTCAATATATTTTGGGGCGATAGTTATCGTTTAGAACTCTGCAGGTTTGGGAAGTGCAGTGCCCCTGAGCTCCATTTCCCAAGTCGCTTTTTTGTGAGTGGGACGCAACACGGCTGGATGGCTTCACGCCCTATTGTCGATCCGGGGTGGCAGGCTGAACCGCTGGTGAATTCTTCTTCGTGATGGGAAATGAGAGTGACATATGCCCGACCAAACACCTCCAGCGAGTCTCTCATTGGTTCCCCCTCTTGCAGTTCATCCTGCGGACAAATTGCAGACGGTACGAAAGAGGCATGGAAAGGCGCCGAGTCTCCAAGTGGGGAGATTGTTAGTAAGGGGGCCTGAATGGAGAACACGAGCACCAGGAGATGAAAACTGAGGTGAGTTTCAGAAAGCTTTCCCGATCCCACGGTGTAGCATCCGCTGGGTTTCCAATGAGTGCTTTCGCTGTCGGAAGATTGCGTTGAACCTGGAGAGTTGGGACCCATGGAATGGGGAGCACGCAGGATTCCTTTCAAGGGTCTGCATTTGCTTTCCCAACCTCACCAATCGTCTCAGCCCCAAGAGTGTCCAGCCTTATGTCTTCTGCCGCTGGGGCTGTAGATGTGGTCAATCCTGGTTGCATGCCAGTCCCTGAACGCATTTTGGAAGAATTTCTCTCTGTTTTGCCCTGCTTGTTTCTTCTTTATGTTGGAAATGTATCCTCAGAATGGGTCTGAGCTGATTTTCCCTGCTGGTTTTAGGCCGCTTTACACACACTTGATGCACTTACACAGAGATATCAAGACTTAGCTTTTAAGATGCTTACTAGTCGGATAGATACTTGTGCGATGAACAGGGTCTGGTGAGTCCAGTTGATTGAGCAAGGAGTAGGTCGTGTCCATTCCATATTCGGTTTTCGGAAGGGTATCTGTGCTCATTTCAAACTCGAGTTTTATGCGTCACCCCACCTCACCTTTCCCCTGAAGCAGGCATAAGTGTGTTTTCTAAAAGCGTGACTCTGTTCTGTTTGGGGATTCAGTGCATGGGGAGCGATTTTTACATTCCCTCGATAAGTGACATCATAAGTTTCTTTTTTTGTGGGACTTATTTCACTGAGGATGATCGTACCTAAATCCACTCAGGATGCTGCTACCAGCCTCATGACGTGGATTTCATGGCTGAGTGACACTCCATTGGACCTACGTAGCACCACTTGTCCACTTGTCCACTTGTCTTTGTCCACTTGTCCACTCGTCTTTGTCCACTTGGCTCTTTCCTGGGATATGAAACGTGTACCGGAGTGGAGGTTCTTGTCAAGACAGCAGCCCTCAACTTTGGGGTCCCTGTGTCTGGTTGATTTTTTCATTTTCCCAAGGTCAACGCCCATGTGTGGAAGTGCCCTATGCTCTGTGGTTCTGTGTTTTACATGGTTTGGGAAAGAGGATACACTTGTGAAGATTGGCTGTTGGCCATTGACATCCCGCCCATCAGCTTAACAAGGCTCCCTTGACTCCGTGGGCTGTCCTGCCTTTCTGGTTTTTAGACTTTTTTCGCCTGGCCCTTTTGCCCCGGGGGGGGGCGAGAGATTTCTTTGTAGTGCTGATTTGCTCTCCCAGGTTGCTTGGTTGGCCAAAAAGGGCGTATGCGTTTTTTCCTGAATATATTCAGGAAAAAACGCATACGCCCTTTTTGGCCAACCGCATCATTGTCCACGTTCTGGCGCTTTTCATGTGCTATCGGGGCCATTCCGATGTACCCGTTGACATCCGTTTCCTGCAGTTCTGCCTTGCGTTCAGCGCCTCTTCGTAGCCTGACCTCAATATATTTTGGGGCGATAGTTATCGTTTAGAACTCTGCAGGTTTGGGAAGTGCAGTGCCCCTGAGCTCCATTTCCCAAGTCGCTTTTTTGTGAGTGGGACGCAACACGGCTGGATGGCTTCACGCCCTATTGTCGATCCGGGGTGGCAGGCTGAACCTCTGGTGAATTCTTCTTCGTGATGGGAAATGAGAGTGACATGTGCCCGACCAAACACCTCCAGCGAGTCTCTCATTGGTTCCCCCTCTTGCAGTTCATCCTGCGGACAAATTGCAGACGGTATGAAAGAGGCATGGAAAGGCGCCGAGTCTCCAAGTGGGGAGATTGTTAGTCAGGGGGCCTGAATGGAGAACACGAGCACCAGGAGATGAAAACTGAGGTGAGTTTCAGAAAGCTTTCCCGATCCCACGGTGTAGCAACCGCTGGGTTTCCAATGAGTGCTTTCGCTGTCGGAAGATTGCGTTGAACCTGGAGAGTTGGGACCCATGGAATGGGGAGCACGCAGGATTCCTTTCAAGGGTCTGCATTTGCTTTCCCAACCTCACCAATCGTCTCAGCCCCAAGAGTGTCCAGCCTTATGTCTTCTGCCGCTGGGGCTGTAGATGTGGTCAATCCTGGTTGCATGCCAGTCCCTGAACGCATTTTGGAAGAATTTCTCTCTGTTTTGCCCTGCTTGTTTCTTCTTTATGTTGGAAATGTATCCTCAGAATGGGTCTGAGCTGATTTTCCCTGCTGGTTTTAGGCCGCTTTACACACACTTGATGCACTTACACAGAGATATCAAGACTTAGCTTTTAAGATGCTTACTAGTCGGATAGATACTTGTGTGATGAAGAGGCTCTGGTGAGTCCAGTTGATTGAGCAAGGAGTAGGTCGTGTCCATTCCATATTCGGTTTTCGGAAGGGTATCTGTGCTCATTTCAAACTCGAGTTTTATGCGTCACCCCACCTCACCTTTCCCCTGAAGCAGGCATAAGTGTGTTTTCTAAAAGCGTGACTCTGTTCTGTTTGGGGATTCAGTGCATGGGGAGCGATTTTTACATTCCCTCGATAAGTGATATCATAAGTTTCTTTTTTTGTGGGACTTATTTCACTGAGGATGATCGTACCTAAATCCACTCAGGATGCTGCTACCAGCCTCATGACGTGGATTTCATGGCTGAGTGACACTCCATTGGACCTACGTAGCACCACTTGTCCACTTGTCCACTTGTCTTTGTCCACTTGTCCACTCGTCTTTGTCCACTTGGCTCTTTCCTGGGATATGAAACGTGTACCGGAGTGGAGGTTCTTGTCAAGACAGCAGCCCTCAACTTTGGGGTCCCTGTGTCTGGTTGATTTTTTCATTTTCCCAAGGTCAACGCCCATGTGTGGAAGTGCCCTATGCTCTGTGGTTCTGTGTTTTACATGGTTTGGGAAAGAGGATACACTTGTGAAGATTGGCTGTTGGCCATTGACATCCCGCCCATCAGCTTAACAAGGCTCCCTTGACTCCGTGGGCTGTCCTGCCTTTCTGGTTTTTAGACTTTTTTCGCCTGGCCCTTTTGCCCCGGGGGGGGGCGAGAGATTTCTTTGTAGTGCTGATTTGCTCTCCCAGGTTGCTTGGTTGGCCAAAAAGGGCGTATGCGTTTTTTCCTGAATATATTCAGGAAAAAACGCATACGCCCTTTTTGGCCAACCGCATCATTGTCCACGTTCTGGCGCTTTTCATGTGCTATCGGGGCCATTCCGATGTACCCGTTGACATCCGTTTCCTGCAGTTCTGCCTTGCGTTCAGCGCCTCTTCGTAGCCTGACCTCAATATATTTTGGGGCGATAGTTATCGTTTAGAACTCTGCAGGTTTGGGAAGTGCAGTGCCCCTGAGCTCCATTTCCCAAGTCGCTTTTTTGTGAGTGGGACGCAACACGGCTGGATGGCTTCACGCCCTATTGTCGATCCGGGGTGGCAGGCTGAACCGCTGGTGAATTCTTCTTCGTGATGGGAAATGAGAGTGACATGTGCCCGACCAAACACCTCCAGCGAGTCTCTCATTGGTTCCCCCTCTTGCAGTTCATCCTGCGGACAAATTGCAGACGGTACGAAAGAGGCATGGAAAGGCGCCGAGTCTCCAAGTGGGGAGATTGTTAGTAAGGGGGCCTGAATGGAGAACACGAGCACCAGGAGATGAAAACTGAGGTGAGTTTCAGAAAGCTTTCCCGATCCCACGGTGTAGCAACCGCTGGGTTTCCAATGAGTGCTTTCGCTGTCGGAAGATTGCGTTGAACCTGGAGAGTTGGGACCCATGGAATGGGGAGCACGCAGGATTCCTTTCAAGGGTCTGCATTTGCTTTCCCAACCTCACCAATCGTCTCAGCCCCAAGAGTGTCCAGCCTTATGTCTTCTGCCGCTGGGGCTGTAGATGTGGTCAATCCTGGTTGCATGCCAGTCCCTGAACGCATTTTGGAAGAATTTCTCTCTGTTTTGCCCTGCTTGTTTCTTCTTTATGTTGGAAATGTATCCTCAGAATGGGTCTGAGCTGATTTTCCCTGCTGGTTTTAGGCCGCTTTACACACACTTGATGCACTTACACAGAGATATCAAGACTTAGCTTTTAAGATGCTTACTAGTCGGATAGATACTTGTGCGATGAACAGGGTCTGGTGAGTCCAGTTGATTGAGCAAGGAGTAGGTCGTGTCCATTCCATATTCGGTTTTCGGAAGGGTATCTGTGCTCATTTCAAACTCGAGTTTTATGCGTCACCCCACCTCACCTTTCCCCTGAAGCAGGCATAAGTGTGTTTTCTAAAAGCGTGACTCTGTTCTGTTTGGGGATTCAGTGCATGGGGAGCGATTTTTACATTCCCTCGATAAGTGATATCATAAGTTTCTTTTTTTGTGGGACTTATTTCACTGAGGATGATCGTACCTAAATCCACTCAGGATGCTGCTACCAGCCTCATGACGTGGATTTCATGGCTGAGTGACACTCCATTGGACCTACGTAGCACCACTTGTCCACTTGTCCACTTGTCTTTGTCCACTTGTCCACTCGTCTTTGTCCACTTGGCTCTTTCCTGGGATATGAAACGTGTACCGGAGTGGAGGTTCTTGTCAAGACAGCAGCCCTCAACTTTGGGGTCCCTGTGTCTGGTTGATTTTTTCATTTTCCCAAGGTCAACGCCCATGTGTGGAAGTGCCCTATGCTCTGTGGTTCTGTGTTTTACATGGTTTGGGAAAGAGGATACACTTGTGAAGATTGGCTGTTGGCCATTGACATCCCGCCCATCAGCTTAACAAGGCTCCCTTGACTCCGTGGGCTGTCCTGCCTTTCTGGTTTTTAGACTTTTTTCGCCTGGCCCTTTTGCCCCGGGGGGGGGCGAGAGATTTCTTTGTAGTGCTGATTTGCTCTCCCAGGTTGCTTGGTTGGCCAAAAAGGGCGTATGCGTTTTTTCCTGAATATATTCAGGAAAAAACGCATACGCCCTTTTTGGCCAACCGCATCATTGTCCACGTTCTGGCGCTTTTCATGTGCTATCGGGGCCATTCCGATGTACCCGTTGACATCCGTTTCCTGCAGTTCTGCCTTGCGTTCAGCGCCTCTTCGTAGCCTGACCTCAATATATTTTGGGGCGATAGTTATCGTTTAGAACTCTGCAGGTTTGGGAAGTGCAGTGCCCCTGAGCTCCATTTCCCAAGTCGCTTTTTTGTGAGTGGGACGCAACACGGCTGGATGGCTTCACGCCCTATTGTCGATCCGGGGTGGCAGGCTGAACCTCTGGTGAATTCTTCTTCGTGATGGGAAATGAGAGTGACATGTGCCCGACCAAACACCTCCAGCGAGTCTCTCATTGGTTCCCCCTCTTGCAGTTCATCCTGCGGACAAATTGCAGACGGTACGAAAGAGGCATGGAAAGGCGCCGAGTCTCCAAGTGGGGAGATTGTTAGTCAGGGGGCCTGAATGGAGAACACGAGCACCAGGAGATGAAAACTGAGGTGAGTTTCAGAAAGCTTTCCCGATCCCACGGTGTAGCAACCGCTGGGTTTCCAATGAGTGCTTTCGCTGTCGGAAGATTGCGTTGAACCTGGAGAGTTGGGACCCATGGAATGGGGAGCACGCAGGATTCCTTTCAAGGGTCTGCATTTGCTTTCCCAACCTCACCAATCGTCTCAGCCCCAAGAGTGTCCAGCCTTATGTCTTCTGCCGCTGGGGCTGTAGATGTGGTCAATCCTGGTTGCATGCCAGTCCCTGAACGCATTTTGGAAGAATTTCTCTCTGTTTTGCCCTGCTTGTTTCTTCTTTATGTTGGAAATGTATCCTCAGAATGGGTCTGAGCTGATTTTCCCTGCTGGTTTTAGGCCGCTTTACACACACTTGATGCACTTACACAGAGATATCAAGACTTAGCTTTTAAGATGCTTACTAGTCGGATAGATACTTGTGCGATGAAGAGGGTCTGGTGAGTCCAGTTGATTGAGCAAGGAGTAGGTCGTGTCCATTCCATATTCGGTTTTCGGAAGGGTATCTGTGCTCATTTCAAACTCGAGTTTTATGCGTCACCCCACCTCACCTTTCCCCTGAAGCAGGCATAAGTGTGTTTTCTAAAAGCGTGACTCTGTTCTGTTTGGGGATTCAGTGCATGGGGAGCGATTTTTACATTCCCTCGATAAGTGATATCATAAGTTTCTTTTTTTGTGGGACTTATTTCACTGAGGATGATCGTACCTAAATCCACTCAGGATGCTGCTACCAGCCTCATGACGTGGATTTCATGGCTGAGTGACACTCCATTGGACCTACGTAGCACCACTTGTCCACTTGTCCACTTGTCTTTGTCCACTTGTCCACTCGTCTTTGTCCACTTGGCTCTTTCCTGGGATATGAAACGTGTACCGGAGTGGAGGTTCTTGTCAAGACAGCAGCCCTCAACTTTGGGGTCCCTGTGTCTGGTTGATTTTTTCATTTTCCCAAGGTCAACGCCCATGTGTGGAAGTGCCCTATGCTCTGTGGTTCTGTGTTTTACATGGTTTGGGAAAGAGGATACACTTGTGAAGATTGGCTGTTGGCCATTGACATCCCGCCCATCAGCTTAACAAGGCTCCCTTGACTCCGTGGGCTGTCCTGCCTTTCTGGTTTTTAGACTTTTTTCGCCTGGCCCTTTTGCCCCGGGGGGGGGCGAGAGATTTCTTTGTAGTGCTGATTTGCTCTCCCAGGTTGCTTGGTTGGCCAAAAAGGGCGTATGCGTTTTTTCCTGAATATATTCAGGAAAAAACGCATACGCCCTTTTTGGCCAACCGCATCATTGTCCACGTTCTGGCGCTTTTCATGTGCTATCGGGGCCATTCCGATGTACCCGTTGACATCCGTTTCCTGCAGTTCTGCCTTGCGTTCAGCGCCTCTTCGTAGCCTGACCTCAATATATTTTGGGGCGATAGTTATCGTTTAGAACTCTGCAGGTTTGGGAAGTGCAGTGCCCCTGAGCTCCATTTCCCAAGTCGCTTTTTTGTGAGTGGGACGCAACACGGCTGGATGGCTTCACGCCCTATTGTCGATCCGGGGTGGCAGGCTGAACCTCTGGTGAATTCTTCTTCGTGATGGGAAATGAGAGTGACATGTGCCCGACCAAACACCTCCAGCGAGTCTCTCATTGGTTCCCCCTCTTGCAGTTCATCCTGCGGACAAATTGCAGACGGTACGAAAGAGGCATGGAAAGGCGCCGAGTCTCCAAGTGGGGAGATTGTTAGTAAGGGGGCCTGAATGGAGAACACGAGCACCAGGAGATGAAAACTGAGGTGAGTTTCAGAAAGCTTTCCCGATCCCACGGTGTAGCAACCGCTGGGTTTCCAATGAGTGCTTTCGCTGTCGGAAGATTGCGTTGAACCTGGAGAGTTGGGACCCATGGAATGGGGAGCACGCAGGATTCCTTTCAAGGGTCTGCATTTGCTTTCCCAACCTCACCAATCGTCTCAGCCCCAAGAGTGTCCAGCCTTATGTCTTCTGCCGCTGGGGCTGTAGATGTGGTCAATCCTGGTTGCATGCCAGTCCCTGAACGCATTTTGGAAGAATTTCTCTCTGTTTTGCCCTGCTTGTTTCTTCTTTATGTTGGAAATGTATCCTCAGAATGGGTCTGAGCTGATTTTCCCTGCTGGTTTTAGGCCGCTTTACACACACTTGATGCACTTACACAGAGATATCAAGACTTAGCTTTGAAGATGCTTACTAGTCGGATAGATACTTGTGCGATGAACAGGGTCTGGTGAGTCCAGTTGATTGAGCAAGGAGTAGGTCGTGTCCATTCCATATTCGGTTTTCGGAAGGGTATCTGTGCTCATTTCAAACTCGAGTTTTATGCGTCACCCCACCTCACCTTTCCCCTGAAGCAGGCATAAGTGTGTTTTCTAAAAGCGTGACTCTGTTCTGTTTGGGGATTCAGTGCATGGGGAGCGATTTTTACATTCCCTCGATAAGTGATATCATAAGTTTCTTTTTTTGTGGGACTTATTTCACTGAGGATGATCGTACCTAAATCCACTCAGGATGCTGCTACCAGCCTCATGACGTGGATTTCATGGCTGAGTGACACTCCATTGGACCTACGTAGCACCACTTGTCCACTTGTCCACTTGTCTTTGTCCACTTGTCCACTCGTCTTTGTCCACTTGGCTCTTTCCTGGGATATGAAACGTGTACCGGAGTGGAGGTTCTTGTCAAGACAGCAGCCCTCAACTTTGGGGTCCCTGTGTCTGGTTGATTTTTTCATTTTCCCAAGGTCAACGCCCATGTGTGGAAGTGCCCTATGCTCTGTGGTTCTGTGTTTTACATGGTTTGGGAAAGAGGATACACTTGTGAAGATTGGCTGTTGGCCATTGACATCCCGCCCATCAGCTTAACAAGGCTCCCTTGACTCCGTGGCCTGTCCTGCCTTTCTGGTTTTTAGACTTTTTTCGCCTGGCCCTTTTGCCCCAGGGGGGGGGGCGAGAGATTTCTTTGTAGTGCTGATTTGCTCTCCCAGGTTGCTTGGTTGGCCAAAAAGGGCGTATGCGTTTTTTCCTGAATATATTCAGGAAAAAACGCATACGCCCTTTTTGGCCAACCGCATCATTGTCCACGTTCTGGCGCTTTTCATGTGCTATCGGGGCCATTCCGATGTACCCGTTGACATCCGTTTCCTGCAGTTCTGCCTTGCGTTCAGCGCCTCTTCGTAGCCTGACCTCAATATATTTTGGGGCGATAGTTATCGTTTAGAACTCTGCAGGTTTGGGAAGTGCAGTGCCCCTGAGCTCCATTTCCCAAGTCGCTTTTTTGTGAGTGGGACGCAACACGGCTGGATGGCTTCACGCCCTATTGTCGATCCGGGGTGGCAGGCTGAACCTCTGGTGAATTCTTCTTCGTGATGGGAAATGAGAGTGACATGTGCCCGACCAAACACCTCCAGCGAGTCTCTCATTGGTTCCCCCTCTTGCAGTTCATCCTGCGGACAAATTGCAGACGGTACGAAAGAGGCATGGAAAGGCGCCGAGTCTCCAAGTGGGGAGATTGTTAGTCAGGGGGCCTGAATGGAGAACACGAGCACCAGGAGATGAAAACTGAGGTGAGTTTCAGAAAGCTTTCCCGATCCCACGGTGTAGCAACCGCTGGGTTTCCAATGAGTGCTTTCGCTGTCGGAAGATTGCGTTGAACCTGGAGAGTTGGGACCCATGGAATGGGGAGCACGCAGGATTCCTTTCAAGGGTCTGCATTTGCTTTCCCAACCTCACCAATCGTCTCAGCCCCAAGAGTGTCCAGCCTTATGTCTTCTGCCGCTGGGGCTGTAGATGTGGTCAATCCTGGTTGCATGCCAGTCCCTGAACGCATTTTGGAAGAATTTCTCTCTGTTTTGCCCTGCTTGTTTCTTCTTTATGTTGGAAATGTATCCTCAGAATGGGTCTGAGCTGATTTTCCCTGCTGGTTTTAGGCCGCTTTACACACACTTGATGCACTTACACAGAGATATCAAGACTTAGCTTTTAAGATGCTTACTAGTCGGATAGATACTTGTGCGATGAAGAGGGTCTGGTGAGTCCAGTTGATTGAGCAAGGAGTAGGTCGTGTCCATTCCATATTCGGTTTTCGGAAGGGTATCTGTGCTCATTTCAAACTCGAGTTTTATGCGTCACCCCACCTCACCTTTCCCCTGAAGCAGGCATAAGTGTGTTTTCTAAAAGCGTGACTCTGTTCTGTTTGGGGATTCAGTGCATGGGGAGCGATTTTTACATTCCCTCGATAAGTGATATCATAAGTTTCTTTTTTTGTGGGACTTATTTCACTGAGGATGATCGTACCTAAATCCACTCAGGATGCTGCTACCAGCCTCATGACGTGGATTTCATGGCTGAGTGACACTCCATTGGACCTACGTAGCACCACTTGTCCACTTGTCCACTTGTCTTTGTCCACTTGTCCACTCGTCTTTGTCCACTTGGCTCTTTCCTGGGATATGAAACGTGTACCGGAGTGGAGGTTCTTGTCAAGACAGCAGCCCTCAACTTTGGGGTCCCTGTGTCTGGTTGATTTTTTCATTTTCCCAAGGTCAACGCCCATGTGTGGAAGTGCCCTATGCTCTGTGGTTCTGTGTTTTACATGGTTTGGGAAAGAGGATACACTTGTGAAGATTGGCTGTTGGCCATTGACATCCCGCCCATCAGCTTAACAAGGCTCCCTTGACTCCGTGGGCTGTCCTGCCTTTCTGGTTTTTAGACTTTTTTCGCCTGGCCCTTTTGCCCCGGGGGGGGGCGAGAGATTTCTTTGTAGTGCTGATTTGCTCTCCCAGGTTGCTTGGTTGGCCAAAAAGGGCGTATGCGTTTTTTCCTGAATATATTCAGGAAAAAACGCATACGCCCTTTTTGGCCAACCGCATCATTGTCCACGTTCTGGCGCTTTTCATGTGCTATCGGGGCCATTCCGATGTACCCGTTGACATCCGTTTCCTGCAGTTCTGCCTTGCGTTCAGCGCCTCTTCGTAGCCTGACCTCAATATATTTTGGGGCGATAGTTATCGTTTAGAACTCTGCAGGTTTGGGAAGTGCAGTGCCCCTGAGCTCCATTTCCCAAGTCGCTTTTTTGTGAGTGGGACGCAACACGGCTGGATGGCTTCACGCCCTATTGTCGATCCGGGGTGGCAGGCTGAACCTCTGGTGAATTCTTCTTCGTGATGGGAAATGAGAGTGACATGTGCCCGACCAAACACCTCCAGCGAGTCTCTCATTGGTTCCCCCTCTTGCAGTTCATCCTGCGGACAAATTGCAGACGGTACGAAAGAGGCATGGAAAGGCGCCGAGTCTCCAAGTGGGGAGATTGTTAGTAAGGGGGCCTGAATGGAGAACACGAGCACCAGGAGATGAAAACTGAGGTGAGTTTCAGAAAGCTTTCCCGATCCCACGGTGTAGCAACCGCTGGGTTTCCAATGAGTGCTTTCGCTGTCGGAAGATTGCGTTGAACCTGGAGAGTTGGGACCCATGGAATGGGGAGCACGCAGGATTCCTTTCAAGGGTCTGCATTTGCTTTCCCAACCTCACCAATCGTCTCAGCCCCAAGAGTGTCCAGCCTTATGTCTTCTGCCGCTGGGGCTGTAGATGTGGTCAATCCTGGTTGCATGCCAGTCCCTGAACGCATTTTGGAAGAATTTCTCTCTGTTTTGCCCTGCTTGTTTCTTCTTTATGTTGGAAATGTATCCTCAGAATGGGTCTGAGCTGATTTTCCCTGCTGGTTTTAGGCCGCTTTACACACACTTGATGCACTTACACAGAGATATCAAGACTTAGCTTTTAAGATGCTTACTAGTCGGATAGATACTTGTGCGATGAACAGGGTCTGGTGAGTCCAGTTGATTGAGCAAGGAGTAGGTCGTGTCCATTCCATATTCGGTTTTCGGAAGGGTATCTGTGCTCATTTCAAACTCGAGTTTTATGCGTCACCCCACCTCACCTTTCCCCTGAAGCAGGCATAAGTGTGTTTTCTAAAAGCGTGACTCTGTTCTGTTTTGGGATTCAGTGCATGGGGAGCGATTTTTACATTCCCTCGATAAGTGATATCATAAGTTTCTTTTTTTGTGGGACTTATTTCACTGAGGATGATCGTACCTAAATCCACTCAGGATGCTGCTACCAGCCTCATGACGTGGATTTCATGGCTGAGTGACACTCCATTGGACCTACGTAGCACCACTTGTCCACTTGTCCACTTGTCTTTGTCCACTTGTCCACTCGTCTTTGTCCACTTGGCTCTTTCCTGGGATATGAAACGTGTACCGGAGTGGAGGTTCTTGTCAAGACAGCAGCCCTCAACTTTGGGGTCCCTGTGTCTGGTTGATTTTTTCATTTTCCCAAGGTCAACGCCCATGTGTGGAAGTGCCCTATGCTCTGTGGTTCTGTGTTTTACATGGTTTGGGAAAGAGGATACACTTGTGAAGATTGGCTGTTGGCCATTGACATCACGCCCATCAGCTTAACAAGGCTCCCTTGACTCCGTGGCCTGTCCTGCCTTTCTGGTTTTTAGACTTTTTTCGCCTGGCCCTTTTGCCCCAGGGGGGGGGGCGAGAGATTTCTTTGTAGTGCTGATTTGCTCTCCCAGGTTGCTTGGTTGGCCAAAAAGGGCGTATGCGTTTTTTCCTGAATATATTCAGGAAAAAACGCATACGCCCTTTTTGGCCAACCGCATCATTGTCCACGTTCTGGCGCTTTTCATGTGCTATCGGGGCCATTCCGATGTACCCGTTGACATCCGTTTCCTGCAGTTCTGCCTTGCGTTCAGCGCCTCTTCGTAGCCTGACCTCAATATATTTTGGGGCGATAGTTATCGTTTAGAACTCTGCAGGTTTGGGAAGTGCAGTGCCCCTGAGCTCCATTTCCCAAGTCGCTTTTTTGTGAGTGGGACGCAACACGGCTGGATGGCTTCACGCCCTATTGTCGATCCGGGGTGGCAGGCTGAACCTCTGGTGAATTCTTCTTCGTGATGGGAAATGAGAGTGACATGTGCCCGACCAAACACCTCCAGCGAGTCTCTCATTGGTTCCCCCTCTTGCAGTTCATCCTGCGGACAAATTGCAGACGGTACGAAAGAGGCATGGAAAGGCGCCGAGTCTCCAAGTGGGGAGATTGTTAGTCAGGGGGCCTGAATGGAGAACACGAGCACCAGGAGATGAAAACTGAGGTGAGTTTCAGAAAGCTTTCCCGATCCCACGGTGTAGCATCCGCTGGGTTTCCAATGAGTGCTTTCGCTGTCGGAAGATTGCGTTGAACCTGGAGAGTTGGGACCCATGGAATGGGGAGCACGCAGGATTCCTTTCAAGGGTCTGCATTTGCTTTCCCAACCTCACCAATCGTCTCAGCCCCAAGAGTGTCCAGCCTTATGTCTTCTGCCGCTGGGGCTGTAGATGTGGTCAATCCTGGTTGCATGCCAGTCCCTGAACGCATTTTGGAAGAATTTCTCTCTGTTTTGCCCTGCTTGTTTCTTCTTTATGTTGGAAATGTATCCTCAGAATGGGTCTGAGCTGATTTTCCCTGCTGGTTTTAGGCCGCTTTACACACACTTGATGCACTTACACAGAGATATCAAGACTTAGCTTTTAAGATGCTTACTAGTCGGATAGATACTTGTGCGATGAACAGGGTCTGGTGAGTCCAGTTGATTGAGCAAGGAGTAGGTCGTGTCCATTCCATATTCGGTTTTCGGAAGGGTATCTGTGCTCATTTCAAACTCGAGTTTTATGCGTCACCCCACCTCACCTTTCCCCTGAAGCAGGCATAAGTGTGTTTTCTAAAAGCGTGACTCTGTTCTGTTTGGGGATTCAGTGCATGGGGAGCGAATTTTACATTCCCTCGATAAGTGATATCATAAGTTTCTTTTTTTGTGGGATTTATTTCACTGAGGATGATCGTACCTAAATCCACTCAGGATGCTGCTACCAGCCTCATGACGTGGATTTCATGGCTGAGTGACACTCCATTGGACCTACGTAGCACCACTTGTCCACTTGTCCACTTGTCTTTGTCCACTTGTCCACTCGTCTTTGTCCACTTGGCTCTTTCCTGGGATATGAAACGTGTACCGGAGTGGAGGTTCTTGTCAAGACAGCAGCCCTCAACTTTGGGGTCCCTGTGTCTGGTTGATTTTTTCATTTTCCCAAGGTCAACGCCCATGTGTGGAAGTGCCCTATGCTCTGTGGTTCTGTGTTTTACATGGTTTGGAAAAGAGGATACACTTGTGAAGATTGGCTGTTGGCCATTGACATCCCGCCCATCAGCTTAACAAGGCTCCCTTGACTCCGTGGGCTGTCCTGCCTTTCTGGTTTTTAGACTTTTTTCGCCTGGCCCTTTTGCCCCGGGGGGGGGGCGAGAGATTTCTTTGTAGTGCTGATTTGCTCTCCCAGGTTGCTTGGTTGGCCAAAAAGGGCGTATGCGTTTTTTCCTGAATATATTCAGGAAAAAACGCATACGCCCTTTTTGGCCAACCGCATCATTGTCCACGTTCTGGCGCTTTTCATGTGCTATCGGGGCCATTCCGATGTACCCGTTGACATCCGTTTCCTGCAGTTCTGCCTTGCGTTCAGCGCCTCTTCGTAGCCTGACCTCAATATATTTTGGGGCGATAGTTATCGTTTAGAACTCTGCAGGTTTGGGAAGTGCAGTGCCCCTGAGCTCCATTTCCCAAGTCGCTTTTTTGTGAGTGGGACGCAACACGGCTGGATGGCTTCACGCCCTATTGTCGATCCGGGGTGGCAGGCTGAACCTCTGGTGAATTCTTCTTCGTGATGGGAAATGAGAGTGACATGTGCCCGACCAAACACCTCCAGCGAGTCTCTCATTGCTTCCCCCTCTTGCAGTTCATCCTGCGGACAAATTGCAGACGGTACGAAAGAGGCATGGAAAGGCGCCGAGTCTCCAAGTGGGGAGATTGTTAGTAAGGGGGCCTGAATGGAGAACACGAGCACCAGGAGATGAAAACTGAGGTGAGTTTCAGAAAGCTTTCCCGATCCCACGGTGTAGCATCCGCTGGGTTTCCAATGAGTGCTTTCGCTGTCGGAAGATTGCGTTGAACCTGGAGAGTTGGGACCCATGGAATGGGGAGCACGCAGGATTCCTTTCAAGGGTCTGCATTTGCTTTCCCAACCTCACCAATCGTCTCAGCCCCAAGAGTGTCCAGCCTTATGTCTTCTGCCGCTGGGGCTGTAGATGTGGTCAATCCTGGTTGCATGCCAGTCCCTGAACGCATTTTGGAAGAATTTCTCTCTGTTTTGCCCTGCTTGTTTCTTCTTTATGTTGGAAATGTATCCTCAGAATGGGTCTGAGCTGATTTTCCCTGCTGGTTTTAGGCCGCTTTACACACACTTGATGCACTTACACAGAGATATCAAGACTTAGCTTTTAAGATGCTTACTAGTCGGATAGATACTTGTGCGATGAACAGGGTCTGGTGAGTCCAGTTGATTGAGCAAGGAGAAGGTCGTGTCCATTCCATATTCGGTTTTCGGAAGGGTATCTGTGCTCATTTCAAACTCGAGTTTTATGCGTCACCCCACCTCACCTTTCCCCTGAAGCAGGCATAAGTGTGTTTTCTAAAAGCGTGACTCTGTTCTGTTTGGGGATTCAGTGCAAGGGGAGCGATTTTTACATTCCCTCGATAAGTGATATCATAAGTTTCTTTTTTTGTGGGACTTATTTCACTGAGGATGATCGTACCTAAATCCACTCAGGATGCTGCTACCAGCCTCATGACGTGCATTTCATGGCTGAGTGACACTCCATTGGACCTACGTAGCACCACTTGTCAACTTGTCCACTTGTCTTTGTCCACTTGTCCACTTGGCTCTTTCCTGGGATATGAAACGTGTACCGGAGTGGAGGTTCTTGTCAAGACAGCAGCCCTGAACGTTGGGTCCCTGTGTCTGGTTGATTTTTTCATTTTCCCAAGGTCAACGCCCATGTGTGGAAGTGCCCTATGCTCTGTGGTTCTGTGTTTTACATGGTTTGGGAAAGAGGATACACTTGTGAAGATTGGCTGTTGGCCATTGACATCCCGCCCATCAGCTTAACAAGGCTCCCTTGACTCCGTGGGCTGTCCTGCCTTTCTGGTTTTTAGACTTTTTTCGCCTGGCCCTTTTGCCCCGGGGGGGGGCGAGAGATTTCTTTGTAGTGCTGATTTGCTCTCCCAGGTTGCTTGGTTGGCCAAAAAGGGCGTATGCGTTTTTTCCTGAATATATTCAGGAAAAAACGCATACGCCCTTTTTGGCCAACCGCATCATTGTCCACGTTCTGGCGCTTTTCATGTGCTATCGGGGCCATTCCGATGTACCCGTTGACATCCGTTTCCTGCAGTTCTGCCTTGCGTTCAGCGCCTCTTCGTAGCCTGACCTCAATATATTTTGGGGCGATAGTTATCGTTTAGAACTCTGCAGGTTTGGGAAGTGCAGTGCCCCTGAGCTCCATTTCCCAAGTCGCTTTTTTGTGAGTGGGACGCAACACGGCTGGATGGCTTCACGCCCTATTGTCGATCCGGGGTGGCAGGCTGAACCTCTGGTGAATTCTTCTTCGTGATGGGAAATGAGAGTGACATGTGCCCGACCAAACACCTCCAGCGAGTCTCTCATTGGTTCCCCCTCTTGCAGTTCATCCTGCGGACAAATTGCAGACGGTACGAAAGAGGCATGGAAAGGCGCCGAGTCTCCAAGTGGGGAGATTGTTAGTAAGGGGGCCTGAATGGAGAACACGAGCACCAGGAGATGAAAACTGAGGTGAGTTTCAGAAAGCTTTCCCGATCCCACGGTGTAGCATCCGCTGGGTTTCCAATGAGTGCTTTCGCTGTCGGAAGATTGCGTTGAACCTGGAGAGTTGGGACCCATGGAATGGGGAGCACGCAGGATTCCTTTCAAGGGTCTGCATTTGCTTTCCCAACCTCACCAATCGTCTCAGCCCCAAGAGTGTCCAGCCTTATGTCTTCTGCCGCTGGGGCTGTAGATGTGGTCAATCCTGGTTGCATGCCAGTCCCTGAACGCATTTTGAAAGAATTTCTCTCTGTTTTGCCCTGCTTGTTTCTTCTTTATGTTGGAAATGTATCCTCAGAATGGGTCTGAGCTGATTTTCCCTGCTGGTTTTAGGCCGCTTTACACACACTTGATGCACTTACACAGAGATATCAAGACTTAGCTTTTAAGATGCTTACTAGTCGGATAGATACTTGTGCGATGAACAGGGTCTGGTGAGTCCAGTTGATTGAGCAAGGAGTAGGTCGTGTCCATTCCATATTCGGTTTTCGGAAGGGTATCTGTGCTCATTTCAAACTCGAGTTTTATGCGTCACCCCACCTCACCTTTCCCCTGAAGCAGGCATAAGTGTGTTTTCTAAAAGCGTGACTCTGTTCTGTTTGGGGATTCAGTGCATGGGGAGCGATTTTTACATTCCCTCGATAAGTGATATCATAAGTTTCTTTTTTTGTGGGACTTATTTCACTGAGGATGATCGTACCTAAATCCACTCAGGATGCTGCTACCAGCCTCATGACGTGGATTTCATGGCTGAGTGACACTCCATTGGACCTACGTAGCACCACTTGTCCACTTGTCCACTTGTCTTTGTCCACTTGTCCACTCGTCTTTGTCCACTTGGCTCTTTCCTGGGATATGAAACGTGTACCGGAGTGGAGGTTCTTGTCAAGACAGCAGCCCTCAACTTTGGGGTCCCTGTGTCTGGTTGATTTTTTCATTTTCCCAAGGTCAACGCCCATGTGTGGAAGTGCCCTATGCTCTGTGGTTCTGTGTTTTACATGGTTTGGGAAAGAGGATACACTTGTGAAGATTGGCTGTTGGCCATTGACATCCCGCCCATCAGCTTAACAAGGCTCCCTTGACTCCGTGGGCTGTCCTGCCTTTCTGGTTTTTAGACTTTTTTCGCCTGGCCCTTTTGCCCCGGGGGGGGCGAGAGATTTCTTTGTAGTGCTGATTTGCTCTCCCAGGTTGCTTGGTTGGCCAAAAAGGGCGTATGCGTTTTTTCCTGAATATATTCAGGAAAAAACGCATACGCCCTTTTTGGCCAACTGCATCATTGTCCACGTTCTGGCGCTTTTCATGTGCTATCGGGGCCATTCCGATGTACCCGTTGACATCCGTTTCCTGCAGTTCTGCCTTGCGTTCAGCGCCTCTTCGTAGCCTGACCTCAATATATTTTGGGGCGATAGTTATCGTTTAGAACTCTGCAGGTTTGGGAAGTGCAGTGCCCCTGAGCTCCATTTCCCAAGTCGCTTTTTTGTGAGTGGGACGCAACACGGCTGGATGGCTTCACGCCCTATTGTCGATCCGGGGTGGCAGGCTGAACCTCTGGTGAATTCTTCTTCGTGATGGGAAATGAGAGTGACATGTGCCCGACCAAACACCTCCAGCGAGTCTCTCATTGGTTCCCCCTCTTGCAGTTCATCCTGCGGACAAATTGCAGACGGTACGAAAGAGGCATGGAAAGGCGCCGAGTCTCCAAGTGGGGAGATTGTTAGTAAGGGGGCCTGAATGGAGAACACGAGCACCAGGAGATGAAAACTGAGGTGAGTTTCAGAAAGCTTTCCCGATCCCACGGTGTAGCAACCGCTGGGTTTCCAATGAGTGCTTTCGCTGTCGGAAGATTGCGTTGAACCTGGAGAGTTGGGACCCATGGAATGGGGAGCACGCAGGATTCCTTTCAAGGGTCTGCATTTGCTTTCCCAACCTCACCAATCGTCTCAGCCCCAAGAGTGTCCAGCCTTATGTCTTCTGCCGCTGGGGCTGTAGATGTGGTCAATCCTGGTTGCATGCCAGTCCCTGAACGCATTTTGGAAGAATTTCTCTCTGTTTTGCCCTGCTTGTTTCTTCTTTATGTTGGAAATGTATCCTCAGAATGGGTCTGAGCTGATTTTCCCTGCTGGTTTTAGGCCGCTTTACACACACTTGATGCACTTACACAGAGATATCAAGACTTAGCTTTTAAGATGCTTACTAGTCGGATAGATACTTGTGCGATGAACAGGGTCTGGTGAGTCCAGTTGATTGAGCAAGGAGTAGGTCGTGTCCATTCCATATTCGGTTTTCGGAAGGGTATCTGTGCTCATTTCAAACTCGAGTTTTATGCGTCACCCCACCTCACCTTTCCCCTGAAGCAGGCATAAGTGTGTTTTCTAAAAGCGTGACTCTGTTCTGTTTGGGGATTCAGTGCATGGGGAGCGATTTTTACATTCCCTCGATAAGTGATATCATAAGTTTCTTTTTTGTGGGACTTATTTCACTGAGGATGATCGTACCTAAATCCACTCAGGATGCTGCTACCAGCCTCATGACGTGGATTTCATGGCTGAGTGACACTCCATTGGACCTACGTAGCACCACTTGTCCACTTGTCCACTTGTCTTTCTCCACTTGTCCACTCGTCTTTGTCCACTTGGCTCTTTCCTGGGATATGAAATGTCTACCGGAGTGGAGGTTCTTGTCAAGACAGCAGCCCTCAACTTTGGGTCCCTGTGTCTGGTTGATTTTTTCATTTTCCCAAGGTCAACGCCCATGTGTGGAAGTGCCCTATGCTCTGTGGTTCTGTGTTTTACATGGTTTGGGAAAGAGGATACACTTGTGAAGATTGGCTGTTGGCCATTGACATCCCGCCCATCAGCTTAACAAGGCTCCCTTGACTCCGTGGGCTGTCCTGCCTTTCTGGTTTTTAGACTTTTTTCGCCTGGCCCTTTTGCCCCGGGGGGGGGCGAGAGATTTCTTTGTAGTGCTGATTTGCTCTCCCAGGTTGCTTGGTTGGCCAAAAAGGGCGTATGCGTTTTTTCCTGAATATATTCAGGAAAAAACGCATACGCCCTTTTTGGCAAACCGCATCACTGTCCACGTTCTGGCGCTTTTCATGTGCTATCGGGGCCATTCCGATGTACCCGTTGACATCCGTTTCCTGCAGTTCTGCCTTGCGTTCAGCGCCTCTTCGTAGCCTGACCTCAATATATTTTGGGGCGATAGTTATCGTTTAGAACTCTGCAGGTTTGGGAAGTGCAGTGCCCCTGAGCTCCATTTCCCAAGTCGCTTTTTTGTGAGTGGGACGCAACACGGCTGGATGGCTTCACGCCCTATTGTCGATCCGGGGTGGCAGGCTGAACCGCTGGTGAATTCTTCTTCGTGATGGGAAATGAGAGTGACATGTGCCCGACCAAACACCTCCAGCGAGTCTCTCATTGGTTCCCCCTCTTGCAGTTCATCCTGCGGACAAATTGCAGACGGTACGAAAGAGGCATGGAAAGGCGCCGAGTCTCCAAGTGGGGAGATTGTTAGTAAGGGGGCCTGAATGGAGAACACGAGCACCAGGAGATGAAAACTGAGGTGAGTTTCAGAAAGCTTTCCCGATCCCACGGTGTAGCAACCGCTGGGTTTCCAATGAGTGCTTTCGCTGTCGGAAGATTGCGTTGAACCTGGAGAGTTGGGACCCATGGAATGGGGAGCACGCAGGATTCCTTTCAAGGGTCTGCATTTGCTTTCCCAACCTCACCAATCGTCTCAGCCCCAAGAGTGTCCAGCCTTATGTCTTCTGCCGCTGGGGCTGTAGATGTGGTCAATCCTGGTTGCATGCCAGTCCCTGAACGCATTTTGGAAGAATTTCTCTCTGTTTTGCCCTGCTTGTTTCTTCTTTATGTTGGAAATGTATCCTCAGAATGGGTCTGAGCTGATTTTCCCTGCTGGTTTTAGGCCGCTTTACACACACTTGATGCACTTACACAGAGATATCAAGACTTAGCTTTTAAGATGCTTACTAGTCGGATAGATACTTGTGCGATGAACAGGGTCTGGTGAGTCCAGTTGATTGAGCAAGGAGTAGGTCGTGTCCATTCCATATTCGGTTTTCGGAAGGGTATCTGTGCTCATTTCAAACTCGAGTTTTATGCGTCACCCCACCTCACCTTTCCCCTGAAGCAGGCATAAGTGTGTTTTCTAAAAGCGTGACTCTGTTCTGTTTGGGGATTCAGTGCATGGGGAGCGATTTTTACATTCCCTCGATAAGTGATATCATAAGTTTCTTTTTTTGTGGGACTTATTTCACTGAGGATGATCGTACCTAAATCCACTCAGGATGCTGCTACCAGCCTCATGACGTGGATTTCATGGCTGAGTGACACTCCATTGGACCTACGTAGCACCACTTGTCCACTTGTCCACTTGTCTTTGTCCACTTGTCCACTCGTCTTTGTCCACTTGGCTCTTTCCTGGGATATGAAACGTGTACCGGAGTGGAGGTTCTTGTCAAGACAGCAGCCCTCAACTTTGGGGTCCCTGTGTCTGGTTGATTTTTTCATTTTCCCAAGGTCAACGCCCATGTGTGGAAGTGCCCTATGCTCTGTGGTTCTGTGTTTTACATGGTTTGGGAAAGAGGATACACTTGTGAAGATTGGCTGTTGGCCATTGACATCCCGCCCATCAGCTTAACAAGGCTCCCTTGACTCCGTGGGCTGTCCTGCCTTTCTGGTTTTTAGACTTTTTTCGCCTGGCCCTTTTGCCCCGGGGGGGGCGAGAGATTTCTTTGTAGTGCTGATTTGCTCTCCCAGGTTGCTTGGTTGGCCAAAAAGGGCGTATGTGTTTTTTCCTGAATATATTCAGGAAAAAGCGCATACGCCCTTTTTGGCCAACCGCATCATTGTCCACGTTCTGGCGCTTTTCATGTGCTATCGGGGCCATTCCGATGTACCCGTTGACATCCGTTTCCTGCAGTTCTGCCTTGCGTTCAGCGCCTCTTCGTAGCCTGACCTCAATATATTTTGGGGCGATAGTTATCGTTTAGAACTCTGCAGGTTTGGGAAGTGCAGTGCCCCTGAGCTCCATTTCCCAAGTCGCTTTTTTGTGAGTGGGACGCAACACGGCTGGATGGCTTCACGCCCTATTGTCGATCCGGGGTGGCAGGCTGAACCTCTGGTGAATTCTTCTTCGTGATGGGAAATGAGAGTGACATGTGCCCGACCAAACACCTCCAGCGAGTCTCTCATTGGTTCCCCCTCTTGCAGTTCATCCTGCGGACAAATTGCAGACGGTACGAAAGAGGCATGGAAAGGCGCCGAGTCTCCAAGTGGGGAGATTGTTAGTAAGGGGGCCTGAATGGAGAACATGAGCACCAGGAGATGAAAACTGAGGTGAGTTTCAGAAAGCTTTCCCGATCCCACGGTGTACCATCCGCTGGGTTTCCAATGAGTGCTTTCGCTGTCGGAAGATTGCGTTGAACCTGGAGAGTTGGGACCCATGGAATGGGGAGCACGCAGGATTCCTTTCAAGGGTCTGCATTTGCTTTCCCAACCTCACCAATCGTCTCAGCCCCAAGAGTGTCCAGCCTTATGTCTTCTGCCGCTGGGGCTGTAGATGTGGTCAATCCTGGTTGCATGCCAGTCCCTGAACGCATTTTGGAAGAATTTCTCTCTGTTTTGCCCTGCTTGTTTCTTCTTTATGTTGGAAATGTATCCTCAGAATGGGTCTGAGCTGATTTTCCCTGCTGGTTTTAGGCCGCTTTACACACACTTGATGCACTTACAGAGAGATATCAAGACTTAGCTTTTAAGATGCTTACTAGTCGGATAGATACTTGTGCGATGAACAGGGTCTGGTGAGTCCAGTTGATTGAGCAAGGAGTAGGTCGTGTCCATTCCATATTCGGTTTTCGGAAGGGTATCTGTGCTCATTTCAAACTCGAGTTTTATGCGTCACCCCACCTCACCTTTCCCCTGAAGCAGGCATAAGTGTGTTTTCTAAAAGCGTGACTCTGTTCTGTTTGGGGATTCAGTGCATGGGGAGCGATTTTTACATTCCCTCGATAAGTGATATCATAAGTTTCTTTTTTTGTGGGACTTATTTCACTGAGGATGATCGTACCTAAATCCACTCAGGATGCTGCTACCAGCCTCATGACGTGGATTTCATGGCTGAGTGACACTCCATTGGACCTACGTAGCACCACTTGTCCACTTGTCCACTTGTCTTTGTCCACTTGTCCACTCGTCTTTGTCCACTTGGCTCTTTCCTGGGATATGAAACGTGTACCGGAGTGGAGGTTCTTGTCAAGACAGCAGCCCTCAACTTTGGGGTCCCTGTGTCTGGTTGATTTTTTCATTTTCCCAAGGTCAACGCCCATGTGTGGAAGTGCCCTATGCTCCGTGGTTCTGTGTTTTACATGGTTTGGGAAAGAGGATACACTTGTGAAGATTGGCTGTTGGCCATTGACATCCCGCCCATCAGCTTAACAAGGCTCCCTTGACTCCGTGGGCTGTCCTGCCTTTCTGGTTTTTAGACTTTTTTCGCCTGGCCCTTTTGCCCCGGGGGGGGGCGAGAGATTTCTTTGTAGTGCTGATTTGCTCTCCCAGATTGCTTGGTTGGCCAAAAAGGGCGTATGCGTTTTTTCCTGAATATATTCAGGAAAAAACGCATACGCCCTTTTTGGCCAACCGCATCATTGTCCACGTTCTGGCGCTTTTCATGTGCTATCGGGGCCATTCCGATGTACCCGTTGACATCCGTTTCCTGCAGTTCTGCCTTGCGTTCAGCGCCTCTTCGTAGCCTGACCTCAATATATTTTGGGGCGATAGTTATCGTTTAGAACTCTGCAGGTTTGGGAAGTGCAGTGCCCCTGAGCTCCATTTCCCAAGTCGCTTTTTTGTGAGTGGGACGCAACACGGCTGGATGGCTTCACGCCCTATTGTCGATCCGGGGTGGCAGGCTGAACCTCTGGTGAATTCTTCTTCGTGATGGGAAATGAGAGTGACATGTGCCCGACCAAACACCTCCAGCGAGTCTCTCATTGCTTCCCCCTCTTGCAGTTCATCCTGCGGACAAATTGCAGACGGTACGAAAGAGGCATGGAAAGGCGCCGAGTCTCCAAGTGGGGAGATTGTTAGTAAGGGGGCCTGAATGGAGAACACGAGCACCAGGAGATGAAAACTGAGGTGAGTTTCAGAAAGCTTTCCCGATCCCACGGTGTAGCATCCGCTGGGTTTCCAATGAGTGCTTTCGCTGTCGGAAGATTGCGTTGAACCTGGAGAGTTGGGACCCATGGAATGGGGAGCACGCAGGATTCCTTTCAAGGGTCTGCATTTGCTTTCCCAACCTCACCAATCGTCTCAGCCCCAAGAGTGTCCAGCCTTATGTCTTCTGCCGCTGGGGCTGTAGATGTGGTCAATCCTGGTTGCATGCCAGTCCCTGAACGCATTTTGGAAGAATTTCTCTCTGTTTTGCCCTGCTTGTTTCTTCTTTATGTTGGAAATGTATCCTCAGAATGGGTCTGAGCTGATTTTCCCTGCTGGTTTTAGGCCGCTTTACACACACTTGATGCACTTACACAGAGATATCAAGACTTAGCTTTGAAGATGCTTACTAGTCGGATAGATACTTGTGCGATGAACAGGGTCTGGTGAGTCCAGTTGATTGAGCAAGGAGTAGGTCGTGTCCATTCCATATTCGGTTTTCGGAAGGGTATCTGTGCTCATTTCAAACTCGAGTTTTATGCGTCACCCCACCTCACCTTTCCCCTGAAGCAGGCATAAGTGTGTTTTCTAAAAGCGTGACTCTGTTCTGTTTGGGGATTCAGTGCATGGGGAGCGATTTTTACATTCCCTCGATAAGTGATATCATAAGTTTCTTTTTTTGTGGGACTTATTTCACTGAGGATGATCGTACCTAAATCCACTCAGGATGCTGCTACCAGCCTCATGACGTGGATTTCATGGCTGAGTGACACTCCATTGGACCTACGTAGCACCACTTGTCCACTTGTCCACTTGTCTTTGTCCACTTGTCCACTCGTCTTTGTCCACTTGGCTCTTTCCTGGGATATGAAACGTGTACCGGAGTGGAGGTTCTTGTCAAGACAGCAGCCCTCAACTTTGGGGTCCCTGTGTCTGGTTGATTTTTTCATTTTCCCAAGGTCAACGCCCATGTGTGGAAGTGCCCTATGCTCTGTGGTTCTGTGTTTTACATGGTTTGGGAAAGAGGATACACTTGTGAAGATTGGCTGTTGGCCATTGACATCCCGCCCATCAGCTTAACAAGGCTCCCTTGACTCCGTGGGCTGTCCTGCCTTTCTGGTTTTTAGACTTTTTTCGCCTGGCCCTTTTGCCCCGGGGGGGGCGAGAGATTTCTTTGTAGTGCTGATTTGCTCTCCCAGGTTGCTTGGTTGGCCAAAAAGGGCGTATGCGTTTTTTCCTGAATATGTTCAGGAAAAAGCGCATACGCCCTTTTTGGCCAACCGCATCATTGTCCACGTTCTGGCGCTTTTCATGTGCTATCGGGGCCATTCCGATGTACCCGTTGACATCCGTTTCCTGCAGTTCTGCCTTGCGTTCAGCGCCTCTTCGTAGCCTGACCTCAATATATTTTGGGGCGATAGTTATCGTTTAGAACTCTGCAGGTTTGGGAAGTGCAGTGCCCCTGAGCTCCATTTCCCAAGTCGCTTTTTTGTGAGTGGGACGCAACACGGCTGGATGGCTTCACGCCCTATTGTCGATCCGGGGTGGCAGGCTGAACCGCTGGTGAATTCTTCTTCGTGATGGGAAATGAGAGTGACATGTGCCCGACCAAACACCTCCAGCGAGTCTCTCATTGGTTCCCCCTCTTGCAGTTCATCCTGCGGACAAATTGCAGACGGTACGAAAGAGGCATGGAAAGGCGCCGAGTCTCCAAGTGGGGAGATTGTTAGTAAGGGGGCCTGAATGGAGAACATGAGCACCAGGAGATGAAAACTGAGGTGAGTTTCAGAAAGCTTTCCCGATCCCACGGTGTAGCATCCGCTGGGTTTCCAATGAGTGCTTTCGCTGTCGGAAGATTGCGTTGAACCTGGAGAGTTGGGACCCATGGAATGGGGAGCACGCAGGATTCCTTTCAAGGGTCTGCATTTGCTTTCCCAACCTCACCAATCGTCTCAGCCCCAAGAGTGTCCAGCCTTATGTCTTCTGCCGCTGGGGCTGTAGATGTGGTCAATCCTGGTTGCATGCCAGTCCCTGAACGCATTTTGGAAGAATTTCTCTCTGTTTTGCCCTGCTTGTTTCTTCTTTATGTTGGAAATGTATCCTCAGAATGGGTCTGAGCTGATTTTCCCTGCTGGTTTTAGGCCGCTTTACACACACTTGATGCACTTACAGAGAGATATCAAGACTTAGCTTTTAAGATGCTTACTAGTCGGATAGATACTTGTGCGATGAACAGGGTCTGGTGAGTCCAGTTGATTGAGCAAGGAGTAGGTCGTGTCCATTCCATATTCGGTTTTCGGAAGGGTATCTGTGCTCATTTCAAACTCGAGTTTTATGCGTCACCCCACCTCACCTTTCCCCTGAAGCAGGCATAAGTGTGTTTTCTAAAAGCGTGACTCTGTTCTGTTTGGGGATTCAGTGCATGGGGAGCGATTTTTACATTCCCTCGATAAGTGATATCATAAGTTTCTTTTTTTGTGGGACTTATTTCACTGAGGATGATCGTACCTAAATCCACTCAGGATGCTGCTACCAGCCTCATGACGTGGATTTCATGGCTGAGTGACACTCCATTGGACCTACGTAGCACCACTTGTCCACTTGTCCACTTGTCTTTGTCCACTTGTCCACTCGTCTTTGTCCACTTGGCTCTTTCCTGGGATATGAAACGTGTACCGGAGTGGAGGTTCTTGTCAAGACAGCAGCCCTCAACTTTGGGGTCCCTGTGTCTGGTTGATTTTTTCATTTTCCCAAGGTCAACGCCCATGTGTGGAAGTGCCCTATGCTCCGTGGTTCTGTGTTTTACATGGTTTGGGAAAGAGGATACACTTGTGAAGATTGGCTGTTGGCCATTGACATCCCGCCCATCAGCTTAACAAGGCTCCCTTGACTCCGTGGGCTGTCCTGCCTTTCTGGTTTTTAGACTTTTTTCGCCTGGCCCTTTTGCCCCGGGGGGGGGCGAGAGATTTCTTTGTAGTGCTGATTTGCTCTCCCAGATTGCTTGGTTGGCCAAAAAGGGCGTATGCGTTTTTTCCTGAATATATTCAGGAAAAAACGCATACGCCCTTTTTGGCCAACCGCATCATTGTCCACGTTCTGGCGCTTTTCATGTGCTATCGGGGCCATTCCGATGTACCCGTTGACATCCGTTTCCTGCAGTTCTGCCTTGCGTTCAGCGCCTCTTCGTAGCCTGACCTCAATATATTTTGGGGCGATAGTTATCGTTTAGAACTCTGCAGGTTTGGGAAGTGCAGTGCCCCTGAGCTCCATTTCCCAAGTCGCTTTTTTGTGAGTGGGACGCAACACGGCTGGATGGCTTCACGCCCTATTGTCGATCCGGGGTGGCAGGCTGAACCGCTGGTGAATTCTTCTTCGTGATGGGAAATGAGAGTGACATGTGCCCGACCAAACACCTCCAGCGAGTCTCTCATTGGTTCCCCCTCTTGCAGTTCATCCTGCGGACAAATTGCAGACGGTACGAAAGAGGCATGGAAAGGCGCCGAGTCTCCAAGTGGGGAGATTGTTAGTAAGGGGGCCTGAATGGAGAACACGAGCACCAGGAGATGAAAACTGAGGTGAGTTTCAGAAAGCTTTCCCGATCCCACGGTGTAGCATCCGCTGGGTTTCCAATGAGTGCTTTCGCTGTCGGAAGATTGCGTTGAACCTGGAGAGTTGGGACCCATGGAATGGGGAGCACGCAGGATTCCTTTCAAGGGTCTGCATTTGCTTTCCCAACCTCACCAATCGTCTCAGCCCCAAGAGTGTCCAGCCTTATGTCTTCTGCCGCTGGGGCTGTAGATGTGGTCAATCCTGGTTGCATGCCAGTCCCTGAACGCATTTTGGAAGAATTTCTCTCTGTTTTGCCCTGCTTGTTTCTTCTTTATGTTGGAAATGTATCCTCAGAATGGGTCTGAGCTGATTTTCCCTGCTGGTTTTAGGCCGCTTTACACACACTTGATGCACTTACACAGAGATATCAAGACTTAGCTTTGAAGATGCTTACTAGTCGGATAGATACTTGTGCGATGAACAGGGTCTGGTGAGTCCAGTTGATTGAGCAAGGAGTAGGTCGTGTCCATTCCATATTCGGTTTTCGGAAGGGTATCTGTGCTCATTTCAAACTCGAGTTTTATGCGTCACCCCACCTCACCTTTCCCCTGAAGCAGGCATAAGTGTGTTTTCTAAAAGCGTGACTCTGTTCTGTTTGGGGATTCAGTGCATGGGGAGCGATTTTTACATTCCCTCGATAAGTGATATCATAAGTTTCTTTTTTTGTGGGACTTATTTCACTGAGGATGATCGTACCTAAATCCACTCAGGATGCTGCTACCAGCCTCATGACGTGGATTTCATGGCTGAGTGACACTCCATTGGACCTACGTAGCACCACTTGTCCACTTGTCCACTTGTCTTTGTCCACTTGTCCACTCGTCTTTGTCCACTTGGCTCTTTCCTGGGATATGAAACGTGTACCGGAGTGGAGGTTCTTGTCAAGACAGCAGCCCTCAACTTTGGGGTCCCTGTGTCTGGTTGATTTTTTCATTTTCCCAAGGTCAACGCCCATGTGTGGAAGTGCCCTATGCTCTGTGGTTCTGTGTTTTACATGGTTTGGGAAAGAGGATACACTTGTGAAGATTGGCTGTTGGCCATTGACATCCCGCCCATCAGCTTAACAAGGCTCCCTTGACTCCGTGGGCTGTCCTGCCTTTCTGGTTTTTAGACTTTTTTCGCCTGGCCCTTTTGCCCCGGGGGGGGGCGAGAGATTTTTTTGTAGTGCTGATTTGCTCTCCCAGGTTGCTTGGTTGGCCAAAAAGGGCGTATGCGTTTTTTCCTGAATATATTCAGGAAAAAACGCATACGCCCTTTTTGGCCAACCGCATCATTGTCCACGTTCTGGCGCTTTTCATGTGCTATCGGGGCCATTCCGATGTACCCGTTGACATCCGTTTCCTGCAGTTCTGCCTTGCGTTCAGCGCCTCTTCGTAGCCTGACCTCAATATATTTTGGGGCGATAGTTATCGTTTAGAACTCTGCAGGTTTGGGAAGTGCAGTGCCCCTGAGCTCCATTTCCCAAGTCGCTTTTTTGTGAGTGGGACGCAACACGGCTGGATGGCTTCACGCCCTATTGTCGATCCGGGGTGGCAGGCTGAACCTCTGGTGAATTCTTCTTCGTGATGGGAACTGAGAGTGACATGTGCCCGACCAAACACCTCCAGCGAGTCTCTCATTGGTTCCCCCTCTTGCAGTTCATCCTGCGGACAAATTGCAGACGGTACGAAAGAGGCATGGAAAGGCGCCGAGTCTCCAAGTTGGGAGATTGTTAGTAAGGGGGCCTGAATGGAGAACACGAGCACCAGGAGATGAAAACTGAGGTGAGTTTCAGAAAGCTTTCCCGATCCCACGGTGTAGCATCCGCTGGGTTTCCAATGAGTGCTTTCGCTGTCGGAAGATTGCGTTGAACCTGGAGAGTTGGGACCCATGGAATGGGGAGCACGCAGGATTCCTTTCAAGGGTCTGCATTTGCTTTCCCAACCTCACCAATCGTCTCAGCCCCAAGAGTGTCCAGCCTTATGTCTTCTGCCGCTGGGGCTGTAGATGTGGTCAATCCTGGTTGCATGCCAGTCCCTGAACGCATTTTGGAAGAATTTCTCTCTGTTTTGCCCTGCTTGTTTCTTCTTTATGTTGGAAATGTATCCTCAGAATGGGTCTGAGCTGATTTTCCCTGCTGGTTTTAGGCCGCTTTACACACACTTGATGCACTTACACAGAGATATCAAGACTTAGCTTTGAAGATGCTTACTAGTCGGATAGATACTTGTGCGATGAACAGGGTCTGGTGAGTCCAGTTGATTGAGCAAGGAGTAGGTCGTGTCCATTCCATATTCGGTTTTCGGAAGGGTATCTGTGCTCATTTCAAACTCGAGTTTTATGCGTCACCCCACCTCACCTTTCCACTGAAGCAGGCATAAGTGTGTTTTCTAAAAGCGTGACTCTGTTCTGTTTGGGGATTCAGTGCATGGGGAGCGATTTTTACATTCCCTCGATAAGTGATATCATAAGTTTCTTTTTTTGTGGGACTTATTTCACTGAGGATGATCGTACCTAAATCCACTCAGGATGCTGCTACCAGCCTCATAACGTGCATTTCATGGCTGAGTGACACTCCATTGGACCTACGTAGCACCACTTGTCAACTTGTCCACTTGTCTTTGTCCACTTGTCCACTTGGCTCTTTCCTGGGATATGAAACGTGTACCGGAGTGGAGGTTCTTGTCAAGACAGCAGCCCTCAACTTTGGGGTCCCTGTGTCTGGTTGATTTTTTCATTTTCCCAAGGTCAACGCCCATGTGTGGAAATGCCCTATGCTCTGTGGTTCTGTGTTTTACATGGTTTGGGAAAGAGGATACACTTGTGAAGATTGGCTGTTGGCCATTGACATCCCGCCCATCAGCTTAACAAGGCTCCCTTGACTCCGTGGGCTGTCCTGCCTTTCTGGTTTTTAGACTTTTTTCGCCTGGCCCTTTTGCCCCGGGGGGGGGCGAGAGATTTCTTTGTAGTGCTGATTTGCTCTCCCAGGTTGCTTGGTTGGCCAAAAAGGGCGTATGCGTTTTTTCCTGAATATATTCAGGAAAAAACGCATACGCCCTTTTTGGCCAACCGCATCATTGTCCACGTTCTGGCGCTTTTCATGTGCTATCGGGGCCATTCCGATGTACCCGTTGACATCCGTTTCCTGCAGTTCTGCCTTGCGTTCAGCGCCTCTTCGTAGCCTGACCTCAATATATTTTGGGGCGATAGTTATCGTTTAGAACTCTGCAGGTTTGGGAAGTGCAGTGCCCCTGAGCTCCATTTCCCAAGTCGCTTTTTTGTGAGTGGGACGCAACACGGCTGGATGGCTTCACGCCCTATTGTCGATCCGGGGTGGCAGGCTGAACCTCTGGTGAATTCTTCTTCGTGATGGGAAATGAGAGTGACATGTGCCCGACCAAACACCTCCAGCGAGTCTCTCATTGCTTCCCCCTCTTGCAGTTCATCCTGCGGACAAATTGCAGACGGTACGAAAGAGGCATGGAAAGGCGCCGAGTCTCCAAGTGGGGAGATTGTTAGTAAGGGGGCCTGAATGGAGAACACGAGCACCAGGAGATGAAAACTGAGGTGAGTTTCAGAAAGCTTTCCCGATCCCACGGTGTAGCATCCGCTGGGTTTCCAATGAGTGCTTTCGCTGTCGGAAGATTGCGTTGAACCTGGAGAGTTGGGACCCATGGAATGGGGAGCACGCAGGATTCCTTTCAAGGGTCTGCATTTGCTTTCCCAACCTCACCAATCGTCTCAGCCCCAAGAGTGTCCAGCCTTATGTCTTCTGCCGCTGGGGCTGTAGATGTGGTCAATCCTGGTTGCATGCCAGTCCCTGAACGCATTTTGGAAGAATTTCTCTCTGTTTTGCCCTGCTTGTTTCTTCTTTATGTTGGAAATGTATCCTCAGAATGGGTCTGAGCTGATTTTCCCTGCTGGTTTTAGGCCGCTTTACACACACTTGATGCACTTACACAGAGATATCAAGACTTAGCTTTGAAGATGCTTACTAGTCGGATAGATACTTGTGCGATGAAGAGGGTCTGGTGAGTCCAGTTGATTGAGCAAGGAGTAGGTCGTGTCCATTCCATATTCGGTTTTCGGAAGGGTATCTGTGCTCATTTCAAACTCGAGTTTTATGCGTCACCCCACCTCACCTTTCCCCTGAAGCAGGCATAAGTGTGTTTTCTAAAAGCGTGACTCTGTTCTGTTTGGGGATTCAGTGCATGGGGAGCGATTTTTACATTCCCTCGATAAGTGATATCATAAGTTTCTTTTTTTGTGGGACTTATTTCACTGAGGATGATCGTACCTAAATCCACTCAGGATGCTGCTACCAGCCTCATGACGTGGATTTCATGGCTGAGTGACACTCCATTGGACCTACGTAGCACCACTTGTCCACTTGTCCACTTGTCTTTGTCCACTTGTCCACTCGTCTTTGTCCACTTGGCTCTTTCCTGGGATATGAAACGTGTACCGGAGTGGAGGTTCTTGTCAAGACAGCAGCCCTCAACTTTGGGGTCCCTGTGTCTGGTTGATTTTTTCATTTTCCCAAGGTCAACGCCCATGTGTGGAAGTGCCCTATGCTCTGTGGTTCTGTGTTTTACATGGTTTGGGAAAGAGGATACACTTGTGAAGATTGGCTGTTGGCCATTGACATCCCGCCCATCAGCTTAACAAGGCTCCCTTGACTCCGTGGGCTGTCCTGCCTTTCTGGTTTTTAGACTTTTTTCGCCTGGCCCTTTTGCCCCGGGGGGGGCGAGAGATTTCTTTGTAGTGCTGATTTGCTCTCCCAGGTTGCTTGGTTGGCCAAAAAGGGCGTATGCGTTTTTTCCTGAATATATTCAGGAAAAAACGCATACGCCCTTTTTGGCCAACCGCATCATTTTCCACGTTCTGGCGCTTTTCATGTGCTATCGGGGCCATTCCGATATACCCGTTGACATCCGTTTCCTGCAGTTCTGCCTTGCGTTCAGCGCCTCTTCGTAGCCTGACCTCAATATATTTTGGGGCGATAGTTATCGTTTAGAACTCTGCAGGTTTGGGAAGTGCAGTGCCCCTGAGCTCCATTTCCCAAGTCGCTTTTTTGTGCGTGGGACGCAACACGGCTGGATGGCTTCACGCCCTATTGTCGATCCGGGGTGGCAGGCTGAACCTCTGGTGAATTCTTCTTCGTGATGGGAAATGAGAGTGACATGTGCCCGACCAAACACCTCCAGCGAGTCTCTCATTGGTTCCCCCTCTTGCAGTTCATCCTGCGGACAAATTGCAGACGTTACGAAAGAGGCATGGAAAGGCGCCGAGTCTCCAAGTGGGGAGATTGTTAGTAAGGGGGCCTGAATGGAGAACACGAGCACCAGGAGATGAAAACTGAGGTGAGTTTCAGAAAGCTTTCCCGATCCCACGGTGTAGCATCCGCTGGGTTTCCAATGAGTGCTTTCGCTGTCGGAAGATTGCGTTGAACCTGGAGAGTTGGGACCCATGGAATGGGGAGCACGCAGGATTCCTTTCAAGGGTCTGCATTTGCTTTCCCAACCTCACCAATCGTCTCAGCCCCAAGAGTGTCCAGCCTTATGTCTTCTGCCGCTGGGGCTGTAGATGTGGTCAATCCTGGTTGCATGCCAGTCCCTGAACGCATTTTGGAAGAATTTCTCTCTGTTTTGCCCTGCTTGTTTCTTCTTTATGTTGGAAATGTATCCTCAGAATGGGTCTGAGCTGATTTTCCCTGCTGGTTTTAGGCCGCTTTACACACACTTGATGCACTTACACAGAGATATCAAGACTTAGCTTTGAAGATGCTTACTAGTCGGATAGATACTTGTGCGATGAACAGGGTCTGGTGAGTCCAGTTGATTGAGCAAGGAGTAGGTCGTGTCCATTCCATATTCGGTTTTCGGAAGGGTATCTGTGCTCATTTCAAACTCGAGTTTTATGCGTCACCCCACCTCACCTTTCCCCTGAAGCAGGCATAAGTGTGTTTTCTAAAAGCGTGACTCTGTTCTGTTTGGGGATTCAGTGCAAGGGGAGCGATTTTTACATTCCCTCGATAAGTGATATCATAAGTTTCTTTTTTTGTGGGACTTATTTCACTGAGGATGATCGTACCTAAATCCACTCAGGATGCTGCTACCAGCCTCATGACGTGGATTTCATGGCTGAGTGACACTCCATTGGACCTACGTAGCACCACTTGTCCACTTGTCCACTTGTCTTTGTCCACTTGTCCACTCGTCTTTGTCCACTTGGCTCTTTCCTGGGATATGAAACGTGTACCGGAGTGGAGGTTCTTGTCAAGACAGCAGCCCTCAACTTTGGGGTCCCTGTGTCTGGTTGATTTTTTCATTTTCCCAAGGTCAACGCCCATGTGTGGAAGTGCCCTATGCTCTGTGGTTCTGTGTTTTACATGGTTTGGGAAAGAGGATACACTTGTGAAGATTGGCTGTTGACCATTGACATCCCGCCCATCAGCTTAACAAGGCTCCCTTGACTCCGTGGGCTGTCCTGCCTTTCTGGTTTTTAGACTTTTTTCGCCTGGCCCTTTTGCCCCGGGTGGGGGCGAGAGATTTCTTTGTAGTGCTGATTTGCTCTCCCAGGTTGCTTGGTTGGCCAAAAAGGGCGTATGCGTTTTTTCCTGAATATATTCAGGAAAAAACGCATACGCCCTTTTTGGCCAACCGCATCATTGTCCACGTTCTGGCGCTTTTCATGTGCTATCGGGGCCATTCCGATGTACCCGTTGACATCCGTTTCCTGCAGTTCTGCCTTGCGTTCAGCGCCTCTTCGTAGCCTGACCTCAATATATTTTGGGGCGATAGTTATCGTTTAGAACTCTGCAGGTTTGGGAAGTGCAGTGCCCCTGAGCTCCATTTCCCAAGTCGCTTTTTTGTGAGTGGGACGCAACACGGCTGGATGGCTTCACGCCCTATTGTCGATCCGGGGTGGCAGGCTGAACCGCTGGTGAATTCTTCTTCGTGATGGGAAATGAGAGTGACATGTGCCCGACCAAACACCTCCAGCGAGTCTCTCATTGGTTCCCCCTCTTGCAGTTCATCCTGCGGACAAATTGCAGACGGTACGAAAGAGGCATGGAAAGGCGCCGAGTCTCCAAGTGGGGAGATTGTTAGTAAGGGGGCCTGAATGGAGAACACGAGCACCAGGAGATGAAAACTGAGGTGAGTTTCAGAAAGCTTTCCCGATCCCACGGTGTAGCATCCGCTGGGTTTCCAATGAGTGCTTTCGCTGTCGGAAGATTGCGTTGAACCTGGAGAGTTGGGACCCATGGAATGGGGAGCACGCAGGATTCCTTTCAAGGGTCTGCATTTGCTTTCCCAACCTCACCAATCGTCTCAGCCCCAAGAGTGTCCAGCCTTATGTCTTCTGCCGCTGGGGCTGTAGATGTGGTCAATCCTGGTTGCATGCCAGTCCCTGAACGCATTTTGGAAGAATTTCTCTCTGTTTTGCCCTGCTTGTTTCTTCTTTATGTTGGAAATGTATCCTCAGAATGGGTCTGAGCTGATTTTCCCTGCTGGTTTTAGGCCGCTTTACACACACTTGATGCACTTACACAGAGATATCAAGACTTAGCTTTTAAGATGCTTACTAGTCGGATAGATACTTGTGCGATGAACAGGGTCTGGTGAGTCCAGTTGATTGAGCAAGGAGTAGGTCGTGTCCATTCCATATTCGGTTTTCGGAAGGGTATCTGTGCTCATTTCAAACTCGAGTTTTATGCGTCACCCCACCTCACCTTTCCCCTGAAGCAGGCATAAGTGTGTTTTCTAAAAGCGTGACTCTGTTCTGTTTGGGGATTCAGTGCAAGGGGAGCGATTTTTACATTCCCTCGATAAGTGATATCATAAGTTTCTTTTTTTGTGGGACTTATTTCACTGAGGATGATCGTACCTAAATCCACTCAGGATGCTGCTACCAGCCTCATGACGTGCATTTCATGGCTGAGTGACACTCCATTGGACCTACGTAGCACCACTTGTCAACTTGTCCACTTGTCTTTGTCCACTTGTCCACTTGGCTCTTTCCTGGGATATGAAACGTGTACCGGAGTGGAGGTTCTTGTCAAGACAGCAGCCCTCAACTTTGGGGTCCCTGTGTCTGGTTGATTTTTTCATTTTCCCAAGGTCAACGCCCATGTGTGGAAGTGCCCTATGCTCTGTGGTTCTGTGTTTTACATGGTTTGGGAAAGAGGATACACTTGTGAAGATTGGCTGTTGGCCATTGACATCCCGCCCATCAGCTTAACAAGGCTCCCTTGACTCCGTGGGCTGTCCTGCCTTTCTGGTTTTTAGACTTTTTTCGCCTGGCCCTTTTGCCCCGGGGGGGGGGGGCGAGAGATTTCTTTGTAGTGCTGATTTGCTCTCCCAGGTTGCTTGGTTGGCCAAAAAGGGCGTATGCGTTTTTTCCTGAATATATTCAGGAAAAAACGCATACGCCCTTTTTGGCCAACCGCATCATTGTCCACGTTCTGGCGCTTTTCATGTGCTATCGGGGCCATTCCGATGTACCCGTTGACATCCGTTTCCTGCAGTTCTGCCTTGCGTTCAGCGCCTCTTCGTAGCCTGACCTCAATATATTTTGGGGCGATAGTTATCGTTTAGAACTCTGCAGGTTTGGGAAGTGCAGTGCCCCTGAGCTCCATTTCCCAAGTCGCTTTTTTGTGAGTGGGACGCAACACGGCTGGATGGCTTCACGCCCTATTGTCGATCCGGGGTGGCAGGCTGAACCTCTGGTGAATTCTTCTTCGTGATGGGAAATGAGAGTGACATGTGCCCGACCAAACACCTCCAGCGAGTCTCTCATTGCTTCCCCCTCTTGCAGTTCATCCTGCGGACAAATTGCAGACGGTACGAAAGAGGCATGGAAAGGCGCCGAGTCTCCAAGTGGGGAGATTGTTAGTAAGGGGGCCTGAATGGAGAACACGAGCACCAGGAGATGAAAACTGAGGTGAGTTTCAGAAAGCTTTCCCGATCCCACGGTGTAGCATCCGCTGGGTTTCCAATGAGTGCTTTCGCTGTCGGAAGATTGCGTTGAACCTGGAGAGTTGGGACCCATGGAATGGGGAGCACGCAGGATTCCTTTCAAGGGTCTGCATTTGCTTTCCCAACCTCACCAATCGTCTCAGCCCCAAGAGTGTCCAGCCTTATGTCTTCTGCCGCTGGGGCTGTAGATGTGGTCAATCCTGGTTGCATGCCAGTCCCTGAACGCATTTTGGAAGAATTTCTCTCTGTTTTGCCCTGCTTGTTTCTTCTTTATGTTGGAAATGTATCCTCAGAATGGGTCTGAGCTGATTTTCCCTGCTGGTTTTAGGCCGCTTTACACACACTTGATGCACTTACACAGAGATATCAAGACTTAGCTTTGAAGATGCTTACTAGTCGGATAGATACTTGTGCGATGAACAGGGTCTGGTGAGTCCAGTTGATTGAGCAAGGAGTAGGTCGTGTCCATTCCATATTCGGTTTTCGGAAGGGTATCTGTGCTCATTTCAAACTCGAGTTTTATGCGTCACCCCACCTCACCTTTCCCCTGAAGCAGGCATAAGTGTGTTTTCTAAAAGCGTGACTCTGTTCTGTTTGGGGATTCAGTGCATGGGGAGCGATTTTTACATTCCCTCGATAAGTGATATCATAAGTTTCTTTTTTTGTGGGACTTATTTCACTGAGGATGATCGTACCTAAATCCACTCAGGATGCTGCTACCAGCCTCATGACGTGGATTTCATGGCTGAGTGACACTCCATTGGACCTACGTAGCACCACTTGTCCACTTGTCCACTTGTCTTTGTCCACTTGTCCACTCGTCTTTGTCCACTTGGCTCTTTCCTGGGATATGAAACGTGTACCGGAGTGGAGGTTCTTGTCAAGACAGCAGCCCTCAACTTTGGGGTCCCTGTGTCTGGTTGATTTTTTCATTTTCCCAAGGTCAACGCCCATGTGTGGAAGTGCCCTATGCTCTGTGGTTCTGTGTTTTACATGGTTTGGGAAAGAGGATACACTTGTGAAGATTGGCTGTTGGCCATTGACATCCCGCCCATCAGCTTAACAAGGCTCCCTTGACTCCGTGGGCTGTCCTGCCTTTCTGGTTTTTAGACTTTTTTCGCCTGGCCCTTTTGCCCCGGGGGGGGCGAGAGATTTCTTTGTAGTGCTGATTTGCTCTCCCAGGTTGCTTGGTTGGCCAAAAAGGGCGTATGCGTTTTTTCCTGAATATATTCAGGAAAAAACGCATACGCCCTTTTTGGCCAACCGCATCATTTTCCACGTTCTGGCGCTTTTCATGTGCTATCGGGGCCATTCCGATATACCCGTTGACATCCGTTTCCTGCAGTTCTGCCTTGCGTTCAGCGCCTCTTCGTAGCCTGACCTCAATATATTTTGGGGCGATAGTTATCGTTTAGAACTCTGCAGGTTTGGGAAGTGCAGTGCCCCTGAGCTCCATTTCCCAAGTCGCTTTTTTGTGAGTGGGACGCAACACGGCTGGATGGCTTCACGCCCTATTGTCGATCCGGGGTGGCAGGCTGAACCTCTGGTGAATTCTTCTTCGTGATGGGAAATGAGAGTGACATGTGCCCGACCAAACACCTCCAGCGAGTCTCTCATTGGTTCCCCCTCTTGCAGTTCATCCTGCGGACAAATTGCAGACGTTACGAAAGAGGCACGGAAAGGCGCCGAGTCTCCAAGTGGGGAGATTGTTAGTAAGGGGGCCTGAATGGAGAACACGAGCACCAGGAGATGAAAACTGAGGTGAGTTTCAGAAAGCTTTCCCGATCCCACGGTGTAGCATCCGCTGGGTTTCCAATGAGTGCTTTCGCTGTCGGAAGATTGCGTTGAACCTGGAGAGTTGGGACCCATGGAATGGGGAGCACGCAGGATTCCTTTCAAGGGTCTGCATTTGCTTTCCCAACCTCACCAATCGTCTCAGCCCCAAGAGTGTCCAGCCTTATGTCTTCTGCCGCTGGGGCTGTAGATGTGGTCAATCCTGGTTGCATGCCAGTCCCTGAACGCATTTTGGAAGAATTTCTCTCTGTTTTGCCCTGCTTGTTTCTTCTTTATGTTGGAAATGTATCCTCAGAATGGGTCTGAGCTGATTTTCCCTGCTGGTTTTAGGCCGCTTTACACACACTTGATGCACTTACACAGAGATATCAAGACTTAGCTTTTAAGATGCTTACTAGTCGGATAGATACTTGTGCGATGAACAGGGTCTGGTGAGTCCAGTTGATTGAGCAAGGAGTAGGTCGTGTCCATTCCATATTCGGTTTTCGGAAGGGTATCTGTGCTCATTTCAAACTCGAGTTTTATGTGTCACCCCACCTCACCTTTCCCCTGAAGCAGGCATAAGTGTGTTTTCTAAAAGCGTGACTCTGTTCTGTTTGGGGATTCAGTGCAAGGGGAGCGATTTTTACATTCCCTCGATAAGTGATATCATAAGTTTCTTTTTTTGTGGGACTTATTTCACTGAGGATGATCGTACCTAAATCCACTCAGGATGCTGCTACCAGCCTCATGACGTGGATTTCATGGCTGAGTGACACTCCATTGGACCTACGTAGCACCACTTGTCCACTTGTCCACTTGTCTTTGTCCACTTGTCCACTCGTCTTTGTCCACTTGGCTCTTTCCTGGGATATGAAACGTGTACCGGAGTGGAGGTTCTTGTCAAGACAGCAGCCCTCAACTTTGGGGTCCCTGTGTCTGGTTGATTTTTTCATTTTCCCAAGGTCAACGCCCATGTGTGGAAGTGCCCTATGCTCTGTGGTTCTGTGTTTTACATGGTTTGGGAAAGAGGATACACTTGTGAAGATTGGCTGTTGGCCATTGACATCCCGCCCATCAGCTTAACAAGGCTCCCTTGACTCCGTGGGCTGTCCTGCCTTTCTGGTTTTTAGACTTTTTTCGCCTGGCCCTTTTGCCCAGGGGGGGGCGAGAGATTTCTTTGTAGTGCTGATTTGCTCTCCCAGGTTGCTTGGTTGGCCAAAAAGGGCGTATGCGTTTTTTCCTGAATATATTCAGGAAAAAACGCATACGCCCTTTTTGGCCAACCGCATCATTTTCCACGTTCTGGCGCTTTTCATGTGCTATCGGGGCCATTCCGATATACCCGTTGACATCCGTTTCCTGCAGTTCTGCCTTGCGTTCAGCGCCTCTTCGTAGCCTGACCTCAATATATTTTGGGGCGATAGTTATCGTTTAGAACTCTGCAGGTTTGGGAAGTGCAGTGCCCCTGAGCTCCATTTCCCAAGTCGCTTTTTTGTGAGTGGGACGCAACACGGCTGGATGGCTTCACGCCCTATTGTCGATCCGGGGTGGCAGGCTGAACCGCTGGTGAATTCTTCTTCGTGATGGGAAATGAGAGTGACATGTGCCCGACCAAACACCTCCAGCGAGTCTCTCATTGGTTCCCCCTCTTGCAGTTCATCCTGCGGACAAATTGCAGACGTTACGAAAGAGGCATGGAAAGGCGCCGAGTCTCCAAGTGGGGAGATTGTTAGTAAGGGGGCCTGAATGGAGAACACGAGCACCAGGAGATGAAAACTGAGGTGAGTTTCAGAAAGCTTTCCCGATCCCACGGTGTAGCATCCGCTGGGTTTCCAATGAGTGCTTTCGCTGTCGGAAGATTGCGTTGAACCTGGAGAGTTGGGACCCATGGAATGGGGAGCACGCAGGATTCCTTTCAAGGGTCTGCATTTGCTTTCCCAACCTCACCAATCGTCTCAGCCCCAAGAGTGTCCAGCCTTATGTCTTCTGCCGCTGGGGCTGTAGATGTGGTCAATCCTGGTTGCATGCCAGTCCCTGAACGCATTTTGGAAGAATTTCTCTCTGTTTTGCCCTGCTTGTTTCTTCTTTATGTTGGAAATGTATCCTCAGAATGGGTCTGAGCTGATTTTCCCTGCTGGTTTTAGGCCGCTTTACACACACTTGATGCACTTACACAGAGATATCAAGACTTAGCTTTTAAGATGCTTACTAGTCGGATAGATACTTGTGCGATGAACAGGGTCTGGTGAGTCCAGTTGATTGACCAAGGAGTAGGTCGTGTCCATTCCATATTCGGTTTTCGGAAGGGTATCTGTGCTCATTTCAAACTCGAGTTTTATGCGTCACCCCACCTCACCTTTCCCCTGAAGCAGGCATAAGTGTGTTTTCTAAAAGCGTGACTCTGTTCTGTTTGGGGATTCAGTGCAAGGGGAGCGATTTTTACATTCCCTCGATAAGTGATATCATAAGTTTCTTTTTTTGTGGGACTTATTTCACTGAGGATGATCGTACCTAAATCCACTCAGGATGCTGCTACCAGCCTCATGACGTGGATTTCATGGCTGAGTGACACTCCATTGGACCTACGTAGCACCACTTGTCCACTTGTCCACTTGTCTTTGTCCACTTGTCCACTCGTCTTTGTCCACTTGGCTCTTTCCTGGGATATGAAACGTGTACCGGAGTGGAGGTTCTTGTCAAGACAGCAGCCCTCAACTTTGGGGTCCCTGTGTCTGGTTGATTTTTTCATTTTCCCAAGGTCAACGCCCATGTGTGGAAGTGCCCTATGCTCTGTGGTTCTGTGTTTTACATGGTTTGGGAAAGAGGATACACTTGTGAAGATTGGCTGTTGGCCATTGACATCCCGCCCATCAGCTTAACAAGGCTCCCTTGACTCCGTGGGCTGTCCTGCCTTTCTGGTTTTTAGACTTTTTTCGCCTGGCCCTTTTGCCCCGGGGGGGGCGAGAGATTTCTTTGTAGTGCTGATTTGCTCTCCCAGGTTGCTTGGTTGTCCAAAAAGGGCGTATGCGTTTTTTCCTGAATATATTCAGGAAAAAACGCATACGCCCTTTTTGGCCAACCGCATCATTTTCCACATTCTGGCGCTTTTCATGTGCTATCGGGGCCATTCCGATATACCCGTTGACATCCGTTTCCTGCAGTTCTGCCTTGCGTTCAGCGCCTCTTCGTAGCCTGACCTCAATATATTTTGGGGCGATAGTTATCGTTTAGAACTCTGCAGGTTTGGGAAGTGCAGTGCCCCTGAGCTCCATTTCCCAAGTCGCTTTTTTGTGAGTGGGACGCAACACGGCTGGATGGCTTCACGCCCTATTGTCGATCCGGGGTGGCAGGCTGAACCGCTGGTGAATTCTTCTTCGTGATGGGAAATGAGAGTGACATGTGCCCGACCAAACACCTCCAGCGAGTCTCTCATTGGTTCCCCCTCTTGCAGTTCATCCTGCGGACAAATTGCAGACGGTACGAAAGAGGCATGGAAAGGCGCCGAGTCTCCAAGTGGGGAGATTGTTAGTAAGGGGGCCTGAATGGAGAACACGAGCACCAGGAGATGAAAACTGAGGTGAGTTTCAGAAAGCTTTCCCGATCCCACGGTGTAGCATCCGCTGGGTTTCCAATGAGTGCTTTCGCTGTCGGAAGATTGCGTTGAACCTGGAGAGTTGGGACCCATGGAATGGGGAGCACGCAGGATTCCTTTCAAGGGTCTGCATTTGCTTTCCCAACCTCACCAATCGTCTCAGCCCCAAGAGTGTCCAGCCTTATGTCTTCTGCCGCTGGGGCTGTAGATGTGGTCAATCCTGGTTGCATGCCAGTCCCTGAACGCATTTTGGAAGAATTTCTCTCTGTTTTGCCCTGCTTGTTTCTTCTTTATGTTGGAAATGTATCCTCAGAATGGGTCTGAGCTGATTTTCCCTGCTGGTTTTAGGCCGCTTTACACACACTTGATGCACTTACACAGAGATATCAAGACTTAGCTTTTAAGATGCTTACTAGTCGGATAGATACTTGTGCGATGAACAGGGTCTGGTGAGTCCAGTTGATTGAGCAAGGAGTAGGTCGTGTCCATTCCATATTCGGTTTTCGGAAGGGTATCTGTGCTCATTTCAAACTCGAGTTTTATGCGTCACCCCACCTCACCTTTCCCCTGAAGCAGGCATAAGTGTGTTTTCTAAAAGCGTGACTCTGTTCTGTTTGGGGATTCAGTGCAAGGGGAGCGATTTTTACATTCCCTCGATAAGTGATATCAAAAGTTTCTTTTTTTGTGGGACTTATTTCACTGAGGATGATCGTACCTAAATCCACTCAGGATGCTGCTACCAGCCTCATGACGTGCATTTCATGGCTGAGTGACACTCCATTGGACCTACGTAGCACCACTTGTCAACTTGTCCACTTGTCTTTGTCCACTTGTCCACTTGGCTCTTTCCTGGGATATGAAACGTGTACCGGAGTGGAGGTTCTTGTCAAGACAGCAGCCCTCAACTTTGGGGTCCCTGTGTCTGGTTGATTTTTTCATTTTCCCAAGGTCAACGCCCATGTGTGGAAGTGCCCTATGCTCTGTGGTTCTGTGTTTTACATGGTTTGGGAAAGAGGATACACTTGTGAAGATTGGCTGTTGGCCATTGACATCCCGCCCATCAGCTTAACAAGGCTCCCTTGACTCCGTGGGCTGTCCTGCCTTTCTGGTTTTTAGACATTTTTCGCCTGGCCCTTTTGCCCCGGGGGGGGGGCGAGAGATTTCTTTGTAGTGCTGATTTGCTCTCCCAGGTTGCTTGGTTGGCCAAAAAGGGCGTATGCGTTTTTTCCTGAATATATTCAGGAAAAAACGCATACGCCCTTTTTGGCCAACCGCATCATTGTCCACGTTCTGGCGCTTTTCATGTGCTATCGGGGCCATTCCGATGTACCCGTTGACATCCGTTTCCTGCAGTTCTGCCTTGCGTTCAGCGCCTCTTCGTAGCCTGACCTCAATATATTTTGGGGCGATAGTTATCGTTTAGAACTCTGCAGGTTTGGGAAGTGCAGTGCCCCTGAGCTCCATTTCCCAAGTCGCTTTTTTGTGAGTGGGACGCAACACGGCTGGATGGCTTCACGCCCTATTGTCGATCCGGGGTGGCAGGCTGAACCTCTGGTGAATTCTTCTTCGTGATGGGAAATGAGAGTGACATGTGCCCGACCAAACACCTCCAGCGAGTCTCTCATTGCTTCCCCCTCTTGCAGTTCATCCTGCGGACAAATTGCAGACGGTACGAAAGAGGCATGGAAAGGCGCCGAGTCTCCAAGTGGGGAGATTGTTAGTAAGGGGGCCTGAATGGAGAACACGAGCACCAGGAGATGAAAACTGAGGTGAGTTTCAGAAAGCTTTCCCGATCCCACGGTGTAGCATCCGCTGGGTTTCCAATGAGTGCTTTCGCTGTCGGAAGATTGCGTTGAACCTGGAGAGTTGGGACCCATGGAATGGGGAGCACGCAGGATTCCTTTCAAGGGTCTGCATTTGCTTTCCCAACCTCACCAATCGTCTCAGCCCCAAGAGTGTCCAGCCTTATGTCTTCTGCCGCTGGGGCTGTAGATGTGGTCAATCCTGGTTGCATGCCAGTCCCTGAACGCATTTTGGAAGAATTTCTCTCTGTTTTGCCCTGCTTGTTTCTTCTTTATGTTGGAAATGTATCCTCAGAATGGGTCTGAGCTGATTTTCCCTGCTGGTTTTAGGCCGCTTTACACACACTTGATGCACTTACACAGAGATATCAAGACTTAGCTTTTAAGATGCTGACTAGTCGGATAGATACTTGTGCGATGAACAGGGTCTGGTGAGTCCAGTTGATTGAGCAAGGAGTAGGTCGTGTCCATTCCATATTCGGTTTTCGGAAGGGTATCTGTGCTCATTTCAAACTCGAGTTTTATGCGTCACCCCACCTCACCTTTCCCCTGAAGCAGGCATAAGTGTGTTTTCTAAAAGCGTGACTCTGTTCTGTTTGGGGATTCAGTGCATGGGGAGCGATTTTTACATTCCCTCGATAAGTGATATCATAAGTTTCTTTTTTTGTGGGACTTATTTCACTGAGGATGATCGTACCTAAATCCACTCAGGATGCTGCTACCAGCCTCATGACGTGGATTTCATGGCTGAGTGACACTCCATTGGACCTACGTAGCACCACTTGTCCACTTGTCCACTTGTCTTTGTCCACTTGTCCACTCGTCTTTGTCCACTTGGCTCTTTCCTGGGATATGAAACGTGTACCGGAGTGGAGGTTCTTGTCAAGACAGCAGCCCTCAACTTTGGGGTCCCTGTGTCTGGTTGATTTTTTCATTTTCCCAAGGTCAACGCCCATGTGTGGAAGTGCCCTATGCTCTGTGGTTCTGTGTTTTACATGGTTTGGGAAAGAGGATACACTTGTGAAGATTGGCTGTTGGCCATTGACATCCCGCCCATCAGCTTAACAAGGCTCCCTTGACTCCGTGGGCTGTCCTGCCTTTCTGGTTTTTAGACTTTTTTCGCCTGGCCCTTTTGCCCCGGGGGGGGCGAGAGATTTCTTTGTAGTGCTGATTTGCTCTCCCAGGTTGCTTGGTTGGCCAAAAAGGGCGTATGCGTTTTTTCCTGAATATATTCAGGAAAAAACGCATACGCCCTTTTTGGCCAACCGCATCATTTTCCACGTTCTGGCGCTTTTCATGTGCTATCGGGGCCATTCCGATATACCCGTTGACATCCGTTTCCTGCAGTTCTGCCTTGCGTTCAGCGCCTCTTCGTAGCCTGACCTCAATATATTTTGGGGCGATAGTTATCGTTTAGAACTCTGCAGGTTTGGGAAGTGCAGTGCCCCTGAGCTCCATTTCCCAAGTCGCTTTTTTGTGAGTGGGACGCAACACGGCTGGATGGCTTCACGCCCTATTGTCGATCCGGGGTGGCAGGCTGAACCTCTGGTGAATTCTTCTTCGTGATGGGAAATGAGAGTGACATGTGCCCGACCAAACACCTCCAGCGAGTCTCTCATTGGTTCCCCCTCTTGCAGTTCATCCTGCGGACAAATTGCAGACGTTACGAAAGAGGCACGGAAAGGCGCCGAGTCTCCAAGTGGGGAGATTGTTAGTAAGGGGGCCTGAATGGAGAACACGAGCACCAGGAGATGAAAACTGAGGTGAGTTTCAGAAAGCTTTCCCGATCCCACGGTGTAGCATCCGCTGGGTTTCCAATGAGTGCTTTCGCTGTCGGAAGATTGCGTTGAACCTGGAGAGTTGGGACCCATGGAATGGGGAGCACGCAGGATTCCTTTCAAGGGTCTGCATTTGCTTTCCCAACCTCACCAATCGTCTCAGCCCCAAGAGTGTCCAGCCTTATGTCTTCTGCCGCTGGGGCTGTAGATGTGGTCAATCCTGGTTGCATGCCAGTCCCTGAACGCATTTTGGAAGAATTTCTCTCTGTTTTGCCCTGCTTGTTTCTTCTTTATGTTGGAAATGTATCCTCAGAATGGGTCTGAGCTGATTTTCCCTGCTGGTTTTAGGCCGCTTTACACACACTTGATGCACTTACACAGAGATATCAAGACTTAGCTTTTAAGATGCTTACTAGTCGGATAGATACTTGTGCGATGAACAGGGTCTGGTGAGTCCAGTTGATTGAGCAAGGAGTAGGTCGTGTCCATTCCATATTCGGTTTTCGGAAGGGTATCTGTGCTCATTTCAAACTCGAGTTTTATGCGTCACCCCACCTCACCTTTCCCCTGAAGCAGGCATAAGTGTGTTTTCTAAAAGCGTGACTCTGTTCTGTTTGGGGATTCAGTGCAAGGGGAGCGATTTTTACATTCCCTCGATAAGTGATATCATAAGTTTCTTTTTTTGTGGGACTTATTTCACTGAGGATGATCGTACCTAAATCCACTCAGGATGCTGCTACCAGCCTCATGACGTGGATTTCATGGCTGAGTGACACTCCATTGGACCTACGTAGCACCACTTGTCCACTTGTCCACTTGTCTTTGTCCACTTGTCCACTCGTCTTTGTCCACTTGGCTCTTTCCTGGGATATGAAACGTGTACCGGAGTGGAGGTTCTTGTCAAGACAGCAGCCCTCAACTTTGGGGTCCCTGTGTCTGGTTGATTTTTTCATTTTCCCAAGGTCAACGCCCATGTGTGGAAGTGCCCTATGCTCTGTGGTTCTGTGTTTTACATGGTTTGGGAAAGAGGATACACTTGTGAAGATTGGCTGTTGGCCATTGACATCCCGCCCATCAGCTTAACAAGGCTCCCTTGACTCCGTGGGCTGTCCTGCCTTTCTGGTTTTTAGACTTTTTTCGCCTGGCCCTTTTGCCCCGGGGGGGGCGAGAGATTTCTTTGTAGTGCTGATTTGCTCTCCCAGGTTGCTTGGTTGGCCAAAAAGGGCGTATGCGTTTTTTCCTGAATATATTCAGGAAAAAACGCATACGCCCTTTTTGGCCAACCGCATCATTTTCCACGTTCTGGCGCTTTTCATGTGCTATCGGGGCCATTCCGATATACCCGTTGACATCCGTTTCCTGCAGTTCTGCCTTGCGTTCAGCGCCTCTTCGTAGCCTGACCTCAATATATTTTGGGGCGATAGTTATCGTTTAGAACTCTGCAGGTTTGGGAAGTGCAGTGCCCCTGAGCTCCATTTCCCAAGTCGCTTTTTTGTGAGTGGGACGCAACACGGCTGGATGGCTTCACGCCCTATTGTCGATCCGGGGTGGCAGGCTGAACCGCTGGTGAATTCTTCTTCGTGATGGGAAATGAGAGTGACATGTGCCCGACCAAACACCTCCAGCGAGTCTCTCATTGGTTCCCCCTCTTGCAGTTCATCCTGCGGACAAATTGCAGACGTTACGAAAGAGGCATGGAAAGGCGCCGAGTCTCCAAGTGGGGAGATTGTTAGTAAGGGGGCCTGAATGGAGAACACGAGCACCAGGAGATGAAAACTGAGGTGAGTTTCAGAAAGCTTTCCCGATCCCACGGTGTAGCATCCGCTGGGTTTCCAATGAGTGCTTTCGCTGTCGGAAGATTGCGTTGAACCTGGAGAGTTGGGACCCATGGAATGGGGAGCACGCAGGATTCCTTTCAAGGGTCTGCATTTGCTTTCCCAACCTCACCAATCGTCTCAGCCCCAAGAGTGTCCAGCCTTATGTCTTCTGCCGCTGGGGCTGTAGATGTGGTCAATCCTGGTTGCATGCCAGTCCCTGAACGCATTTTGGAAGAATTTCTCTCTGTTTTGCCCTGCTTGTTTCTTCTTTATGTTGGAAATGTATCCTCAGAATGGGTCTGAGCTGATTTTCCCTGCTGGTTTTAGGCCGCTTTACACACACTTGATGCACTTACACAGAGATATCAAGACTTAGCTTTTAAGATGCTTACTAGTCGGATAGATACTTGTGCGATGAACAGGGTCTGGTGAGTCCAGTTGATTGAGCAAGGAGTAGGTCGTGTCCATTCCATATTCGGTTTTCGGAAGGGTATCTGTGCTCATTTCAAACTCGAGTTTTATGCGTCACCCCACCTCACCTTTCCCCTGAAGCAGGCATAAGTGTGTTTTCTAAAAGCGTGACTCTGTTCTGTTTGGGGATTCAGTGCAAGGGGAGCGATTTTTACATTCCCTCGATAAGTGATATCATAAGTTTCTTTTTTTGTGGGACTTATTTCACTGAGGATGATCGTACCTAAATCCACTCAGGATGCTGCTACCAGCCTCATGACGTGGATTTCATGGCTGAGTGACACTCCATTGGACCTACGTAGCACCACTTGTCCACTTGTCCACTTGTCTTTGTCCACTTGTCCACTCGTCTTTGTCCACTTGGCTCTTTCCTGGGATATGAAACGTGTACCGGAGTGGAGGTTCTTGTCAAGACAGCAGCCCTCAACTTTGGGGTCCCTGTGTCTGGTTGATTTTTTCATTTTCCCAAGGTCAACGCCCATGTGTGGAAGTGCCCTATGCTCTGTGGTTCTGTGTTTTACATGGTTTGGGAAAGAGGATACACTTGTGAAGATTGGCTGTTGGCCATTGACATCCCGCCCATCAGCTTAACAAGGCTCCCTTGACTCCGTGGCCTGTCCTGCCTTTCTGGTTTTTATACTTTTTTCGCCTGGCCCTTTTGCCCCCGGGGGGGGGGGGGCGAGAGATTTCTTTGTAGTGCTGATTTGCTCTCCCAGGTTGCTTGGTTGGCCAAAAAGGGCGTATGCGTTTTTTCCTGAATATATTCAGGAAAAAACGCATACGCCCTTTTTGGCCAACCGCATCATTGTCCACGTTCTGGCGCTTTTCATGTGCTATCGGGGCCATTCCGATGTACCCGTTGACATCCGTTTCCTGCAGTTCTGCCTTGCGTTCAGCGCCTCTTCGTAGCCTGACCTCAATATATTTTGGGGCGATAGTTATCGTTTAGAACTCTGCAGGTTTGGGAAGTGCAGTGCCCCTGAGCTCCATTTCCCAAGTCGCTTTTTTGTGAGTGGGACGCAACACGGCTGGATGGCTTCACGCCCTATTGTCGATCCGGGGTGGCAGGCTGAACCGCTGGTGAATTCTTCTTCGTGATGGGAAATGAGAGTGACATGTGCCCGACCAAACACCTCCAGCGAGTCTCTCATTGGTTCCCCCTCTTGCAGTTCATCCTGCGGACAAATTGCAGACGTTACGAAAGAGGCATGGAAAGGCGCCGAGTCTCCAAGTGGGGAGATTGTTAGTAAGGGGGCCTGAATGGAGAACACGAGCACCAGGAGATGAAAACTGAGGTGAGTTTCAGAAAGCTTTCCCGATCCCACGGTGTAGCATCCGCTGGGTTTCCAATGAGTGCTTTCGCTGTCGGAAGATTGCGTTGAACCTGGAGAGTTGGGACCCATGGAATGGGGAGCACGCAGGATTCCTTTCAAGGGTCTGCATTTGCTTTCCCAACCTCACCAATCGTCTCAGCCCCAAGAGTGTCCAGCCTTATGTCTTCTGCCGCTGGGGCTGTAGATGTGGTCAATCCTGGTTGCATGCCAGTCCCTGAACGCATTTTGGAAGAATTTCTCTCTGTTTTGCCCTGCTTGTTTCTTCTTTATGTTGGAAATGTATCCTCAGAATGGGTCTGAGCTGATTTTCCCTGCTGGTTTTAGGCCGCTTTACACACACTTGATGCACTTACACAGAGATATCAAGACTTAGCTTTTAAGATGCTTACTAGTCGGATAGATACTTGTGCGATGAACAGGGTCTGGTGAGTCCAGTTGATTGAGCAAGGAGTAGGTCGTGTCCATTCCATATTCGGTTTTCGGAAGGGTATCTGTGCTCATTTCAAACTCGAGTTTTATGCGTCACCCCACCTCACCTTTCCCCTGAAGCAGGCATAAGTGTGTTTTCTAAAAGCGTGACTCTGTTCTGTTTGGGGATTCAGTGCAAGGGGAGCGATTTTTACATTCCCTCGATAAGTGATATCATAAGTTTCTTTTTTTGTGGGACTTATTTCACTGAGGATGATCGTACCTAAATCCACTCAGGATGCTGCTACCAGCCTCATGACGTGCATTTCATGGCTGAGTGACACTCCATTGGACCTACGTAGCACCACTTGTCAACTTGTCCACTTGTCTTTGTCCACTTGTCCACTTGGCTCTTTCCTGGGATATGAAACGTGTACCGGAGTGGAGGTTCTTGTCAAGACAGCAGCCCTCAACTTTGGGGTCCCTGTGTCTGGTTGATTTTTTCATTTTCCCAAGGTCAACGCCCATGTGTGGAAGTGTCCTATGCTCTGTGGTTCTGTGTTTTACATGGTTTGGGAAAGAGGATACACTTGTGAAGATTGGCTGTTGGCCATTGACATCCCGCCCATCAGCTTAACAAGGCTCCCTTGACTCCGTGGGCTGTCCTGCCTTTCTGGTTTTTAGACTTTTTTCGCCTGGCCCTTTTGCCCCGGGGGGGGGCGAGAGATTTCTTTGTAGTGCTGATTTGCTCTCCCAGGTTGCTTGGTTGGCCAAAAAGGGCGTATGCGTTTTTTCCTGAATATATTCAGGAAAAAACGCATACGCCCTTTTTGGCCAACCGCATCATTGTCCACGTTCTGGCGCTTTTCATGTGCTATCGGGGCCATTCCGATGTACCCGTTGACATCCGTTTCCTGCAGTTCTGCCTTGCGTTCAGCGCCTCTTCGTAGCCTGACCTCAATATATTTTGGGGCGATAGTTATCGTTTAGAACTCTGCAGGTTTGGGAAGTGCAGTGCCCCTGAGCTCCATTTCCCAAGTCGCTTTTTTGTGAGTGGGACGCAACACGGCTGGATGGCTTCACGCCCTATTGTCGATCCGGGGTGGAAGGCTGAACCGCTGGTGAATTCTTCTTCGTGATGGGAAATGAGAGTGACATGTGCCCGACCAAACACCTCCAGCGAGTCTCTCATTGGTTCCCCCTCTTGCAGTTCATCCTGCGGACAAATTGCAGACGGTACGAAAGAGGCATGGAAAGGCGCCGAGTCTCCAAGTGGGGAGATTGTTAGTAAGGGGGCCTGAATGGAGAACACGAGCACCAGGAGATGAAAACTGAGGTGAGTTTCAGAAAGCTTTCCCGATCCCACGGTGTAGCATCCGCTGGGTTTCCAATGAGTGCTTTCGCTGTCGGAAGATTGCGTTGAACCTGGAGAGTTGGGACCCATGGAATGGGGAGCACGCAGGATTCCTTTCAAGGGTCTGCATTTGCTTTCCCAACCTCACCAATCGTCTCAGCCCCAAGAGTGTCCAGCCTTATGTCTTCTGCCGCTGGGGCTGTAGATGTGGTCAATCCTGGTTGCATGCCAGTCCCTGAACGCATTTTGGAAGAATTTCTCTCTGTTTTGCCCTGCTTGTTTCTTCTTTATGTTGGAAATGTATCCTCAGAATGGGTCTGAGCTGATTTTCCCTGCTGGTTTTAGGCCGCTTTACACACACTTGATGCACTTACACAGAGATATCAAGACTTAGCTTTGAAGATGCTTACTAGTCGGATAGATACTTGTGCGATGAACAGGGTCTGGTGAGTCCAGTTGATTGAGCAAGGAGTAGGTCGTGTCCATTCCATATTCGGTTTTCGGAAGGGTATCTGTGCTCATTTCAAACTCGAGTTTTATGCGTCACCCCACCTCACCTTTCCCCTGAAGCAGGCATAAGTGTGTTTTCTAAAAGCGTGACTCTGTTCTGTTTGGGGATTCAGTGCAAGGGGAGCGATTTTTACATTCCCTCGATAAGTGATATCATAAGTTTCTTTTTTTGTGGGACTTATTTCACTGAGGATGATCGTACCTAAATCCACTCAGGATGCTGCTACCAGCCTCATGACGTGCATTTCATGGCTGAGTGACACTCCATTGGACCTACGTAGCACCACTTGTCAACTTGTCCACTTGTCTTTGTCCACTTGTCCACTTGGCTCTTTCCTGGGATATGAAACGTGTACCGGAGTGGAGGTTCTTGTCAAGACAGCAGCCCTCAACTTTGGGGTCCCTGTGTCTGGTTGATTTTTTCATTTTCCCAAGGTCAACGCCCATGTGTGGAAGTGCCCTATGCTCTGTGGTTCTGTGTTTTACATGGTTTGGGAAAGAGGATACACTTGTGAAGATTGGCTGTTGGCCATTGACATCCCGCCCATCAGCTTAACAAGGCTCCCTTGACTCCGTGGGCTGTCCTGCCTTTCTGGTTTTTAGACTTTTTTCGCCTGGCCCTTTTGCCCCGGGGGGGGCGAGAGATTTCTTTGTAGTGCTGATTTGCTCTCCCAGGTTGCTTGGTTGGCCAAAAAGGGCGTATGCGTTTTTTCCTGAATATATTCAGGAAAAAACGCATACGCCCTTTTTGGCCAACCGCATCATTGTCCACGTTCTGGCGCTTTTCATGTGCTATCGGGGCCATTCCGATGTACCCGTTGACATCCGTTTCCTGCAGTTCTGCCTTGCGTTCAGCGCCTCTTCGTAGCCTGACCTCAATATATTTTGGGGCGATAGTTATCGTTTAGAACTCTGCAGGTTTGGGAAGTGCAGTGCCCCTGAGCTCCATTTCCCAAGTCGCTTTTTTGTGAGTGGGACGCAACACGGCTGGATGGCTTCACGCCCTATTGTCGATCCGGGGTGGCAGGCTGAACCGCTGGTGAATTCTTCTTCGTGATGGGAAATGAGAGTGACATGTGCCCGACCAAACACCTCCAGCGAGTCTCTCATTGGTTCCCCCTCTTGCAGTTCATCCTGCGGACAAATTGCAGACGGTACGAAAGAGGCATGGAAAGGCGCCGAGTCTCCAAGTGGGGAGATTGTTAGTAAGGGGGCCTGAATGGAGAACACGAGCACCAGGAGATGAAAACTGAGGTGAGTTTCAGAAAGCTTTCCCGATCCCACGGTGTAGCATCCGCTGGGTTTCCAATGAGTGCTTTCGCTGTCGGAAGATTGCGTTGAACCTGGAGAGTTGGGACCCATGGAATGGGGAGCACGCAGGATTCCTTTCAAGGGTCTGCATTTGCTTTCCCAACCTCACCAATCGTCTCAGCCCCAAGAGTGTCCAGCCTTATGTCTTCTGCCGCTGGGGCTGTAGATGTGGTCAATCCTGGTTGCATGCCAGTCCCTGAACGCATTTTGGAAGAATTTCTCTCTGTTTTGCCCTGCTTGTTTCTTCTTTATGTTGGAAATGTATCCTCAGAATGGGTCTGAGCTGATTTTCCCTGCTGGTTTTAGGCCGCTTTACACACACTTGATGCACTTACACAGAGATATCAAGACTTAGCTTTGAAGATGCTTACTAGTCGGATAGATACTTGTGCGATGAACAGGGTCTGGTGAGTCCAGTTGATTGAGCAAGGAGTAGGTCGTGTCCATTCCATATTCGGTTTTCGGAAGGGTATCTGTGCTCATTTCAAACTCGAGTTTTATGCGTCACCCCACCTCACCTTTCCCCTGAAGCAGGCATAAGTGTGTTTTCTAAAAGCGTGACTCTGTTCTGTTTGGGGATTCAGTGCAAGGGGAGCGATTTTTACATTCCCTCGATAAGTGATATCATAAGTTTCTTTTTTTGTGGGACTTATTTCACTGAGGATGATCGTACCTAAATCCACTCAGGATGCTGCTACCAGCCTCATGACGTGCATTTCATGGCTGAGTGACACTCCATTGGACCTACGTAGCACCACTTGTCAACTTGTCCACTTGTCTTTGTCCACTTGTCCACTTGGCTCTTTCCTGGGATATGAAACGTGTACCGGAGTGGAGGTTCTTGTCAAGACAGCAGCCCTCAACTTTGGGGTCCCTGTGTCTGGTTGATTTTTTCATTTTCCCAAGGTCAACGCCCATGTGTGGAAGTGCCCTATGCTCTGTGGTTCTGTGTTTTACATGGTTTGGGAAAGAGGATACACTTGTGAAGATTGGCTGTTGGCCATTGACATCCCGCCCATCAGCTTAACAAGGCTCCCTTGACTCCGTGGGCTGTCCTGCCTTTCTGGTTTTTAGACTTTTTTCGCCTGGCCCTTTTGCCCCGGGGGGGGGGCGAGAGATTTTTTTGTAGTGCTGATTTGCTCTCCCAGGTTGCTTGGTTGGCCAAAAAGGGCGTATGCGTTTTTTCCTGAATATATTCAGGAAAAAACGCATACGCCCTTTTTGGCCAACCGCATCATTGTCCACGTTCTGGCGCTTTTCATGTGCTATCGGGGCCATTCCGATGTAACCGTTGACATCCGTTTCCTGCAGTTCTGCCTTGCGTTCAGCGCCTCTTCGTAGCCTGACCTCAATATATTTTGGGGCGATAGTTATCGTTTAGAACTCTGCAGGTTTGGGAAGTGCAGTGCCCCTGAGCTCCATTTCCCAAGTCGCTTTTTTGTGAGTGGGACGCAACACGGCTGGATGGCTTCACGCCCTATTGTCGATCCGGGGTGGCAGGCTGAACCTCTGGTGAATTCTTCTTCGTGATGGGAAATGAGAGTGACATGTGCCCGACCAAACACCTCCAGCGAGTCTCTCATTGGTTCCCCCTCTTGCAGTTCATCCTGCGGACAAATTGCAGACGGTACGAAAGAGGCATGGAAAGGCGCCGAGTCTCCAAGTGGGGAGATTGTTAGTAAGGGGGCCTGAATGGAGAACACGAGCACCAGGAGATGAAAACTGAGGTGAGTTTCAGAAAGCTTTCCCGATCCCACGGTGTAGCATCCGCTGGGTTTCCAATGAGTGCTTTCGCTGTCGGAAGATTGCGTTGAACCTGGAGAGTTGGGACCCATGGAATGGGGAGCACGCAGGATTCCTTTCAAGGGTCTGCATTTGCTTTCCCAACCTCACCAATCGTCTCAGCCCCAAGAGTGTCCAGCCTTATGTCTTCTGCCGCTGGGGCTGTAGATGTGGTCAATCCTGGTTGCATGCCAGTCCCTGAACGCATTTTGGAAGAATTTCTCTCTGTTTTGCCCTGCTTGTTTCTTCTTTATGTTGGAAATGTATCCTCAGAATGGGTCTGAGCTGATTTTCCCTGCTGGTTTTAGGCCGCTTTACACACACTTGATGCACTTACACAGAGATATCAAGACTTAGCTTTGAAGATGCTTACTAGTCGGATAGATACTTGTGCGATGAACAGGGTCTGGTGAGTCCAGTTGATTGAGCAAGGAGTAGGTCGTGTCCATTCCATATTCGGTTTTCGGAAGGGTATCTGTGCTCATTTCAAACTCGAGTTTTATGCGTCACCCCACCTCACCTTTCCCCTGAAGCAGGCATAAGTGTGTTTTCTAAAAGCGTGACTCTGTTCTGTTTGGGGATTCAGTGCAAGGGGAGCGATTTTTACATTCCCTCGATAAGTGATATCATAAGTTTCTTTTTTTGTGGGACTTATTTCACTGAGGATGATCGTACCTAAATCCACTCAGGATGCTGCTACCAGCCTCATGACGTGCATTTCATGGCTGAGTGACACTCCATTGGACCTACGTAGCACCACTTGTCAACTTGTCCACTTGTCTTTGTCCACTTGTCCACTTGGCTCTTTCCTGGGATATGAAACGTGTACCGGAGTGGAGGTTCTTGTCAAGACAGCAGCCCTCAACTTTGGGGTCCCTGTGTCTGGTTGATTTTTTCATTTTCCCAAGGTCAACGCCCATGTGTGGAAGTGCCCTATGCTCTGTGGTTCTGTGTTTTACATGGTTTGGGAAAGAGGATACACTTGTGAAGATTGGCTGTTGGCCATTGACATCCCGCCCATCAGCTTAACAAGGCTCCCTTGACTCCGTGGGCTGTCCTGCCTTTCTGGTTTTTAGACTTTTTTCACCTGGCCCTTTTGCCCCGGGGGGGGGCGAGAGATTTCTTTGTAGTGCTGATTTGCTCTCCCAGGTTGCTTGGTTGGCCAAAAAGGGCGTATGCGTTTTTTCCTGAATATATTCAGGAAAAAACGCATACGCCCTTTTTGGCCAACCGCATCATTGTCCACGTTCTGGCGCTTTTCATGTGCTATCGGGGCCATTCCGATGTACCCGTTGACATCCGTTTCCTGCAGTTCTGCCTTGCGTTCAGCGCCTCTTCGTAGCCTGACCTCAATATATTTTGGGGCGATAGTTATCGTTTAGAACTCTGCAGGTTTGGGAAGTGCAGTGCCCCTGAGCTCCATTTCCCAAGTCGCTTTTTTGTGAGTGGGACGCAACACGGCTGGATGGCTTCACGCCCTATTGTCGATCCGCAGTGGCAGGCTGAACCGCTGGTGAATTCTTCTTCGTGATGGGAAATGAGAGTGACATGTGCCCGACCAAACACCTCCAGCGAGTCTCTCATTGGTTCCCCCTCTTGCAGTTCATCCTGCGGACAAATTGCAGACGGTACGAAAGAGGCATGGAAAGGCGCCGAGTCTCCAAGTGGGGAGATTGTTAGTAAGGGGGCCTGAATGGAGAACACGAGCACCAGGAGATGAAAACTGAGGTGAGTTTCAGAAAGCTTTCCCGATCCCACGGTGTAGCATCCGCTGGGTTTCCAATGAGTGCTTTCGCTGTCGGAAGATTGCGTTGAACCTGGAGAGTTGGGACCCATGGAATGGGGAGCACGCAGGATTCCTTTCAAGGGTCTGCATTTGCTTTCCCAACCTCACCAATCGTCTCAGCCCCAAGAGTGTCCAGCCTTATGTCTTCTGCCGCTGGGGCTGTAGATGTGGTCAATCCTGGTTGCATGCCAGTCCCTGAACGCATTTTGGAAGAATTTCTCTCTGTTTTGCCCTGCTTGTTTCTTCTTTATGTTGGAAATGTATCCTCAGAATGGGTCTGAGCTGATTTTCCCTGCTGGTTTTAGGCCGCTTTACACACACTTGATGCACTTACACAGAGATATCAAGACTTAGCTTTTAAGATGCTTACTAGTCGGATAGATACTTGTGCGATGAACAGGGTCTGGTGAGTCCAGTTGATTGAGCAAGGAGTAGGTCGTGTCCATTCCATATTCGGTTTTCGGAAGGGTATCTGTGCTCATTTCAAACTCGAGTTTTATGCGTCACCCCACCTCACCTTTCCCCTGAAGCAGGCATAAGTGTCTTTTCTAAAAGCGTGACTCTGTTCTGTTTGGGGATTCAGTGCAAGGGGAGCGATTTTTACATTCCCTCGATAAGTGATATCATAAGTTTCTTTTTTTGTGGGACTTATTTCACTGAGGATGATCGTACCTAAATCCACTCAGGATGCTGCTACCAGCCTCATGACGTGCATTTCATGGCTGAATGACACTCCATTGGACCTACGTAGCACCACTTGTCAACTTGTCCACTTGTCTTTGTCCACTTGTCCACTTGGCTCTTTCCTGGGATATGAAACGTGTACCGGAGTGGAGGTTCTTGTCAAGACAGCAGCCCTCAACTTTGGGGTCCCTGTGTCTGGTTGATTTTTTCATTTTCCCAAGGTCAACGCCCATGTGTGGAAGTGCCCTATGCTCTGTGGTTCTGTGTTTTACATGGTTTGGGAAAGAGGATACACTTGTGAAGATTGGCTGTTGGCCATTGACATCCCGCCCATCAGCTTAACAAGGCTCCCTTGACTCCGTGGGCTGTCCTGCCTTTCTGGTTTTTAGACTTTTTTCGCCTGGCCCTTTTGCCCCGGGGGGGGGGCGAGAGATTTTTTTGTAGTGCTGATTTGCTCTCCCAGGTTGCTTGGTTGGCCAAAAAGGGCGTATGCGTTTTTTCCTGAATATATTCAGGAAAAAACGCATACGCCCTTTTTGGCCAACCGCATCATTGTCCACGTTCTGGCGCTTTTCATGTGCTATCGGGGCCATTCCGATGTAACCGTTGACATCCGTTTCCTGCAGTTCTGCCTTGCGTTCAGCGCCTCTTCGTAGCCTGACCTCAATATATTTTGGGGCGATAGTTATCGTTTAGAACTCTGCAGGTTTGGGAAGTGCAGTGCCCCTGAGCTCCATTTCCCAAGTCGCTTTTTTGTGAGTGGGACGCAACACGGCTGGATGGCTTCACGCCCTATTGTCGATCCGGGGTGGCAGGCTGAACCTCTGGTGAATTCTTCTTCGTGATGGGAAATGAGAGTGACATGTGCCCGACCAAACACCTCCAGCGAGTCTCTCATTGGTTCCCCCTCTTGCAGTTCATCCTGCGGACAAATTGCAGACGGTACGAAAGAGGCATGGAAAGGCGCCGAGTCTCCAAGTGGGGAGATTGTTAGTAAGGGGGCCTGAATGGAGAACACGAGCACCAGGAGATGAAAACTGAGGTGAGTTTCAGAAAGCTTTCCCGATCCCACGGTGTAGCATCCGCTGGGTTTCCAATGAGTGCTTTCGCTGTCGGAAGATTGCGTTGAACCTGGAGAGTTGGGACCCATGGAATGGGGAGCACGCAGGATTCCTTTCAAGGGTCTGCATTTGCTTTCCCAACCTCACCAATCGTCTCAGCCCCAAGAGTGTCCAGCCTTATGTCTTCTGCCGCTGGGGCTGTAGATGTGGTCAATCCTGGTTGCATGCCAGTCCCTGAACGCATTTTGGAAGAATTTCTCTCTGTTTTGCCCTGCTTGTTTCTTCTTTATGTTGGAAATGTATCCTCAGAATGGGTCTGAGCTGATTTTCCCTGCTGGTTTTAGGCCGCTTTACACACACTTGTTGCACTTACACAGAGATATCAAGACTTAGCTTTGAAGATGCTTACTAGTCGGATAGATACTTGTGCGATGAACAGGGTCTGGTGAGTCCAGTTGATTGAGCAAGGAGTAGGTCGTGTCCATTCCATATTCGGTTTTCGGAAGGGTATCTGTGCTCATTTCAAACTCGAGTTTTATGCGTCACCCCACCTCACCTTTCCCCTGAAGCAGGCATAAGTGTGTTTTCTAAAAGCGTGACTCTGTTCTGTTTGGGGATTCAGTGCATGGGGAGCGATTTTTACATTCCCTCGATAAGTGATATCATAAGTTTCTTTTTTTGTGGGACTTATTTCACTGAGGATGATCGTACCTAAATCCACTCAGGATGCTGCTACCAGCCTCATGACGTGGATTTCATGGCTGAGTGACACTCCATTGGACCTACGTAGCACCACTTGTCCACTTGTCCACTTGTCTTTGTCCACTTGTCCACTCGTCTTTGTCCACTTGGCTCTTTCCTGGGATATGAAACGTGTACCGGAGTGGAGGTTCTTGTCAAGACAGCAGCCCTCAACTTTGGGGTCCCTGTGTCTGGTTGATTTTTTCATTTTCCCAAGGTCAATGCCCATGTGTGGAAGTGCCCTATGCTCTGTGGTTCTGTGTTTTACATGGTTTGGGAAAGAGGATACACTTGTGAAGATTGGCTGTTGGCCATTGACATCCCGCCCATCAGCTTAACAAGGCTCCCTTGACTCCGTGGGCTGTCCTGCCTTTCTGGTTTTTAGACTTTTTTCGCCTGGCCCTTTTGCCCCGGGGGGGGGGGGGCGAGATATTTCTTTGTAGTGCTGATTTGCTCTCCCAGGTTGCTTGGTTGGCCAAAAAGGGCGTATGCGTTTTTTCCTGAATATATTCAGGAAAAAACGCATACGCCCTTTTTGGCCAACCGCATCATTGTCCACGTTCTGGCGCTTTTCATGTGCTATCGGGGCCATTCCGATGTACCCGTTGACATCCGTTTCCTGCAGTTCTGCCTTGCGTTCAGCGCCTCTTCGTAGCCTGACCTCAATATATTTTGGGGCGATAGTTATCGTTTAGAACTCTGCAGGTTTGGGAAGTGCAGTGCCCCTGAGCTCCATTTCCCAAGTCGCTTTTTTGTGAGTGGGACGCAACACGGCTGGATGGCTTCACGCCCTATTGTCGATCCGGGGTGGCAGGCTGAACCGCTGGTGAATTCTTCTTCGTGATGGGAAATGAGAGTGACATGTGCCCGACCAAACACCTCCAGCGAGTCTCTCATTGGTTCCCCCTCTTGCAGTTCATCCTGCGGACAAATTGCAGACGGTACGAAAGAGGCATGGAAAGGCGCCGAGTCTCCAAGTGGGGAGATTGTTAGTAAGGGTGCCTGAATGGAGAACACGAGCACCAGGAGATGAAAACTGAGGTGAGTTTCAGAAAGCTTTCCCGATCCCACGGTGTAGCATCCGCTGGGTTTCCAATGAGTGCTTTCGCTGTCGGAAGATTGCGTTGAACCTGGAGAGTTGGGACCCATGGAATGGGGAGCACGCAGGATTCCTTTCAAGGGTCTGCATTTGCTTTCCCAACCTCACCAATCGTCTCAGCCCCAAGAGTGTCCAGCCTTATGTCTTCTGCCGCTGGGGCTGTAGATGTGGTCAATCCTGGTTGCATGCCAGTCCCTGAACGCAGTTTGGAAGAATTTCTCTCTGTTTTGCCCTGCTTGTTTCTTCTTTATGTTGGAAATGTATCCTCAGAATGGGTCTGAGCTGATTTTCCCTGCTGGTTTTAGGCCGCTTTACACACACTTGATGCACTTACACAGAGATATCAAGACTTAGCTTTTAAGATGCTTACTAGTCGGATAGATACTTGTGCGATGAAGAGGGTCTGGTGAGTCCAGTTGATTGAGCAAGGAGTAGGTCGTGTCCATTCCATATTCGGTTTTCGGAAGGGTATCTGTGCTCATTTCAAACTCGAGTTTTATGCGTCACCCCACCTCACCTTTCCCCTGAAGCAGGCATAAGTGTGTTTTCTAAAAGCGTGACTCTGTTCTGTTTGGGGATTCAGTGCAAGGGGAGCGATTTTTACATTCCCTCGATAAGTGATATCATAAGTTTCTTTTTTTGTGGGACTTATTTCACTGAGGATGATCGTACCTAAATCCACTCAGGATGCTGCTACCAGCCTCATGACGTGCATTTCATGGCTGAGTGACACTCCATTGGACCTACGTAGCACCACTTGTCAACTTGTCCACTTGTCTTTGTCCACTTGTCCACTTGGCTCTTTCCTGGGATATGAAACGTGTACCGGAGTGGAGGTTCTTGTCAAGACAGCAGCCCTCAACTTTGGGGTCCCTATGTCTGGTTGATTTTTTCATTTTCCCAAGGTCAACGCCCATGTGTGGAAGTGCCCTATGCTCTGTGGTTCTGTGTTTTACATGGTTTGGGAAAGAGGATACACTTGTGAAGATTGGCTGTTGGCCATTGACATCCCGCCCATCAGCTTAACAAGGCTCCCTTGACTCCGTGGGCTGTCCTGCCTTTCTGGTTTTTAGACTTTTTTCGCCTGGCCCTTTTGCCCCGGGGGGGGGCGAGAGATTTCTTTGTAGTGCTGATTTGCTCTCCCAGGTTGCTTGGTTGGCCAAAAAGGGCGTATGCGTTTTTTCCTGAATATATTCAGGAAAAAACGCATACGCCCTTTTTGGCCAACCGCATCATTGTCCACGTTCTGGCGCTTTTCATGTGCTATCGGGGCCATTCCGATGTACCCGTTGACATCCGTTTCCTGCAGTTCTGCCTTGCGTTCAGCGCCTCTTCGTAGCCTGACCTCAATATATTTTGGGGCGATAGTTATCGTTTAGAACTCTGCAGGTTTGGGAAGTGCAGTGCCCCTGAGCTCCATTTCCCAAGTCGCTTTTTTGTGAGTGGGACGCAACACGGCTGGATGGCTTCACGCCCTATTGTCGATCCGGGGTGGCAGGCTGAACCGCTGGTGAATTCTTCTTCGTGATGGGAAATGAGAGTGACATGTGCCCGACCAAACACCTCCAGCGAGTCTCTCATTGGTTCCCCCTCTTGCAGTTCATCCTGCGGACAAATTGCAGACGGTACGAAAGAGGCATGGAAAGGCGCCGAGTCTCCAAGTGGGGAGATTGTTAGTAAGGGGGCCTGAATGGAGAACACGAGCACCAGGAGATGAAAACTGAGGTGAGTTTCAGAAAGCTTTCCCGATCCCACGGTGTAGCATCCGCTGGGTTTCCAATGAGTGCTTTCGCTGTCGGAAGATTGCGTTGAACCTGGAGAGTTGGGACCCATGGAATGGGGAGCACGCAGGATTCCTTTCAAGGGTCTGCATTTGCTTTCCCAACCTCACCAATCGTCTCAGCCCCAAGAGTGTCCAGCCTTATGTCTTCTGCCGCTGGGGCTGTAGATGTGGTCAATCCTGGTTGCATGCCAGTCCCTGAACGCATTTTGGAAGAATTTCTCTCTGTTTTGCCCTGCTTGTTTCTTCTTTATGTTGGAAATGTATCCTCAGAATGGGTCTGAGCTGATTTTCCCTGCTGGTTTTAGGCCGCTTTACACACACTTGATGCACTTACACAGAGATATCAAGACTTAGCTTTTAAGATGCTTACTAGTCGGATAGATACTTGTGCGATGAAGAGGGTCTGGTGAGTCCAGTTGATTGAGCAAGGAGTAGGTCGTGTCCATTCCATATTCGGTTTTCGGAAGGGTATCTGTGCTCATTTCAAACTCGAGTTTTATGCGTCACCCCACCTCACCTTTCCCCTGAAGCAGGCATAAGTGTGTTTTCTAAAAGCGTGACTCTGTTCTGTTTGGGGATTCAGTGCAAGGGGAGCGATTTTTACATTCCCTCGATAAGTGATATCATAAGTTTCTTTTTTTGTGGGACTTATTTCACTGAGGATGATCGTACCTAAATCCACTCAGGATGCTGCTACCAGCCTCATGACGTGCATTTCATGGCTGAGTGACACTCCATTGGACCTACGTAGCACCACTTGTCAACTTGTCCACTTGTCTTTGTCCACTTGTCCACTTGGCTCTTTCCTGGGATATGAAACGTGTACCGGAGTGGAGGTTCTTGTCAAGACAGCAGCCCTCAACTTTGGGTCCCTGTGTCTGGTTGATTTTTTCATTTTCCCAAGGTCAACGCCCATGTGTGGAAGTGCCCTATGCTCTGTGGTTCTGTGTTTTACATGGTTTGGGAAAGAGGATACACTTGTGAAGATTGGCTGTTGGCCATTGACATCCCGCCCATCAGCTTAACAAGGCTCCCTTGACTCCGTGGGCTGTCCTGCCTTTCTGGTTTTTAGACTTTTTTCGCCTGGCCCTTTTGCCCCGGGGGGGGGGCGAGAGATTTATTTGTAGTGCTGATTTGCTCTCCAAGGTTGCTTTTTGGCCAACCGCATCATTGTCCACGTTCTGGCGCTTTTCATGTGCTATCGGGGCCATTCCGATGTACCCGTTGACATCCGTTTCCTGCAGTTCTGCCTTGCGTTCAGCGCCTCTTCGTAGCCTGACCTCAATATATTTTGGGGCGATAGTTATCGTTTAGAACTCTGCAGGTTTGGGAAGTGCAGTGCCCCTGAGTTCCATTTCCCAAGTCGCTTTTTTGTGAGTGGGACGCAACACGGCTGGATGGCTTCACGCCCTATTGTCGATCCGGGGTGGCAGGCTGAACCGCTGGTGAATTCTTCTTCGTGATGGGAAATGAGAGTGACATGTGCCCGACCAAACACCTCCAGCGAGTCTCTCATTGGTTCCCCCTCTTGCAGTTCATCCTGCGGACAAATTGCAGACGGTACGAAAGAGGCATGGAAAGGCGCCGAGTCTCCAAGTGGGGAGATTGTTAGTAAGGGGGCCTGAATGGAGAACACGAGCACCAGGAGATGAAAACTGAGGTGAGTTTCAGAAAGCTTTCCCGATCCCACGGTGTAGCATCCGCTGGGTTTCCAATGAGTGCTTTCGCTGTCGGAAGATTGCGTTGAACCTGGAGAGTTGGGACCCATGGAATGGGGAGCACGCAGGATTCCTTTCAAGGGTCTGCATTTGCTTTCCCAACCTCACCAATCGTCTCAGCCCCAAGAGTGTCCAGCCTTATGTCTTCTGCCGCTGGGGCTGTAGATGTGGTCAATCCTGGTTGCATGCCAGTCCCTGAACGCATTTTGGAAGAATTTCTCTCTGTTTTGCCCTGCTTGTTTCTTCTTTATGTTGGAAATGTATCCTCAGAATGGGTCTGAGCTGATTTTCCCTGCTGGTTTTAGGCCGCTTTACACACACTTGTTGCACTTACACAGAGATATCAAGACTTAGCTTTGAAGATGCTTACTAGTCGGATAGATACTTGTGCGATGAACAGGGTCTGGTGAGTCCAGTTGATTGAGCAAGGAGTAGGTCGTGTCCATTCCATATTCGGTTTTCGGAAGGGTATCTGTGCTCATTTCAAACTCGAGTTTTATGCGTCACCCCACCTCACCTTTCCCCTGAAGCAGGCATAAGTGTGTTTTCTAAAAGCGTGACTCTGTTCTGTTTGGGGATTCAGTGCATGGGGAGCGATTTTTACATTCCCTCGATAAGTGATATCATAAGTTTCTTTTTTTGTGGGACTTATTTCACTGAGGATGATCGTACCTAAATCCACTCAGGATGCTGCTACCAGCCTCATGACGTGGATTTCATGGCTGAGTGACACTCCATTGGACCTACGTAGCACCACTTGTCCACTTGTCCACTTGTCTTTGTCCACTTGTCCACTCGTCTTTGTCCACTTGGCTCTTTCCTGGGATATGAAACGTGTACCGGAGTGGAGGTTCTTGTCAAGACAGCAGCCCTCAACTTTGGGGTCCCTGTGTCTGGTTGATTTTTTCATTTTCCCAAGGTCAACGCCCATGTGTGGAAGTGCCCTATGCTCTGTGGTTCTGTGTTTTACATGGTTTGGGAAAGAGGATACACTTGTGAAGATTGGCTGTTGGCCATTGACATCCCGCCCATCAGCTTAACAAGGCTCCCTTGACTCCGTGGGCTGTCCTGCCTTTCTGGTTTTTAGACTTTTTTCGCCTGGCCCTTTTGCCCCGGGGGGGGGCGAGAGATTTCTTTGTAGTGCTGATTTGCTCTCCCAGGTTGCTTGGTTGGCCAAAAAGGGCGTATGCGTTTTTTCCTGAATATATTCAGGAAAAAACGCATACGCCCTTTTTGGCCAACCGCATCATTGTCCACGTTCTGGCGCTTTTCATGTGCTATCGGGGCCATTCCGATGTACCCGTTGACATCCGTTTCCTGCAGTTCTGCCTTGCGTTCAGCGCCTCTTCGTAGCCTGACCTCAATATATTTTGGGGCGATAGTTATCGTTTAGAACTCTGCAGGTTTGGGAAGTGCAGTGCCCCTGAGCTCCATTTCCCAAGTCGCTTTTTTGTGAGTGGGACGCAACACGGCTGGATGGCTTCACGCCCTATTGTCGATCCGGGGTGGCAGGCTGAACCTCTGGTGAATTCTTCTTCGTGATGGGAAATGAGAGTGACATGTGCCCGACCAAACACCTCCAGCGAGTCTCTCATTGGTTCCCCCTCTTGCAGTTCATCCTGCGGACAAATTGCAGACGGTACGAAAGAGGCATGGAAAGGCGCCGAGTCTCCAAGTGGGGAGATTGTTAGTAAGGGGGCCTGAATGGAGAACACGAGCACCAGGAGATGAAAACTGAGGTGAGTTTCAGAAAGCTTTCCCGATCCCACGGTGTAGCATCCGCTGGGTTTCCAATGAGTGCTTTCGCTGTCGGAAGATTGCGTTGAACCTGGAGAGTTGGGACCCATGGAATGGGGAGCACGCAGGATTCCTTTCAAGGGTCTGCATTTGCTTTCCCAACCTCACCAATCGTCTCAGCCCCAAGAGTGTCCAGCCTTATGTCTTCTGCCGCTGGGGCTGTAGATGTGGTCAATCCTGGTTGCATGCCAGTCCCTGAACGCATTTTGGAAGAATTTCTCTCTGTTTTGCCCTGCTTGTTTCTTCTTTATGTTGGAAATGTATCCTCAGAATGGGTCTGAGCTGATTTTCCCTGCTGGTTTTAGGCCGCTTTACACACACTTGATGCACTTACACAGAGATATCAAGACTTAGCTTTTAAGATGCTTACTAGTCGGATAGATACTTGTGCGATGAACAGGGTCTGGTGAGTCCAGTTGATTGAGCAAGGAGTAGGTCGTGTCCATTCCATATTCGGTTTTCGGAAGGGTATCTGTGCTCATTTCAAACTCGAGTTTTATGCGTCACCCCACCTCACCTTTCCCCTGAAGCAGGCATAAGTGTGTTTTCTAAAAGCGTGACTCTGTTCTGTTTGGGGATTCAGTGCAAGGGGAGCGATTTTTACATTCCCTCGATAAGTGATATCATAAGTTTCTTTTTTTGTGGGACTTATTTCACTGAGGATGATCGTACCTAAATCCACTCAGGATGCTGCTACCAGCCTCATGACGTGCATTTCATGGCTGAGTGACACTCCATTGGACCTACGTAGCACCACTTGTCAACTTGTCCACTTGTCTTTGTCCACTTGTCCACTTGGCTATTTCCTGGGATATGAAACGTGTACCGGAGTGGAGGTTCTTGTCAAGACAGCAGCCCTCAACTTTGGGTCCCTGTGTCTGGTTGATTTTTTCATTTTCCCAAGGTCAACGCCCATGTGTGGAAGTGCCCTATGCTCTGTGGTTCTGTGTTTTACATGGTTTGGGAAAGAGGATACACTTGTGAAGATTGGCTGTTGGCCATTGACATCCCGCCCATCAGCTTAACAAGGCTCCCTTGACTCCGTGGGCTGTCCTGCCTTTCTGGTTTTTAGACTTTTTTCGCCTGGCCCTTTTGCCCCGGGGGGGGGCGAGAGATTTCTTTGTAGTGCTGATTTGCTCTCCCAGGTTGCTTGGTTGGCCAAAAAGGGCGTATGCGTTTTTTCCTGAATATATTCAGGAAAAAACGCATACGCCCTTTTTGGCCAACCGCATCATTGTCCACGTTCTGGCGCTTTTCATGTGCTATCGGGGCCATTCCGATGTACCCGTTGACATCCGTTTCCTGCAGTTCTGCCTTGCGTTCAGCGCCTCTTCGTAGCCTGACCTCAATATATTTTGGGGCGATAGTTATCGTTTAGAACTCTGCAGGTTTGGGAAGTGCAGTGCCCCTGAGCTCCATTTCCCAAGTCGCTTTTTTGTGAGTGGGACGCAACACGGCTGGATGGCTTCACGCCCTATTGTCGATCCGGGGTGGCAGGCTGAACCGCTGGTGAATTCTTCTTCGTGATGGGAAATGAGAGTGACATGTGCCCGACCAAACACCTCCAGCGAGTCTCTCATTGGTTCCCCCTCTTGCAGTTCATCCTGCGGACAAATTGCAGACGGTACGAAAGAGGCATGGAAAGGCGCCGAGTCTCCAAGTGGGGAGATTGTTAGTCAGGGGGCCTGAATGGAGAACACGAGCACCAGGAGATGAAAACTGAGGTGAGTTTCAGAAAGCTTTCCCGATCCCACGGTGTAGCATCCGCTGGGTTTCCAATGAGTGCTTTCGCTGTCGGAAGATTGCGTTGAACCTGGAGAGTTGGGACCCATGGAATGGGGAGCACGCAGGATTCCTTTCAAGGGTCTGCATTTGCTTTCCCAACCTCACCAATCGTCTCAGCCCCAAGAGTGTCCAGCCTTATGTCTTCTGCCGCTGGGGCTGTAGATGTGGTCAATCCTGGTTGCATGCCAGTCCCTGAACGCATTTTGGAAGAATTTCTCTCTGTTTTGCCCTGCTTGTTTCTTCTTTATGTTGGAAATGTATCCTCAGAATGGGTCTGAGCTGATTTTCCCTGCTGGTTTTAGGCCGCTTTACACACACTTGTTGCACTTACACAGAGATATCAAGACTTAGCTTTGAAGATGCTTACTAGTCGGATAGATACTTGTGCGATGAACAGGGTCTGGTGAGTCCAGTTGATTGAGCAAGGAGTAGGTCGTGTCCATTCCATATTCGGTTTTCGGAAGGGTATCTGTGCTCATTTCAAACTCGAGTTTTATGCGTCACCCCACCTCACCTTTCCCCTGAAGCAGGCATAAGTGTGTTTTCTAAAAGCGTGACTCTGTTCTGTTTGGGGATTCAGTGCATGGGGAGCGATTTTTACATTCCCTCGATAAGTGATATCATAAGTTTCTTTTTTTGTGGGACTTATTTCACTGAGGATGATCGTACCTAAATCCACTCAGGATGCTGCTACCAGCCTCATGACGTGGATTTCATGGCTGAGTGACACTCCATTGGACCTACGTAGCACCACTTGTCCACTTGTCCACTTGTCTTTGTCCACTTGTCCACTCGTCTTTGTCCACTTGGCTCTTTCCTGGGATATGAAACGTGTACCGGAGTGGAGGTTCTTGTCAAGACAGCAGCCCTCAACTTTGGGGTCCCTGTGTCTGGTTGATTTTTTCATTTTCCCAAGGTCAACGCCCATGTGTGGAAGTGCCCTATGCTCTGTGGTTCTGTGTTTTACATGGTTTGGGAAAGAGGATACACTTGTGAAGATTGGCTGTTGGCCATTGACATCCCGCCCATCAGCTTAACAAGGCTCCCTTGACTCCGTGGGCTGTCCTGCCTTTCTGGTTTTTAGACTTTTTTCGCCTGGCCCTTTTGCCCCGGGGGGGGCGAGAGATTTCTTTGTAGTGCTGATTTGCTCTCCCAGGTTGCTTGGTTGGCCAAAAAGGGCGTATGCGTTTTTTCCTGAATATATTCAGGAAAAAACGCATACGCCCTTTTTGGCCAACCGCATCATTGTCCACGTTCTGGCGCTTTTCATGTGCTATCGGGGCCATTCCGATGTACCCGTTGACATCCGTTTCCTGCAGTTCTGCCTTGCGTTCAGCGCCTCTTCGTAGCCTGACCTCAATATATTTTGGGGCGATAGTTATCGTTTAGAACTCTGCAGGTTTGGGAAGTGCAGTGCCCCTGAGCTCCATTTCCCAAGTCGCTTTTTTGTGAGTGGGACGCAACACGGCTGGATGGCTTCACGCCCTATTGTCGATCCGGGGTGGCAGGCTGAACCTCTGGTGAATTCTTCTTCGTGATGGGAAATGAGAGTGACATGTGCCCGACCAAACACCTCCAGCGAGTCTCTCATTGGTTCCCCCTCTTGCAGTTCATCCTGCGGACAAATTGCAGACGGTACGAAAGAGGCATGGAAAGGCGCCGAGTCTCCAAGTGGGGAGATTGTTAGTAAGGGGGCCTGAATGGAGAACACGAGCACCAGGAGATGAAAACTGAGGTGAGTTTCAGAAAGCTTTCCCGATCCCACGGTGTAGCATCCGCTGGGTTTCCAATGAGTGCTTTCGCTGTCGGAAGATTGCGTTGAACCTGGAGAGTTGGGACCCATGGAATGGGGAGCACGCAGGATTCCTTTCAAGGGTCTGCATTTGCTTTCCCAACCTCACCAATCGTCTCAGCCCCAAGAGTGTCCAGCCTTATGTCTTCTGCCGCTGGGGCTGTAGATGTGGTCAATCCTGGTTGCATGCCAGTCCCTGAACGCATTTTGGAAGAATTTCTCTCTGTTTTGCCCTGCTTGTTTCTTCTTTATGTTGGAAATGTATCCTCAGAATGGGTCTGAGCTGATTTTCCCTGCTGGTTTTAGGCCGCTTTACACACACTTGATGCACTTACACAGAGATATCAAGACTTAGCTTTGAAGATGCTTACTAGTCGGATAGATACTTGTGCGATGAACAGGGTCTGGTGAGTCCAGTTGATTGAGCAAGGAGTAGGTCGTGTCCATTCCATATTCGGTTTTCGGAAGGGTATCTGTGCTCATTTCAAACTCGAGTTTTATGCGTCACCCCACCTCACCTTTCCCCTGAAGCAGGCATAAGTGTGTTTTCTAAAAGCGTGACTCTGTTCTGTTTGGGGATTCAGTGCAAGGGGAGCGATTTTTACATTCCCTCGATAAGTGATATCATAAGTTTCTTTTTTTGTGGGACTTATTTCACTGAGGATGATCGTACCTAAATCCACTCAGGATGCTGCTACCAGCCTCATGACGTGCATTTCATGGCTGAGTGACACTCCATTGGACCTACGTAGCACCACTTGTCAACTTGTCCACTTGTCTTTGTCCACTTGTCCACTTGGCTCTTTCCTGGGATATGAAACGTGTACCGGAGTGGAGGTTCTTGTCAAGACAGCAGCCCTCAACTTTGGGGTCCCTGTGTCTGGTTGATTTTTTCATTTTCCCAAGGTCAACGCCCATGTGTGGAAGTGCCCTATGCTCTGTGGTTCTGTGTTTTACATGGTTTGGGAAAGAGGATACACTTGTGAAGATTGGCTGTTGGCCATTGACATCCCGCCCATCAGCTTAACAAGGCTCCCTTGACTCCGTGGGCTGTCCTGCCTTTCTGGTTTTTAGACTTTTTTCGCCTGGCCCTTTTGCCCCGGGGGGGGGCGAGAGATTTCTTTGTAGTGCTGATTTGCTCTCCCAGGTTGCTTGGTTGGCCAAAAAGGGCGTATGCGTTTTTTCCTGAATATATTCAGGAAAAAACGCATACGCCCTTTTTGGCCAACCGCATCATTGTCCACGTTCTGGCGCTTTTCATGTGCTATCGGGGCCATTCCGATGTACCCGTTGACATCCGTTTCCTGCAGTTCTGCCTTGCGTTCAGCGCCTCTTCGTAGCCTGACCTCAATATATTTTGGGGCGATAGTTATCGTTTAGAACTCTGCAGGTTTGGGAAGTGCAGTGCCCCTGAGCTCCATTTCCCAAGTCGCTTTTTTGTGAGTGGGACGCAACACGGCTGGATGGCTTCACGCCCTATTGTCGATCCGGGGTGGCAGGCTGAACCGCTGGTGAATTCTTCTTCGTGATGGGAAATGAGAGTGACATGTGCCCGACCAAACACCTCCAGCGAGTCTCTCCTTGGTTCCCCCTCTTGCAGTTCATCCTGCGGACAAATTGCAGACGGTACGAAAGAGGCATGGAAAGGCGCCGAGTCTCCAAGTGGGGAGATTGTTAGTAAGGGGGCCTGAATGGAGAACACGAGCACCAGGAGATGAAAACTGAGGTGAGTTTCAGAAAGCTTTCCCGATCCCACGGTGTAGCATCCGCTGGGTTTCCAATGAGTGCTTTCGCTGTCGGAAGATTGCGTTGAACCTGGAGAGTTGGGACCCATGGAATGGGGAGCACGCAGGATTCCTTTCAAGGGTCTGCATTTGCTTTCCCAACCTCACCAATCGTCTCAGCCCCAAGAGTGTCCAGCCTTATGTCTTCTGCCGCTGGGGCTGTAGATGTGGTCAATCCTGGTTGCATGCCAGTCCCTGAACGCATTTTGGAAGAATTTCTCTCTGTTTTGCCCTGCTTGTTTCTTCTTTATGTTGGAAATGTATCCTCAGAATGGGTCTGAGCTGATTTTCCCTGCTGGTTTTAGGCCGCTTTACACACACTTGATGCACTTACACAGAGATATCAAGACTTAGCTTTTAAGATGCTTACTAGTCGGATAGATACTTGTGCGATGAACAGGGTCTGGTGAGTCCAGTTGATTGAGCAAGGAGTAGGTCGTGTCCATTCCATATTCGGTTTTCGGAAGGGTATCTGTGCTCATTTCAAACTCGAGTTTTATGCGTCACCCCACCTCACCTTTCCCCTGAAGCAGGCATAAGTGTGTTTTCTAAAAGCGTGACTCTGTTCTGTTTGGGGATTCAGTGCAAGGGGAGCGATTTTTACATTCCCTCGATAAGTGATATCATAAGTTTCTTTTTTTGTGGGACTTATTTCACTGAGGATGATCGTACCTAAATCCACTCAGGATGCTGCTACCAGCCTCATGACGTGCATTTCATGGCTGAGTGACACTCCATTGGACCTACGTAGCACCACTTGTCAACTTGTCCACTTGTCTTTGTCCACTTGTCCACTTGGCTCTTTCCTGGGATATGAAACGTGTACCGGAGTGGAGGTTCTTGTCAAGACAGCAGCCCTCAACTTTGGGGTCCCTGTGTCTGGTTGATTTTTTCATTTTCCCAAGGTCAACGCCCATGTGTGGAAGTGCCCTATGCTCTGTGGTTCTGTGTTTTACATGGTTTGGGAAAGAGGATACACTTGTGAAGATTGGCTGTTGGCCATTGACATCCCGCCCATCAGCTTAACAAGGCTCCCTTGACTCCGTGGGCTGTCCTGCCTTTCTGGTTTTTAGACTTTTTTCGCCTGGCCCTTTTGCCCCGGGGGGGGGCGAGAGATTTCTTTGTAGTGCTGATTTGCTCTCCCAGGTTGCTTGGTTGGCCAAAAAGGGCGTATGCGTTTTTTCCTGAATATATTCAGGAAAAAACGCATACGCCCTTTTTGGCCAACCGCATCATTGTCCACGTTCTGGCGCTTTTCATGTGCTATCGGGGCCATTCCGATGTACCCGTTGACATCCGTTTCCTGCAGTTCTGCCTTGCGTTCAGCGCCTCTTCGTAGCCTGACCTCAATATATTTTGGGGCGATAGTTATCGTTTAGAACTCTGCAGGTTTGGGAAGTGCAGTGCCCCTGAGCTCCATTTCCCAAGTCGCTTTTTTGTGAGTGGGACGCAACACGGCTGGATGGCTTCACGCCCTATTGTCGATCCGGGGTGGCAGGCTGAACCGCTGGTGAATTCTTCTTCGTGATGGGAAATGAGAGTGACATGTGCCCGACCAAACACCTCCAGCGAGTCTCTCATTGGTTCCCCCTCTTGCAGTTCATCCTGCGGACAAATTGCAGACGGTACGAAAGAGGCATGGAAAGGCGCCGAGTCTCCAAGTGGGGAGATTGTTAGTAAGGGGGCCTGAATGGAGAACACGAGCACCAGGAGATGAAAACTGAGGTGAGTTTCAGAAAGCTTTCCCGATCCCACGGTGTAGCATCCGCTGGGTTTCCAATGAGTGCTTTCGCTGTCGGAAGATTGCGTTGAACCTGGAGAGTTGGGACCCATGGAATGGGGAGCACGCAGGATTCCTTTCAAGGGTCTGCATTTGCTTTCCCAACCTCACCAATCGTCTCAGCCCCAAGAGTGTCCAGCCTTATGTCTTCTGCCGCTGGGGCTGTAGATGTGGTCAATCCTGGTTGCATGCCAGTCCCTGAACGCATTTTGGAAGAATTTCTCTCTGTTTTGCCCTGCTTGTTTCTTCTTTATGTTGGAAATGTATCCTCAGAATGGGTCTGAGCTGATTTTCCCTGCTGGTTTTAGGCCGCTTTACACACACTTGATGCACTTACACAGAGATATCAAGACTTAGCTTTGAAGATGCTTACTAGTCGGATAGATACTTGTGCGATGAACAGGGTCTGGTGAGTCCAGTTGATTGAGCAAGGAGTAGGTCGTGTCCATTCCATATTCGGTTTTCGGAAGGGTATCTGTGCTCATTTCAAACTCGAGTTTTATGCGTCACCCCACCTCACCTTTCCCCTGAAGCAGGCATAAGTGTGTTTTCTAAAAGCGTGACTCTGTTCTGTTTGGGGATTCAGTGCAAGGGGAGCGATTTTTACATTCCCTCGATAAGTGATATCATAAGTTTCTTTTTTTGTGGGACTTATTTCACTGAGGATGATCGTACCTAAATCCACTCAGGATGCTGCTACCAGCCTCATGACGTGCATTTCATGGCTGAGTGACACTCCATTGGACCTACGTAGCACCACTTGTCAACTTGTCCACTTGTCTTTGTCCACTTGTCCACTTGGCTCTTTCCTGGGATATGAAACGTGTACCGGAGTGGAGGTTCTTGTCAAGACAGCAGCCCTCAACTTTGGGTCCCTGTGTCTGGTTGATTTTTTCATTTTCCCAAGGTCAACGCCCATGTGTGGAAGTGCCCTATGCTCTGTGGTTCTGTGTTTTACATGGTTTGGGAAAGAGGATACACTTGTGAAGATTGGCTGTTGGCCATTGACATCCCGCCCATCAGCTTAACAAGGCTCCCTTGACTCCGTGGGCTGTCCTGCCTTTCTGGTTTTTAGACTTTTTTCGCCTGGCCCTTTTGCCCCGGGGGGGGGGCGAGAGATTTATTTGTAGTGCTGATTTGCTCTCCCAGGTTGCTTTTTGGCCAACCGCATCATTGTCCACGTTCTGGCGCTTTTCATGTGCTATCGGGGCCATTCCGATGTACCCGTTGACATCCGTTTCCTGCAGTTCTGCCTTGCGTTCAGCGCCTCTTCGTAGCCTGACCTCAATATATTTTGGGGCGATAGTTATCGTTTAGAACTCTGCAGGTTTGGGAAGTGCAGTGCCCCTGAGTTCCATTTCCCAAGTCGCTTTTTTGTGAGTGGGACGCAACACGGCTGGATGGCTTCACGCCCTATTGTCGATCCGGGGTGGCAGGCTGAACCGCTGGTGAATTCTTCTTCGTGATGGGAAATGAGAGTGACATGTGCCCGACCAAACACCTCCAGCGAGTCTCTCATTGGTTCCCCCTCTTGCAGTTCATCCTGCGGACAAATTGCAGACGGTACGAAAGAGGCATGGAAAGGCGCCGAGTCTCCAAGTGGGGAGATTGTTAGTAAGGGGGCCTGAATGGAGAACACGAGCACCAGGAGATGAAAACTGAGGTGAGTTTCAGAAAGCTTTCCCGATCCCACGGTGTAGCATCCGCTGGGTTTCCAATGAGTGCTTTCGCTGTCGGAAGATTGCGTTGAACCTGGAGAGTTGGGACCCATGGAATGGGGAGCACGCAGGATTCCTTTCAAGGGTCTGCATTTGCTTTCCCAACCTCACCAATCGTCTCAGCCCCAAGAGTGTCCAGCCTTATGTCTTCTGCCGCTGGGGCTGTAGATGTGGTCAATCCTGGTTGCATGCCAGTCCCTGAACGCATTTTGGAAGAATTTCTCTCTGTTTTGCCCTGCTTGTTTCTTCTTTATGTTGGAAATGTATCCTCAGAATGGGTCTGAGCTGATTTTCCCTGCTGGTTTTAGGCCGCTTTACACACACTTGTTGCACTTACACAGAGATATCAAGACTTAGCTTTGAAGATGCTTACTAGTCGGATAGATACTTGTGCGATGAACAGGGTCTGGTGAGTCCAGTTGATTGAGCAAGGAGTAGGTCGTGTCCATTCCATATTCGGTTTTCGGAAGGGTATCTGTGCTCATTTCAAACTCGAGTTTTATGCGTCACCCCACCTCACCTTTCCCCTGAAGCAGGCATAAGTGTGTTTTCTAAAAGCGTGACTCTGTTCTGTTTGGGGATTCAGTGCATGGGGAGCGATTTTTACATTCCCTCGATAAGTGATATCATAAGTTTCTTTTTTTGTGGGACTTATTTCACTGAGGATGATCGTACCTAAATCCACTCAGGATGCTGCTACCAGCCTCATGACGTGGATTTCATGGCTGAGTGACACTCCATTGGACCTACGTAGCACCACTTGTCCACTTGTCCACTTGTCTTTGTCCACTTGTCCACTCGTCTTTGTCCACTTGGCTCTTTCCTGGGATATGAAACGTGTACCGGAGTGGAGGTTCTTGTCAAGACAGCAGCCCTCAACTTTGGGGTCCCTGTGTCTGGTTGATTTTTTCATTTTCCCAAGGTCAACGCCCATGTGTGGAAGTGCCCTATGCTCTGTGGTTCTGTGTTTTACATGGTTTGGGAAAGAGGATACACTTGTGAAGATTGGCTGTTGGCCATTGACATCCCGCCCATCAGCTTAACAAGGCTCCCTTGACTCCGTGGGCTGTCCTGCCTTTCTGGTTTTTAGACTTTTTTCGCCTGGCCCTTTTGCCCCGGGGGGGGGCGAGAGATTTCTTTGTAGTGCTGATTTGCTCTCCCAGGTTGCTTGGTTGGCCAAAAAGGGCGTATGCGTTTTTTCCTGAATATATTCAGGAAAAAACGCATACGCCCTTTTTGGCCAACCGCATCATTGTCCACGTTCTGGCGCTTTTCATGTGCTATCGGGGCCATTCCGATGTACCCGTTGACATCCGTTTCCTGCAGTTCTGCCTTGCGTTCAGCGCCTCTTCGTAGCCTGACCTCAATATATTTTGGGGCGATAGTTATCGTTTAGAACTCTGCAGGTTTGGGAAGTGCAGTGCCCCTGAGCTCCATTTCCCAAGTCGCTTTTTTGTGAGTGGGACGCAACACGGCTGGATGGCTTCACGCCCTATTGTCGATCCGGGGTGGCAGGCTGAACCTCTGGTGAATTCTTCTTCGTGATGGGAAATGAGAGTGACATGTGCCCGACCAAACACCTCCAGCGAGTCTCTCATTGGTTCCCCCTCTTGCAGTTCATCCTGCGGACAAATTGCAGACGGTACGAAAGAGGCATGGAAAGGCGCCGAGTCTCCAAGTGGGGAGATTGTTAGTAAGGGGGCCTGAATGGAGAACACGAGCACCAGGAGATGAAAACTGAGGTGAGTTTCAGAAAGCTTTCCCGATCCCACGGTGTAGCATCCGCTGGGTTTCCAATGAGTGCTTTCGCTGTCGGAAGATTGCGTTGAACCTGGAGAGTTGGGACCCATGGAATGGGGAGCACGCAGGATTCCTTTCAAGGGTCTGCATTTGCTTTCCCAACCTCACCAATCGTCTCAGCCCCAAGAGTGTCCAGCCTTATGTCTTCTGCCGCTGGGGCTGTAGATGTGGTCAATCCTGGTTGCATGCCAGTCCCTGAACGCATTTTGGAAGAATTTCTCTCTGTTTTGCCCTGCTTGTTTCTTCTTTATGTTGGAAATGTATCCTCAGAATGGGTCTGAGCTGATTTTCCCTGCTGGTTTTAGGCCGCTTTACACACACTTGATGCACTTACACAGAGATATCAAGACTTAGCTTTGAAGATGCTTACTAGTCGGATAGATACTTGTGCGATGAACAGGGTCTGGTGAGTCCAGTTGATTGAGCAAGGAGTAGGTCGTGTCCATTCCATATTCGGTTTTCGGAAGGGTATCTGTGCTCATTTCAAACTCGAGTTTTATGCGTCACCCCACCTCACCTTTCCCCTGAAGCAGGCATAAGTGTGTTTTCTAAAAGCGTGACTCTGTTCTGTTTGGGGATTCAGTGCAAGGGGAGCGATTTTTACATTCCCTCGATAAGTGATATCATAAGTTTCTTTTTTTGTGGGACTTATTTCACTGAGGATGATCGTACCTAAATCCACTCAGGATGCTGCTACCAGCCTCATGACGTGCATTTCATGGCTGAGTGACACTCCATTGGACCTACGTAGCACCACTTGTCAACTTGTCCACTTGTCTTTGTCCACTTGTCCACTTGGCTCTTTCCTGGGATATGAAACGTGTACCGGAGTGGAGGTTCTTGTCAAGACAGCAGCCCTCAACTTTGGGTCCCTGTGTCTGGTTGATTTTTTCATTTTCCCAAGGTCAACGCCCATGTGTGGAAGTGCCCTATGCTCTGTGGTTCTGTGTTTTACATGGTTTGGGAAAGAGGATACACTTGTGAAGATTGGCTGTTGGCCATTGACATCCCGCCCATCAGCTTAACAAGGCTCCCTTGACTCCGTGGGCTGTCCTGCCTTTCTGGTTTTTAGACTTTTTTCGCCTGGCCCTTTTGCCCCGGGGGGGGGGCGAGAGATTTCTTTGTAGTGCTGATTTGCTCTCCCAGGTTGCTTGGTTGGCCAAAAAGGGCGTATGCGTTTTTTCCTGAATATATTCAGGAAAAAACGCATACGCCCTTTTTGGCCAACCGCATCATTGTCCACGTTCTGGCGCTTTTCATGTGCTATCGGGGCCATTCCGATGTACCCGTTGACATCCGTTTCCTGCAGTTCTGCCTTGCGTTCAGCGCCTCTTCGTAGCCTGACCTCAATATATTTTGGGGCGATAGTTATCGTTTAGAACTCTGCAGGTTTGGGAAGTGCAGTGCCCCTGAGCTCCATTTCCCAAGTCGCTTTTTTGTGAGTGGGACGCAACACGGCTGGATGGCTTCACGCCCTATTGTCGATCCGGGGTGGCAGGCTGAACCGCTGGTGAATTCTTCTTCGTGATGGGAAATGAGAGTGACATGTGCCCGACCAAACACCTCCAGCGAGTCTCTCATTGGTTCCCCCTCTTGCAGTTCATCCTGCGGACAAATTGCAGACGGTACGAAAGAGGCATGGAAAGGCGCCGAGTCTCCAAGTGGGGAGATTGTTAGTAAGGGGGCCTGAATGGAGAACACGAGCACCAGGAGATGAAAACTGAGGTGAGTTTCAGAAAGCTTTCCCGATCCCACGGTGTAGCATCCGCTGGGTTTCCAATGAGTGCTTTCGCTGTCGGAAGATTGCGTTGAACCTGGAGAGTTGGGACCCATGGAATGGGGAGCACGCAGGATTCCTTTCAAGGGTCTGCATTTGCTTTCCCAACCTCACCAATCGTCTCAGCCCCAAGAGTGTCCAGCCTTATGTCTTCTGCCGCTGGGGCTGTAGATGTGGTCAATCCTGGTTGCATGCCAGTCCCTGAACGCATTTTGGAAGAATTTCTCTCTGTTTTGCCCTGCTTGTTTCTTCTTTATGTTGGAAATGTATCCTCAGAATGGGTCTGAGCTGATTTTCCCTGCTGGTTTTAGGCCGCTTTACACACACTTGTTGCACTTACACAGAGATATCAAGACTTAGCTTTGAAGATGCTTACTAGTCGGATAGATACTTGTGCGATGAACAGGGTCTGGTGAGTCCAGTTGATTGAGCAAGGAGTAGGTCGTGTCCATTCCATATTCGGTTTTCGGAAGGGTATCTGTGCTCATTTCAAACTCGAGTTTTATGCGTCACCCCACCTCACCTTTCCCCTGAAGCAGGCATAAGTGTGTTTTCTAAAAGCGTGACTCTGTTCTGTTTGGGGATTCAGTGCATGGGGAGCGATTTTTACATTCCCTCGATAAGTGATATCATAAGTTTCTTTTTTTGTGGGACTTATTTCACTGAGGATGATCGTACCTAAATCCACTCAGGATGCTGCTACCAGCCTCATGACGTGGATTTCATGGCTGAGTGACACTCCATTGGACCTACGTAGCACCACTTGTCCACTTGTCCACTTGTCTTTGTCCACTTGTCCACTCGTCTTTGTCCACTTGGCTCTTTCCTGGGATATGAAACGTGTACCGGAGTGGAGGTTCTTGTCAAGACAGCAGCCCTCAACTTTGGGGTCCCTGTGTCTGGTTGATTTTTTCATTTTCCCAAGGTCAACGCCCATGTGTGGAAGTGCCCTATGCTCTGTGGTTCTGTGTTTTACATGGTTTGGGAAAGAGGATACACTTGTGAAGATTGGCTGTTGGCCATTGACATCCCGCCCATCAGCTTAACAAGGCTCCCTTGACTCCGTGGGCTGTCCTGCCTTTCTGGTTTTTAGACTTTTTTCGCCTGGCCCTTTTGCCCCGGGGGGGGCGAGAGATTTCTTTGTAGTGCTGATTTGCTCTCCCAGGTTGCTTGGTTGGCCAAAAAGGGCGTATGCGTTTTTTCCTGAATATATTCAGGAAAAAACGCATACGCCCTTTTTGGCCAACCGCATCATTGTCCACGTTCTGGCGCTTTTCATGTGCTATCGGGGCCATTCCGATGTACCCGTTGACATCCGTTTCCTGCAGTTCTGCCTTGCGTTCAGCGCCTCTTCGTAGCCTGACCTCAATATATTTTGGGGCGATAGTTATCGTTTAGAACTCTGCAGGTTTGGGAAGTGCAGTGCCCCTGAGCTCCATTTCCCAAGTCGCTTTTTTGTGAGTGGGACGCAACACGGCTGGATGGCTTCACGCCCTATTGTCGATCCGGGGTGGCAGGCTGAACCTCTGGTGAATTCTTCTTCGTGATGGGAAATGAGAGTGACATGTGCCCGACCAAACACCTCCAGCGAGTCTCTCCTTGGTTCCCCCTCTTGCAGTTCATCCTGCGGACAAATTGCAGACGGTACGAAAGAGGCATGGAAAGGCGCCGAGTCTCCAAGTGGGGAGATTGTTAGTAAGGGGGCCTGAATGGAGAACACGAGCACCAGGAGATGAAAACTGAGGTGAGTTTCAGAAAGCTTTCCCGATCCCACGGTGTAGCATCCGCTGGGTTTCCAATGAGTGCTTTCGCTGTCGGAAGATTGCGTTGAACCTGGAGAGTTGGGACCCATGGAATGGGGAGCACGCAGGATTCCTTTCAAGGGTCTGCATTTGCTTTCCCAACCTCACCAATCGTCTCAGCCCCAAGAGTGTCCAGCCTTATGTCTTCTGCCGCTGGGGCTGTAGATGTGGTCAATCCTGGTTGCATGCCAGTCCCTGAACGCATTTTGGAAGAATTTCTCTCTGTTTTGCCCTGCTTGTTTCTTCTTTATGTTGGAAATGTATCCTCAGAATGGGTCTGAGCTGATTTTCCCTGCTGGTTTTAGGCCGCTTTACACACACTTGATGCACTTACACAGAGATATCAAGACTTAGCTTTTAAGATGCTTACTAGTCGGATAGATACTTGTGCGATGAACAGGGTCTGGTGAGTCCAGTTGATTGAGCAAGGAGTAGGTCGTGTCCATTCCATATTCGGTTTTCGGAAGGGTATCTGTGCTCATTTCAAACTCGAGTTTTATGCGTCACCCCACCTCACCTTTCCCCTGAAGCAGGCATAAGTGTGTTTTCTAAAAGCGTGACTCTGTTCTGTTTGGGGATTCAGTGCAAGGGGAGCGATTTTTACATTCCCTCGATAAGTGATATCATAAGTTTCTTTTTTTGTGGGACTTATTTCACTGAGGATGATCGTACCTAAATCCACTCAGGATGCTGCTACCAGCCTCATGACGTGCATTTCATGGCTGAGTGACACTCCATTGGACCTACGTAGCACCACTTGTCAACTTGTCCACTTGTCTTTGTCCACTTGTCCACTTGGCTCTTTCCTGGGATATGAAACGTGTACCGGAGTGGAGGTTCTTGTCAAGACAGCAGCCCTCAACTTTGGGGTCCCTGTGTCTGGTTGATTTTTTCATTTTCCCAAGGTCAACGCCCATGTGTGGAAGTGCCCTATGCTCTGTGGTTCTGTGTTTTACATGGTTTGGGAAAGAGGATACACTTGTGAAGATTGGCTGTTGGCCATTGACATCCCGCCCATCAGCTTAACAAGGCTCCCTTGACTCCGTGGCCTGTCCTGCCTTTCTGGTTTTTAGACTTTTTTCGCCTGGCCCTTTTGCCCCGGGGGGGGGCGAGAGATTTCTTTGTAGTGCTGATTTGCTCTCCCAGGTTGCTTGGTTGGCCAAAAAGGGCGTATGCGTTTTTTCCTGAATATATTCAGGAAAAAACGCATACGCCCTTTTTGGCCAACCGCATCATTGTCCACGTTCTGGCGCTTTTCATGTGCTATCGGGGCCATTCCGATGTACCCGTTGACATCCGTTTCCTGCAGTTCTGCCTTGCGTTCAGCGCCTCTTCGTAGCCTGACCTCAATATATTTTGGGGCGATAGTTATCGTTTAGAACTCTGCAGGTTTGGGAAGTGCAGTGCCCCTGAGCTCCATTTCCCAAGTCGCTTTTTTGTGAGTGGGACGCAACACGGCTGGATGGCTTCACGCCCTATTGTCGATCCGGGGTGGCAGGCTGAACCGCTGGTGAATTCTTCTTCGTGATGGGAAATGAGAGTGACATGTGCCCGACCAAACACCTCCAGCGAGTCTCTCATTGGTTCCCCCTCTTGCAGTTCATCCTGCGGACAAATTGCAGACGGTACGAAAGAGGCATGGAAAGGCGCCGAGTCTCCAAGTGGGGAGATTGTTAGTAAGGGGGCCTGAATGGAGAACACGAGCACCAGGAGATGAAAACTGAGGTGAGTTTCAGAAAGCTTTCCCGATCCCACGGTGTAGCATCCGCTGGGTTTCCAATGAGTGCTTTCGCTGTCGGAAGATTGCGTTGAACCTGGAGAGTTGGGACCCATGGAATGGGGAGCACGCAGGATTCCTTTCAAGGGTCTGCATTTGCTTTCCCAACCTCACGAATCGTCTCAGCCCCAAGAGTGTCCAGCCTTATGTCTTCTGCCGCTGGGGCTGTAGATGTGGTCAATCCTGGTTGCATGCCAGTCCCTGAACGCATTTTGGAAGAATTTCTCTCTGTTTTGCCCTGCTTGTTTCTTCTTTATGTTGGAAATGTATCCTCAGAATGGGTCTGAGCTGATTTTCCCTGCTGGTTTTAGGCCGCTTTACACACACTTGATGCACTTACACAGAGATATCAAGACTTAGCTTTTAAGATGCTTACTAGTCGGATAGATACTTGTGCGATGAACAGGGTCTGGTGAGTCCAGTTGATTGAGCAAGGAGTAGGTCGTGTCCATTCCATATTCGGTTTTCGGAAGGGTATCTGTGCTCATTTCAAACTCGAGTTTTATGCGTCACCCCACCTCACCTTTCCCCTGAAGCAGGCATAAGTGTGTTTTCTAAAAGCGTGACTCTGTTCTGTTTGGGGATTCAGTGCATGGGGAGCGATTTTTACATTCCCTCGATAAGTGATATCATAAGTTTCTTTTTTTGTGGGACTTATTTCACTGAGGATGATCGTACCTAAATCCACTCAGGATGCTGCTACCAGCCTCATGACGTGGATTTCATGGCTGAGTGACACTCCATTGGACCTACGTAGCACCACTTGTCCACTTGTCCACTTGTCTTTGTCCACTTGTCCACTCGTCTTTGTCCACTTGGCTCTTTCCTGGGATATGAAACGTGTACCGGAGTGGAGGTTCTTGTCAAGACAGCAGCCCTCAACTTTGGGGTCCCTGTGTCTGGTTGATTTTTTCATTTTCCCAAGGTCAACGCCCATGTGTGGAAGTGCCCTATGCTCTGTGGTTCTGTGTTTTACATGGTTTGGGAAAGAGGATACACTTGTGAAGATTGGCTGTTGGCCATTGACATCCCGCCCATCAGCTTAACAAGGCTCCCTTGACTCCGTGGGCTGTCCTGCCTTTCTGGTTTTTAGACTTTTTTCGCCTGGCCCTTTTGCCCCGGGGGGGGGCGAGAGATTTTTTTGTAGTGCTGATTTGCTCTCCCAGGTTGCTTGGTTGGCCAAAAAGGGCGTATGCGTTTTTTCCTGAATATATTCAGGAAAAAACGCATACGCCCTTTTTGGCCAACCGCATCATTGTCCACGTTCTGGCGCTTTTCATGTGCTATCGGGGCCATTCCGATGTACCCGTTGACATCCGTTTCCTGCAGTTCTGCCTTGCGTTCAGCGCCTCTTCGTAGCCTGACCTCAATATATTTTGGGGCGATAGTTATCGTTTAGAACTCTGCAGGTTTGGGAAGTGCAGTGCCCCTGAGCTCCATTTCCCAAGTCGCTTTTTTGTGAGTGGGACGCAACACGGCTGGATGGCTTCACGCCCTATTGTCGATCCGGGGTGGCAGGCTGCACCGCTGGTGAATTCTTCTTCGTGATGGGAAATGAGAGTGACATGTGCCCGACCAAACACCTCCAGCGAGTCTCTCATTGGTTCCCCCTCTTGCAGTTCATCCTGCGGACAAATTGCAGACGGTACGAAAGAGGCATGGAAAGGCGCCGAGTCTCCAAGTGGGGAGATTGTTAGTAAGGGGGCCTGAATGGAGAACACGAGCACCAGGAGATGAAAACTGAGGTGAGTTTCAGAAAGCTTTCCCGATCCCACGGTGTAGCATCCGCTGGGTTTCCAATGAGTGCTTTCGCTGTCGGAAGATTGCGTTGAACCTGGAGAGTTGGGACCCATGGAATGGGGAGCACGCAGGATTCCTTTCAAGGGTCTGCATTTGCTTTCCCAACCTCACGAATCGTCTCAGCCCCAAGAGTGTCCAGCCTTATGTCTTCTGCCGCTGGGGCTGTAGATGTGGTCAATCCTGGTTGCATGCCAGTCCCTGAACGCATTTTGGAAGAATTTCTCTCTGTTTTGCCCTGCTTGTTTCTTCTTTATGTTGGAAATGTATCCTCAGAATGGGTCTGAGCTGATTTTCCCTGCTGGTTTTAGGCCGCTTTACACACACTTGTTGCACTTACACAGAGATATCAAGACTTAGCTTTGAAGATGCTTACTAGTCGGATAGATACTTGTGCGATGAACAGGGTCTGGTGAGTCCAGTTGATTGAGCAAGGAGTAGGTCGTGTCCATTCCATATTCGGTTTTCGGAAGGGTATCTGTGCTCATTTCAAACTCGAGTTTTATGCGTCACCCCACCTCACCTTTCCCCTGAAGCAGGCATAAGTGTGTTTTCTAAAAGCGTGACTCTGTTCTGTTTGGGGATTCAGTGCATGGGGAGCGATTTTTACATTCCCTCGATAAGTGATATCATAAGTTTCTTTTTTTGTGGGACTTATTTCACTGAGGATGATCGTACCTAAATCCACTCAGGATGCTGCTACCAGCCTCATGACGTGGATTTCATGGCTGAGTGACACTCCATTGGACCTACGTAGCACCACTTGTCCACTTGTCCACTTGTCTTTGTCCACTTGTCCACTCGTCTTTCTCCACTTGGCTCTTTCCTGGGATATGAAACGTGTACCGGAGTGGAGGTTCTTGTCAAGACAGCAGCCCTCAACTTTGGGGTCCCTGTGTCTGGTTGATTTTTTCATTTTCCCAAGGTCAACGCCCATGTGTGGAAGTGCCCTATGCTCTGTGGTTCTGTGTTTTACATGGTTTGGGAAAGAGGATACACTTGTGAAGATTGGCTGTTGGCCATTGACATCCCGCCCATCAGCTTAACAAGGCTCCCTTGACTCCGTGGGCTGTCCTGCCTTTCTGGTTTTTAGACTTTTTTCGCCTGGCCCTTTTGCCCCGGGGGGGGGCGAGAGATTTTTTTGTAGTGCTGATTTGCTCTCCCAGGTTGCTTGGTTGGCCAAAAAGGGCGTATGCGTTTTTTCCTGAATATATTCAGGAAAAAACGCATACGCCCTTTTTGGCCAACCGCATCATTGTCCACGTTCTGGCGCTTTTCATGTGCTATCGGGGCCATTCCGATGTACCCGTTGACATCCGTTTCCTGCAGTTCTGCCTTGCGTTCAGCGCCTCTTCGTAGCCTGACCTCAATATATTTTGGGGCGATAGTTATCGTTTAGAACTCTGCAGGTTTGGGAAGTGCAGTGCCCCTGAGCTCCATTTCCCAAGTCGCTTTTTTGTGAGTGGGACGCAACACGGCTGGATGGCTTCACGCCCTATTGTCGATCCGGGGTGGCAGGCTGAACCGCTGGTGAATTCTTCTTCGTGATGGGAAATGAGAGTGACATGTGCCCGACCAAACACCTCCAGCGAGTCTCTCATTGGTTCCCCCTCTTGCAGTTCATCCTGCGGACAAATTGCAGACGGTACGAAAGAGGCATGGAAAGGCGCCGAGTCTCCAATTGGGGAGATTGTTAGTAAGGGGGCCTGAATGGAGAACACGAGCACCAGGAGATGAAAACTGAGGTGAGTTTCAGAAAGCTTTCCCGATCCCACGGTGTAGCATCCGCTGGGTTTCCAATGAGTGCTTTCGCTGTCGGAAGATTGCGTTGAACCTGGAGAGTTGGGACCCATGGAATGGGGAGCACGCAGGATTCCTTTCAAGGGTCTGCATTTGCTTTCCCAACCTCACGAATCGTCTCAGCCCCAAGAGTGTCCAGCCTTATGTCTTCTGCCGCTGGGGCTGTAGATGTGGTCAATCCTGGTTGCATGCCAGTCCCTGAACGCATTTTGGAAGAATTTCTCTCTGTTTTGCCCTGCTTGTTTCTTCTTTATGTTGGAAATGTATCCTCAGAATGGGTCTGAGCTGATTTTCCCTGCTGGTTTTAGGCCGCTTTACACACACTTGATGCACTTACACAGAGATATCAAGACTTAGCTTTGAAGATGCTTACTAGTCGGATAGATACTTGTGCGATGAACAGGGTCTGGTGAGTCCAGTTGATTGAGCAAGGAGTAGGTCGTGTCCATTCCATATTCGGTTTTCGGAAGGGTATCTGTGCTCATTTCAAACTCGAGTTTTATGCGTCACCCCACCTCACCTTTCCCCTGAAGCAGGCATAAGTGTGTTTTCTAAAAGCGTGACTCTGTTCTGTTTGAGGATTCAGTGCATGGGGAGCGATTTTTACATTCCCTCGATAAGTGATATCATAAGTTTCTTTTTTTGTGGGACTTATTTCACTGAGGATGATCGTACCTAAATCCACTCAGGATGCTGCTACCAGCCTCATGACGTGGATTTCATGGCTGAGTGACACTCCATTGGACCTACGTAGCACCACTTGTCCACTTGTCCACTTGTCTTTGTCCACTTGTCCACTCGTCTTTGTCCACTTGGCTCTTTCCTGGGATATGAAACGTGTACCGGAGTGGAGGTTCTTGTCAAGACAGCAGCCCTCAACTTTGGGGTCCCTGTGTCTGGTTGATTTTTTCATTTTCCCAAGGTCAACGCCCATGTGTGGAAGTGCCCTATGCTCTGTGGTTCTGTGTTTTACATGGTTTGGGAAAGAGGATACACTTGTGAAGATTGGCTGTTGGCCATTGACATCCCGCCCATCAGCTTAACAAGGCTCCCTTGACTCCATGGGCTGTCCTGCCTTTCTGGTTTTTAGACTTTTTTCGCCTGGCCCTTTTGCCCCGGGGGGGGCGAGAGATTTCTTTGTAGTGCTGATTTGCTCTCCCAGGTTGCTTGGTTGGCCAAAAAGGGCGTATGCGTTTTTTCCTGAATATATTCAGGAAAAAACGCATACGCCCTTTTTGGCCAACCGCATCATTGTCCACGTTCTGGCGCTTTTCATGTGCTATCGGGGCCATTCCGATGTACCCGTTGACATCCGTTTCCTGCAGTTCTGCCTTGCGTTCAGCGCCTCTTCGTAGCCTGACCTCAATATATTTGGGGGCGATAGTTATCGTTTAGAACTCTGCAGGTTTGGGAAGTGCAGTGCCCCTGAGCTCCATTTCCCAAGTCGCTTTTTTGTGAGTGGGACGCAACACGGCTGGATGGCTTCACGCCCTATTGTCGATCCGGGGTGGCAGGCTGAACCGCTGGTGAATTCTTCTTCGTGATGGGAAATGAGAGTGACATGTGCCCGACCAAACACCTCCAGCGAGTCTCTCATTGGTTCCCCCTCTTGCAGTTCATCCTGCGGACAAATTGCAGACGGTACGAAAGAGGCATGGAAAGGCGCCGAGTCTCCAAGTGGGGAGATTGTTAGTAAGGGGGCCTGAATGGAGAACACGAGCACCAGGAGATGAAAACTGAGGTGAGTTTCAGAAAGCTTTCCCGATCCCACGGTGTAGCAACCGCTGGGTTTCCAATGAGTGCTTTCGCTGTCGGAAGATTGCGTTGAACCTGGAGAGTTGGGACCCATGGAATGGGGAGCACGCAGGATTCCTTTCAAGGGTCTGCATTTGCTTTCCCAACCTCACCAATCGTCTCAGCCCCAAGAGTGTCCAGCCTTATGTCTTCTGCCGCTGGGGCTGTAGATGTGGTCAATCCTGGTTGCATGCCAGTCCCTGAACGCATTTTGGAAGAATTTCTCTCTGTTTTGCCCTGCTTGTTTCTTCTTTATGTTGGAAATGTATCCTCAGAATGGGTCTGAGCTGATTTTCCCTGCTGGTTTTAGGCCGCTTTACACACACTTGATGCACTTACACAGAGATATCAAGACTTAGCTTTGAAGATGCTTACTAGTCGGATAGATACTTGTGCGATGAACAGGGTCTGGTGAGTCCAGTTGATTGAGCAAGGAGTAGGTCGTGTCCATTCCATATTCGGTTTTCGGAAGGGTATCTGTGCTCATTTCAAACTCGAGTTTTATGCGTCACCCCACCTCACCTTTCCCCTGAAGCAGGCATAAGTGTGTTTTCTAAAAGCGTGACTCTGTTCTGTTTGGGGATTCAGTGCATGGGGAGCGATTTTTACATTCCCTCGATAAGTGATATCATAAGTTTCTTTTTTTGTGGGACTTATTTCACTGAGGATGATCGTACCTAAATCCAATCAGGATGCTGCTACCAGCCTCATGACGTGCATTTCATGGCTGAGTGACACTCCATTGGACCTACGTAGCACCACTTGTCCACTTGTCCACTTGTCTTTGTCCACTTGTCCACTCGTCTTTGTCCACTTGGCTCTTTCCTGGGATATGAAACGTGTACCGGAGTGGAGGTTCTTGTCAAGACAGCAGCCCTCAACTTTGGGGTCCCTGTGTCTGGTTGATTTTTTCATTTTCCCAAGGTCAACGCCCATGTGTGGAAGTGCCCTATGCTCTGTGGTTCTGTGTTTTACATGGTTTGGGAAAGAGGATACACTTGTGAAGATTGGCTGTTGGCCATTGACATCCCGCCCATCAGCTTAACAAGGCTCCCTTGACTCCGTGGGCTGTCCTGCCTTTCTGGTTTTTAGACTTTTTTCGCCTGGCCCTTTTGCCCCGGGGGGGGCGAGAGATTTCTTTGTAGTGCTGATTTGCTCTCCCAGGTTGCTTGGTTGGCCAAAAAGGGCGTATGCGTTTTTTCCTGAATATATTCAGGAAAAAACGCATACGCCCTTTTTGGCCAACCGCATCATTGTCCACGTTCTGGCGCTTTTCATGTGCTATCGGGGCCATTCCGATGTACCCGTTGACCTCCGTTTCCTGCAGTTCTGCCTTGCGTTCAGCGCCTCTTCGTAGCCTGACCTCAATATATTTTGGGGCGATAGTTATCGTTTAGAACTCTGCAGGTTTGGGAAGTGCAGTGCCCCTGAGCTCCATTTCCCAAGTCGCTTTTTTGTGAGTGGGACGCAACACGGCTGGATGGCTTCACGCCCTATTGTCGATCCGGGGTGGCAGGCTGAACCGCTGGTGAATTCTTCTTCGTGATGGGAAATGAGAGTGACATGTGCCCGACCAAACACCTCCAGCGAGTCTCTCATTGGTTCCCCCTCTTGCAGTTCATCCTGCGGACAAATTGCAGACGGTACGAAAGAGGCATGGAAAGGCGCCGAGTCTCCAAGTGGGGAGATTGTTAGTAAGGGGGCCTGAATGGAGAACCCGAGCACCAGGAGATGAAAACTGAGGTGAGTTTCAGAAAGCTTTCCCGATCCCACGGTGTAGCATCCGCTGGGTTTCCAATGAGTGCTTTCGCTGTCGGAAGATTGCGTTGAACCTGGAGAGTTGGGACCCATGGAATGGGGAGCACGCAGGATTCCTTTCAAGGGTCTGCATTTGCTTTCCCAACCTCACCAATCGTCTCAGCCCCAAGAGTGTCCAGCCTTATGTCTTCTGCCGCTGGGGCTGTAGATGTGGTCAATCCTGGTTGCATGCCAGTCCCTGAACGCATTTTGGAAGAATTTCTCTCTGTTTTGCCCTGCTTGTTTCTTCTTTATGTTGGAAATGTATCCTCAGAATGGGTCTGAGCTGATTTTCCCTGCTGGTTTTAGGCCGCTTTACACACACTTGATGCACTTACACAGAGATATCAAGACTTAGCTTTTAAGATGCTTACTAGTCGGATAGATACTTGTGCGATGAACAGGGTCTGGTGAGTCCAGTTGATTGAGCAAGGAGTAGGTCGTGTCCATTCCATATTCGGTTTTCGGAAGGGTATCTGTGCTCATTTCAAACTCGAGTTTTATGCGTCACCCCACCTCACCTTTCCCCTGAAGCAGGCATAAGTGTGTTTTCTAAAAGCGTGACTCTGTTCTGTTTGGGGATTCAGTGCATGGGGAGCGATTTTTACATTCCCTCGATAAGTGATATCATAAGTTTCTTTTTTTGTGGGACTTATTTCACTGAGGATGATCGTACCTAAATCCACTTAGGATGCTGCTACCAGCCTCATGACGTGGATTTCATGGCTGAGTGACACTCCATTGGACCTACGTAGCACCACTTGTCCACTTGTCCACTTGTCTTTGTCCACTTGTCCACTCGTCTTTCTCCACTTGGCTCTTTCCTGGGATATGAAACGTGTACCGGAGTGGAGGTTCTTGTCAAGACAGCAGCCCTCAACTTTGGGGTCCCTGTGTCTGGTTGATTTTTTCATTTTCCCAAGGTCAACGCCCATGTGTGGAAGTGCCCTATGCTCTGTGGTTCTGTGTTTTACATGGTTTGGGAAAGAGGATACACTTGTGAAGATTGGCTGTTGGCCATTGACATCCCGCCCATCAGCTTAACAAGGCTCCCTTGACTCCGTGGGCTGTCCTGCCTTTCTGGTTTTTAGACTTTTTTCGCCTGGCCCTTTTGCCCCGGGGGGGGGCGAGAGATTTTTTTGTAGTGCTGATTTGCTCTCCCAGGTTGCTTGGTTGGCCAAAAAGGGCGTATGCGTTTTTTCCTGAATATATTCAGGAAAAAACGCATACGCCCTTTTTGGCCAACCGCATCATTGTCCACGTTCTGGCGCTTTTCATGTGCTATCGGGGCCATTCCGATGTACCCGTTGACATCCGTTTCCTGCAGTTCTGCCTTGCGTTCAGCGCCTCTTCGTAGCCTGACCTCAATATATTTTGGGGCGATAGTTATCGTTTAGAACTCTGCAGGTTTGGGAAGTGCAGTGCCCCTGAGCTCCATTTCCCAAGTCGCTTTTTTGTGAGTGGGACGCAACACGGCTGGATGGCTTCACGCCCTATTGTCGATCCGGGGTGGCAGGCTGAACCGCTGGTGAATTCTTCTTCGTGATGGGAAATGAGAGTGACATGTGCCCGACCAAACACCTCCAGCGAGTCTCTCATTGGTTCCCCCTCTTGCAGTTCATCCTGCGGACAAATTGCAGACGGTACGAAAGAGGCATGGAAAGGCGCCGAGTCTCCAATTGGGGAGATTGTTAGTAAGGGGGCCTGAATGGAGAACACGAGCACCAGGAGATGAAAACTGAGGTGAGTTTCAGAAAGCTTTCCCGATCCCACGGTGTAGCATCCGCTGGGTTTCCAATGAGTGCTTTCGCTGTCGGAAGATTGCGTTGAACCTGGAGAGTTGGGACCCATGGAATGGGGAGCACGCAGGATTCCTTTCAAGGGTCTGCATTTGCTTTCCCAACCTCACGAATCGTCTCAGCCCCAAGAGTGTCCAGCCTTATGTCTTCTGCCGCTGGGGCTGTAGATGTGGTCAATCCTGGTTGCATGCCAGTCCCTGAACGCATTTTGGAAGAATTTCTCTCTGTTTTGCCCTGCTTGTTTCTTCTTTATGTTGGAAATGTATCCTCAGAATGGGTCTGAGCTGATTTTCCCTGCTGGTTTTAGGCCGCTTTACACACACTTGATGCACTTACACAGAGATATCAAGACTTAGCTTTGAAGATGCTTACTAGTCGGATAGATACTTGTGCGATGAACAGGGTCTGGTGAGTCCAGTTGATTGAGCAAGGAGTAGGTCGTGTCCATTCCATATTCGGTTTTCGGAAGGGTATCTGTGCTCATTTCAAACTCGAGTTTTATGCGTCACCCCACCTCACCTTTCCCCTGAAGCAGGCATAAGTGTGTTTTCTAAAAGCGTGACTCTGTTCTGTTTGAGGATTCAGTGCATGGGGAGCGATTTTTACATTCCCTCGATAAGTGATATCATAAGTTTCTTTTTTTGTGGGACTTATTTCACTGAGGATGATCGTACCTAAATCCACTCAGGATGCTGCTACCAGCCTCATGACGTGGATTTCATGGCTGAGTGACACTCCATTGGACCTACGTAGCACCACTTGTCCACTTGTCCACTTGTCTTTGTCCACTTGTCCACTCGTCTTTGTCCACTTGGCTCTTTCCTGGGATATGAAACGTGTACCGGAGTGGAGGTTCTTGTCAAGACAGCAGCCCTCAACTTTGGGGTCCCTGTGTCTGGTTGATTTTTTCATTTTCCCAAGGTCAACGCCCATGTGTGGAAGTGCCCTATGCTCTGTGGTTCTGTGTTTTACATGGTTTGGGAAAGAGGATACACTTGTGAAGATTGGCTGTTGGCCATTGACATCCCGCCCATCAGCTTAACAAGGCTCCCTTGACTCCATGGGCTGTCCTGCCTTTCTGGTTTTTAGACTTTTTTCGCCTGGCCCTTTTGCCCCGGGGGGGGCGAGAGATTTCTTTGTAGTGCTGATTTGCTCTCCCAGGTTGCTTGGTTGGCCAAAAAGGGCGTATGCGTTTTTTCCTGAATATATTCAGGAAAAAACGCATACGCCCTTTTTGGCCAACCGCATCATTGTCCACGTTCTGGCGCTTTTCATGTGCTATCGGGGCCATTCCGATGTACCCGTTGACATCCGTTTCCTGCAGTTCTGCCTTGCGTTCAGCGCCTCTTCGTAGCCTGACCTCAATATATTTGGGGGCGATAGTTATCGTTTAGAACTCTGCAGGTTTGGGAAGTGCAGTGCCCCTGAGCTCCATTTCCCAAGTCGCTTTTTTGTGAGTGGGACGCAACACGGCTGGATGGCTTCACGCCCTATTGTCGATCCGGGGTGGCAGGCTGAACCGCTGGTGAATTCTTCTTCGTGATGGGAAATGAGAGTGACATGTGCCCGACCAAACACCTCCAGCGAGTCTCTCATTGGTTCCCCCTCTTGCAGTTCATCCTGCGGACAAATTGCAGACGGTACGAAAGAGGCATGGAAAGGCGCCGAGTCTCCAAGTGGGGAGATTGTTAGTAAGGGGGCCTGAATGGAGAACACGAGCACCAGGAGATGAAAACTGAGGTGAGTTTCAGAAAGCTTTCCCGATCCCACGGTGTAGCATCCGCTGGGTTTCCAATGAGTGCTTTCGCTGTCGGAAGATTGCGTTGAACCTGGAGAGTTGGGACCCATGGAATGGGGAGCACGCAGGATTCCTTTCAAGGGTCTGCATTTGCTTTCCCAACCTCACCAATCGTCTCAGCCCCAAGAGTGTCCAGCCTTATGTCTTCTGCCGCTGGGGCTGTAGATGTGGTCAATCCTGGTTGCATGCCAGTCCCTGAACGCATTTTGGAAGAATTTCTCTCTGTTTTGCCCTGCTTGTTTCTTCTTTATGTTGGAAATGTATCCTCAGAATGGGTCTGAGCTGATTTTCCCTGCTGGTTTTAGGCCGCTTTACACACACTTGATGCACTTACACAGAGATATCAAGACTTAGCTTTTAAGATGCTTACTAGTCGGATAGATACTTGTGCGATGAACAGGGTCTGGTGAGTCCAGTTGATTGAGCAAGGAGTAGGTCGTGTCCATTCCATATTCGGTTTTCGGAAGGGTATCTGTGCTCATTTCAAACTCGAGTTTTATGCGTCACCCCACCTCACCTTTCCCCTGAAGCAGGCATAAGTGTGTTTTCTAAAAGCGTGACTCTGTTCTGTTTGGGGATTCAGTGCAAGGGGAGCGATTTTTACATTCCCTCGATAAGTGATATCATAAGTTTCTTTTTTTGTGGGACTTATTTCACTGAGGATGATCGTACCTAAATCCACTCAGGATGCTGCTACCAGCCTCATGACGTGCATTTCATGGCTGAGTGACACTCCATTGGACCTACGTAGCACCACTTGTCAACTTGTCCACTTGTCTTTGTCCACTTGTCCACTTGGCTCTTTCCTGGGATATGAAACGTGTACCGGAGTGGAGGTTCTTGTCAAGACAGCAGCCCTCAACTTTGGGTCCCTGTGTCTGGTTGATTTTTTCATTTTCCCAAGGTCAACGCCCATGTGTGGAAGTGCCCTATGCTCTGTGGTTCTGTGTTTTACATGGTTTGGGAAAGAGGATACACTTGTGAAGATTGGCTGTTGGCCATTGACATCCCGCCCATCAGCTTAACAAGGCTCCCTTGACTCCGTGGGCTGTCCTGCCTTTCTGGTTTTTAGACTTTTTTCGCCTGGCCCTTTTGCCCCGGGGGGGGGCGAGAGATTTTTTTGTAGTGCTGATTTGCTCTCCCAGGTTGCTTGGTTGGCCAAAAAGGGCGTATGCGTTTTTTCCTGAATATATTCAGGAAAAAACGCATACGCCCTTTTTGGCCAACCGCATCATTGTCCACGTTCTGGCGCTTTTCATGTGCTATCGGGGCCATTCCGATGTACCCGTTGACATCCGTTTCCTGCAGTTCTGCCTTGCGTTCAGCGCCTCTTCGTAGCCTGACCTCAATATATTTTGGGGCGATAGTTATCGTTTAGAACTCTGCAGGTTTGGGAAGTGCAGTGCCCCTGAGCTCCATTTCCCAAGTCGCTTTTTTGTGAGTGGGACGCAACACGGCTGGATGGCTTCACGCCCTATTGTCGATCCGGGGTGGCAGGCTGAACCGCTGGTGAATTCTTCTTCGTGATGGGAAATGAGAGTGACATGTGCCCGACCAAACACCTCCAGCGAGTCTCTCATTGGTTCCCCCTCTTGCAGTTCATCCTGCGGACAAATTGCAGACGGTACGAAAGAGGCATGGAAAGGCGCCGAGTCTCCAAGTGGGGAGATTGTTAGTAAGGGGGCCTGAATGGAGAACACGAGCACCAGGAGATGAAAACTGAGGTGAGTTTCAGAAAGCTTTCCCGATCCCACGGTGTAGCATCCGCTGGGTTTCCAATGAGTGCTTTCGCTGTCGGAAGATTGCGTTGAACCTGGAGAGTTGGGACCCATGGAATGGGGAGCACGCAGGATTCCTTTCAAGGGTCTGCATTTGCTTTCCCAACCTCACGAATCGTCTCAGCCCCAAGAGTGTCCAGCCTTATGTCTTCTGCCGCTGGGGCTGTAGATGTGGTCAATCCTGGTTGCATGCCAGTCCCTGAACGCATTTTGGAAGAATTTCTCTCTGTTTTGCCCTGCTTGTTTCTTCTTTATGTTGGAAATGTATCCTCAGAATGGGTCTGAGCTGATTTTCCCTGCTGGTTTTAGGCCGCTTTACACACACTTGATGCACTTACACAGAGATATCAAGACTTAGCTTTGAAGATGCTTACTAGTCGGATAGATACTTGTGCGATGAACAGGGTCTGGTGAGTCCAGTTGATTGAGCAAGGAGTAGGTCGTGTCCATTCCATATTCGGTTTTCTGAAGGGTATCTGTGCTCATTTCAAACTCGAGTTTTATGCGTCACCCCACCTCACCTTTCCCCTGAAGCAGGCATAAGTGTGTTTTCTAAAAGCGTGACTCTGTTCTGTTTGGGGATTCAGTGCATGGGGAGCGATTTTTACATTCCCTCGATAAGTGATATCATAAGTTTCTTTTTTTGTGGGACTTATTTCACTGAGGATGATCGTACCTAAATCCACTCAGGATGCTGCTACCAGCCTCATGACGTGGATTTCATGGCTGAGTGACACTCCATTGGACCTACGTAGCACCACTTGTCCACTTGTCCACTTGTCTTTGTCCACTTGTCCACTCGTCTTTGTCCACTTGGCTCTTTCCTGGGATATGAAACGTGTACCGGAGTGGAGGTTCTTGTCAAGACAGCAGCCCTCAACTTTGGGGTCCCTGTGTCTGGTTGATTTTTTCATTTTCCCAAGGTCAACGCCCATGTGTGGAAGTGCCCTATGCTCTGTGGTTCTGTGTTTTACATGGTTTGGGAAAGAGGATACACTTGTGAAGATTGGCTGTTGGCCATTGACATCCCGCCCATCAGCTTAACAAGGCTCCCTTGACTCCGTGGGCTGTCCTGCCTTTCTGGTTTTTAGACTTTTTTCGCCTGGCCCTTTTGCCCCGGGGGGGGCGAGAGATTTCTTTGTAGTGCTGATTTGCTCTCCCAGGTTGCTTGGTTGGCCAAAAAGGGCGTATGCGTTTTTTCCTGAATATATTCAGGAAAAAACGCATACGCCCTTTTTGGCCAACCGCATCATTGTCCACGTTCTGGCGCTTTTCATGTGCTATCGGGGCCATTCCGATGTACCCGTTGACATCCGTTTCCTGCAGTTCTGCCTTGCGTTCAGCGCCTCTTCGTAGCCTGACCTCAATATATTTTGGGGCGATAGTTATCGTTTAGAACTCTGCAGGTTTGGGAAGTGCAGTGCCCCTGAGCTCCATTTCCCAAGTCGCTTTTTTGTGAGTGGGACGCAACACGGCTGGATGGCTTCACGCCCTATTGTCGATCCGGGGTGGCAGGCTGAACCGCTGGTGAATTCTTCTTCGTGATGGGAAATGAGAGTGACATGTGCCCGACCAAACACCTCCAGCGAGTCTCTCATTGGTTCCCCCTCTTGCAGTTCATCCTGCGGACAAATTGCAGACGGTACGAAAGAGGCATGGAAAGGCGCCGAGTCTCCAAGTGGGGAGATTGTTAGTAAGGGGGCCTGAATGGAGAACACGAGCACCAGGAGATGAAAACTGAGGTGAGTTTCAGAAAGCTTTCCCGATCCCACGGTGTAGCATCCGCTGGGTTTCCAATGAGTGCTTTCGCTGTCGGAAGATTGCGTTGAACCTGGAGAGTTGGGACCCATGGAATGGGGAGCACGCAGGATTCCTTTCAAGGGTCTGCATTTGCTTTCCCAACCTCACCAATCGTCTCAGCCCCAAGAGTGTCCAGCCTTATGTCTTCTGCCGCTGGGGCTGTAGATGTGGTCAATCCTGGTTGCATGCCAGTCCCTGAACGCATTTTGGAAGAATTTCTCTCTGTTTTGCCCTGCTTGTTTCTTCTTTATGTTGGAAATGTATCCTCAGAATGGGTCTGAGCTGATTTTCCCTGCTGGTTTTAGGCCGCTTTACACACACTTGATGCACTTACACAGAGATATCAAGACTTAGCTTTTAAGATGCTTACTAGTCGGATAGATACTTGTGCGATGAACAGGGTCTGGTGAGTCCAGTTGATTGAGCAAGGAGTAGGTCGTGTCCATTCCATATTCGGTTTTCGGAAGGGTATCTGTGCTCATTTCAAACTCGAGTTTTATGCGTCACCCCACCTCACCTTTCCCCTGAAGCAGGCATAAGTGTGTTTTCTAAAAGCGTGACTCTGTTCTCTTTGGGGATTCAGTGCAAGGGGAGCGATTTTTACATTCCCTCGATAAGTGATATCATAAGTTTCTTTTTTTGTGGGACTTATTTCACTGAGGATGATCGTACCTAAATCCACTCAGGATGCTGCTACCAGCCTCATGACGTGCATTTCATGGCTGAGTGACACTCCATTGGACCTACGTAGCACCACTTGTCAACTTGTCCACTTGTCTTTGTCCACTTGTCCACTTGGCTCTTTCCTGGGATATGAAACGTGTACCGGAGTGGAGGTTCTTGTCAAGACAGCAGCCCTCAACTTTGGGTCCCTGTGTCTGGTTGATTTTTTCATTTTCCCAAGGTCAACGCCCATGTGTGGAAGTGCCCTATGCTCTGTGGTTCTGTGTTTTACATGGTTTGGGAAAGAGGATACACTTGTGAAGATTGGCTGTTGGCCATTGACATCCCGCCCATCAGCTTAACAAGGCTCCCTTGACTCCGTGGGCTGTCCTGCCTTTCTGGTTTTTAGACTTTTTTCGCCTGGCCCTTTTGCCCCGGGGGGGGGCGAGAGATTTTTTTGTAGTGCTGATTTGCTCTCCCAGGTTGCTTGGTTGGCCAAAAAGGGCGTATGCGTTTTTTCCTGAATATATTCAGGAAAAAACGCATACGCCCTTTTTGGCCAACCGCATCATTGTCCACGTTCTGGCGCTTTTCATGTGCTATCGGGGCCATTCCGATGTACCCGTTGACATCCGTTTCCTGCAGTTCTGCCTTGCGTTCAGCGCCTCTTCGTAGCCTGACCTCAATATATTTTGGGGCGATAGTTATCGTTTAGAACTCTGCAGGTTTGGGAAGTGCAGTGCCCCTGAGCTCCATTTCCCAAGTCGCTTTTTTGGGAGGGGGACGCAACACGGCTGGATGGCTTCACGCCCTATTGTCGATCCGGGGTGGCAGGCTGAACCGCTGGTGAATTCTTCTTCGTGATGGGAAATGAGAGTGACATGTGCCCGACCAAACACCTCCAGCGAGTCTCTCATTGGTTCCCCCTCTTGCAGTTCATCCTGCGGACAAATTGCAGACGGTACGAAAGAGGCATGGAAAGGCGCCGAGTCTCCAAGTGGGGAGATTGTTAGTAAGGGGGCCTGAATGGAGAACACGAGCACCAGGAGATGAAAACTGAGGTGAGTTTCAGAAAGCTTTCCCGATCCCACGGTGTAGCAACCGCTGGGTTTCCAATGAGTGCTTTCGCTGTCGGAAGATTGCGTTGAACCTGGAGAGTTGGGACCCATGGAATGGGGAGCACGCAGGATTCCTTTCAAGGGTCTGCATTTGCTTTCCCAACCTCACCAATCGTCTCAGCCCCAAGAGTGTCCAGCCTTATGTCTTCTGCCGCTGGGGCTGTAGATGTGGTCAATCCTGGTTGCATGCCAGTCCCTGAACGCATTTTGGAAGAATTTCTCTCTGTTTTGCCCTGCTTGTTTCTTCTTTATGTTGGAAATGTATCCTCAGAATGGGTCTGAGCTGATTTTCCCTGCTGGTTTTAGGCCGCTTTACACACACTTGATGCACTTACACAGAGATATCAAGACTTAGCTTTGAAGATGCTTACTAGTCGGATAGATACTTGTGCGATGAACAGGGTCTGGTGAGTCCAGTTGATTGAGCAAGGAGTAGGTCGTGTCCATTCCATATTCGGTTTTCGGAAGGGTATCTGTGCTCATTTCAAACTCGAGTTTTATGCGTCACCCCACCTCACCTTTCCCCTGAAGCAGGCATAAGTGTGTTTTCTAAAAGCGTGACTCTGTTCTGTTTGGGGATTCAGTGCATGGGGAGCGATTTTTACATTCCCTCGATAAGTGATATCATAAGTTTCTTTTTTTGTGGGACTTATTTCACTGAGGATGATCGTACCTAAATCCACTCAGGATGCTGCTACCAGCCTCATGACGTGGATTTCATGGCTGAGTGACACTCCATTGGACCTACGTAGCACCACTTGTCCACTTGTCCACTTGTCTTTGTCCACTTGTCCACTCGTCTTTGTCCACTTGGCTCTTTCCTGGGATATGAAACGTGTACCGGAGTGGAGGTTCTTGTCAAGACAGCAGCCCTCAACTTTGGGGTCCCTGTGTCTGGTTGATTTTTTCATTTTCCCAAGGTCAACGCCCATGTGTGGAAGTGCCCTATGCTCTGTGGTTATGTGTTTTACATGGTTTGGGAAAGAGGATACACTTGTGAAGATTGGCTGTTGGCCATTGACATCCCGCCCATCAGCTTAACAAGGCTCCCTTGACTCCGTGGGCTGTCCTGCCTTTCTGGTTTTTAGACTTTTTTCGCCTGGCCCTTTTGCCCCGGGGGGGGCGAGAGATTTCTTTGTAGTGCTGATTTGCTCTCCCAGGTTGCTTGGTTGGCCAAAAAGGGCGTATGCGTTTTTTCCTGAATATATTCAGGAAAAAACGCATACGCCCTTTTTGGCCAACCGCATCATTGTCCACGTTCTGGCGCTTTTCATGTGCTATCGGGGCCATTCCGATGTACCCGTTGACATCCGTTTCCTGCAGTTCTGCCTTGCGTTCAGCGCCTCTTCGTAGCCTGACCTCAATATATTTTGGGGCGATAGTTATCGTTTAGAACTCTGCAGGTTTGGGAAGTGCAGTGCCCCTGAGCTCCATTTCCCAAGTCGCTTTTTTGTGAGTGGGACGCAACACGGCTGGATGGCTTCACGCCCTATTGTCGATCCGGGGTGGCAGGCTGAACCGCTGGTGAATTCTTCTTCGTGATGGGAAATGAGAGTGACATGTGCCCGACCAAACACCTCCAGCGAGTCTCTCATTGGTTCCCCCTCTTGCAGTTCATCCTGCGGACAAATTGCAGACGGTACGAAAGAGGCATGGAAAGGCGCCGAGTCTCCAAGTGGGGAGATTGTTAGTAAGGGGGCCTGAATGGAGAACACGAGCACCAGGAGATGAAAACTGAGGTGAGTTTCAGAAAGCTTTCCCGATCCCACGGTGTAGCATCCGCTGGGTTTCCAATGAGTGCTTTCGCTGGCGGAAGATTGCGTTGAACATGGAGAGTTGGGACCCATGGAATGGGGAGCACGCAGGATTCCTTTCAAGGGTCTGCATTTGCTTTCCCAACCTCACCAATCGTCTCAGCCCCAAGAGTGTCCAGCCTTATGTCTTCTGCCGCTGGGGCTGTAGATGTGGTCAATCCTGGTTGCATGCCAGTCCCTGAACGCATTTTGGAAGAATTTCTCTCTGTTTTGCCCTGCTTGTTTCTTCTTTATGTTGGAAATGTATCCTCAGAATGGGTCTGAGCTGATTTTCCCTGCTGGTTTTAGGCCGCTTTACACACACTTGATGCACTTACACAGAGATATCAAGACTTAGCTTTTAAGATGCTTACTAGTCGGATAGATACTTGTGCGATGAACAGGGTCTGGTGAGTCCAGTTGATTGAGCAAGGAGTAGGTCGTGTCCATTCCATATTCGGTTATCGGAAGGGTATCTGTGCTCATTTCAAATTCGAGTTTTATGCGTCACCCCACCTCACCTTTCCCCTGAAGCAGGCATAAGTGTGTTTTCTAAAAGCGTGACTCTGTTCTGTTTGGGGATTCAGTGCAAGGGGAGCGATTTTTACATTCCCTCGATAAGTGATATCATAAGTTTCTTTTTTTGTGGGACTTATTTCACTGAGGATGATCGTACCTAAATCCACTCAGGATGCTGCTACCAGCCTCATGACGTGGATTTCATGGCTGAGTGACACTCCATTGGACTTACGTAGCACCACTTGTCAACTTGTCCACTTGTCTTTGTCCACTTGTCCACTTGGCTCTTTCCTGGGATATGAAACGTGTACCGGAGTGGAGGTTCTTGTCAAGACAGCAGCCCTCAACTTTGGGTCCCTGTGTCTGGTTGATTTTTTCATTTTCCCAAGGTCAACGCCCATGTCTGGAAGTGCCCTATGCTCTGTGGTTCTGTGTTTTACATGGTTTGGGAAAGAGGATACACTTGTGAAGATTGGCTGTTGGCCATTGACATCCCGCCCATCAGCTTAACAAGGCTCCCTTGACTCCGTGGGCTGTCCTGCCTTTCTGGTTTTTAGACTTTTTTCGCCTGGCCCTTTTGCCCCGGGGGGGGGCGAGAGATTTTTTTGTAGTGCTGATTTGCTCTCCCAGGTTGCTTGGTTGGCCAAAAAGGGCGTATGCGTTTTTTCCTGAATATATTCAGGAAAAAACGCATACGCCCTTTTTGGCCAACCGCATCATTGTCCACGTTCTGGCGCTTTTCATGTGCTATCGGGGCCATTCCGATGTACCCGTTGACATCCGTTTCCTGCAGTTCTGCCTTGCGTTCAGCGCCTCTTCGTAGCCTGACCTCAATATATTTTGGGGCGATAGTTATCGTTTAGAACTCTGCAGGTTTGGGAAGTGCAGTGCCCCTGAGCTCCATTTCCCAAGTCGCTTTTTTGGGAGGGGGACGCAACACGGCTGGATGGCTTCACGCCCTATTGTCGATCCGGGGTGGCAGGCTGAACCGCTGGTGAATTCTTCTTCGTGATGGGAAATGAGAGTGACATGTGCCCGACCAAACACCTCCAGCGAGTCTCTCATTGGTTCCCCCTCTTGCAGTTCATCCTGCGGACAAATTGCAGACGGTACGAAAGAGGCATGGAAAGGCGCCGAGTCTCCAAGTGGGGAGATTGTTAGTAAGGGGGCCTGAATGGAGAACACGAGCACCAGGAGATGAAAACTGAGGTGAGTTTCAGAAAGCTTTCCCGATCCCACGGTGTAGCAACCGCTGGGTTTCCAATGAGTGCTTTCGCTGTCGGAAGATTGCGTTGAACCTGGAGAGTTGGGACCCATGGAATGGGGAGCACGCAGGATTCCTTTCAAGGGTCTGCATTTGCTTTCCCAACCTCACCAATCGTCTCAGCCCCAAGAGTGTCCAGCCTTATGTCTTCTGCCGCTGGGGCTGTAGATGTGGTCAATCCTGGTTGCATGCCAGTCCCTGAACGCATTTTGGAAGAATTTCTCTCTGTTTTGCCCTGCTTGTTTCTTCTTTATGTTGGAAATGTATCCTCAGAATGGGTCTGAGCTGATTTTCCCTGCTGGTTTTAGGCCGCTTTACACACACTTGATGCACTTACACAGAGATATCAAGACTTAGCTTTGAAGATGCTTACTAGTCGGATAGATACTTGTGCGATGAACAGGGTCTGGTGAGTCCAGTTGATTGAGCAAGGAGTAGGTCGTGTCCATTCCATATTCGGTTTTCGGAAGGGTATCTGTGCTCATTTCAAACTCGAGTTTTATGCGTCACCCCACCTCACCTTTCCCCTGAAGCAGGCATAAGTGTGTTTTCTAAAAGCGTGACTCTGTTCTGTTTGGGGATTCAGTGCATGGGGAGCGATTTTTACATTCCCTCGATAAGTGATATCATAAGTTTCTTTTTTTGTGGGACTTATTTCACTGAGGATGATCGTACCTAAATCCACTCAGGATGCTGCTACCAGCCTCATGACGTGGATTTCATGGCTGAGTGACACTCCATTGGACCTACGTAGCACCACTTGTCCACTTGTCCACTTGTCTTTGTCCACTTGTCCACTCGTCTTTGTCCACTTGGCTCTTTCCTGGGATATGAAACGTGTACCGGAGTGGAGGTTCTTGTCAAGACAGCAGCCCTCAACTTTGGGGTCCCTGTGTCTGGTTGATTTTTTCATTTTCCCAAGGTCAACGCCCATGTGTGGAAGTGCCCTATGCTCTGTGGTTCTGTGTTTTACATGGTTTGGGAAAGAGGATACACTTGTGAAGATTGGCTGTTGGCCATTGACATCCCGCCCATCAGCTTAACAAGGCTCCCTTGACTCCGTGGGCTGTCCTGCCTTTCTGGTTTTTAGACTTTTTTCGCCTGGCCCTTTTGCCCCGGGGGGGGCGAGAGATTTCTTTGTAGTGCTGATTTGCTCTCCCAGGTTGCTTGGTTGGCCAAAAAGGGCGTATGCGTTTTTTCCTGAATATATTCAGGAAAAAACGCATACGCCCTTTTTGGCCAACCGCATCATTGTCCACGTTCTGGCGCTTTTCATGTGCTATCGGGGCCATTCCGATGTACCCGTTGACATCCGTTTCCTGCAGTTCTGCCTTGCGTTCAGCGCCTCTTCGTAGCCTGACCTCAATATATTTTGGGGCGATAGTTATCGTTTAGAACTCTGCAGGTTTGGGAAGTGCAGTGCCCCTGAGCTCCATTTCCCAAGTCGCTTTTTTGTGAGTGGGACGCAACACGGCTGGATGGCTTCACGCCCTATTGTCGATCCGGGGTGGCAGGCTGAACCGCTGGTGAATTCTTCTTCGTGATGGGAAATGAGAGTGACATGTGCCCGACCAAACACCTCCAGCGAGTCTCTCATTGGTTCCCCCTCTTGCAGTTCATCCTGCGGACAAATTGCAGACGGTACGAAAGAGGCATGGAAAGGCGCCGAGTCTCCAAGTGGGGAGATTGTTAGTAAGGGGGCCTGAATGGAGAACACGAGCACCAGGAGATGAAAACTGAGGTGAGTTTCAGAAAGCTTTCCCGATCCCACGGTGTAGCATCCGCTGGGTTTCCAATGAGTGCTTTCGCTGTCGGAAGATTGCGTTGAACATGGAGAGTTGGGACCCATGGAATGGGGAGCACGCAGGATTCCTTTCAAGGGTCTGCATTTGCTTTCCCAACCTCACCAATCGTCTCAGCCCCAAGAGTGTCCAGCCTTATGTCTTCTGCCGCTGGGGCTGTAGATGTGGTCAATCCTGGTTGCATGCCAGTCCCTGAACGCATTTTGGAAGAATTTCTCTCTGTTTTGCCCTGCTTGTTTCTTCTTTATGTTGGAAATGTATCCTCAGAATGGGTCTGAGCTGATTTTCCCTGCTGGTTTTAGGCCGCTTTACACACACTTGATGCACTTACACAGAGATATCAAGACTTAGCTTTTAAGATGCTTACTAGTCGGATAGATACTTGTGCGATGAACAGGGTCTGGTGAGTCCAGTTGATTGAGCAAGGAGTAGGTCGTGTCCATTCCATATTCGGTTATCGGAAGGGTATCTGTGCTCATTTCAAACTCGAGTTTTATGCGTCACCCCACCTCACCTTTCCCCTGAAGCAGGCATAAGTGTGTTTTCTAAAAGCGTGACTCTGTTCTGTTTGGGGATTCAGTGCAAGGGGAGCGATTTTTACATTCCCTCGATAAGTGATATCATAAGTTTCTTTTTTTGTGGGACTTATTTCACTGAGGATGATCGTACCTAAATCCACTCAGGATGCTGCTACCAGCCTCATGACGTGGATTTCATGGCTGAGTGACACTCCATTGGACTTACGTAGCACCACTTGTCAACTTGTCCACTTGTCTTTGTCCACTTGTCCACTTGGCTCTTTCCTGGGATATGAAACGTGTACCGGAGTGGAGGTTCTTGTCAAGACAGCAGCCCTCAACTTTGGGTCCCTGTGTCTGGTTGATTTTTTCATTTTCCCAAGGTCAACGCCCATGTCTGGAAGTGCCCTATGCTCTGTGGTTCTGTGTTTTACATGGTTTGGGAAAGAGGATACACTTGTGAAGATTGGCTGTTGGCCATTGACATCCCGCCCATCAGCTTAACAAGGCTCCCTTGACTCCGTGGGCTGTCCTGCCTTTCTGGTTTTTAGACTTTTTTCGCCTGGCCCTTTTGCCCCGGGGGGGGGGGGGCGAGAGATTTTTTTGTAGTGCTGATTTGCTCTCCCAGCTTGCTTGGTTGGCCAAAAAGGGCGTATGCGTTTTTTCCTGAATATATTCAGGAAAAAACGCATACGCCCTTTTTGGCCAACCGCATCATTGTCCACGTTCTGGCGCTTTTCATGTGCTATCGGGGCCATTCCGATGTACCCGTTGACATCCGTTTCCTGCAGTTCTGCCTTGCGTTCAGCGCCTCTTCGTAGCCTGACCTCAATATATTTTGGGGCGATAGTTATCGTTTAGAACTCTGCAGGTTTGGGAAGTGCAGTGCCCCTGAGCTCCATTTCCCAAGTCGCTTTTTTGTGAGTGGGACGCAACACGGCTGGATGGCTTCACGCCCTATTGTCGATCCGGGGTGGCAGGCTGAACCGCTGGTGAATTCTTCTTCGTGATGGGAAATGAGAGTGACATGTGCCCGACCAAACACCTCCAGCGAGTCTCTCATTGGTTCCCCCTCTTGCAGTTCATCCTGCGGACAAATTGCAGACGGTACGAAAGAGGCATGGAAAGGCGCCGAGTCTCCAAGTGGGGAGATTGTTAGTAAGGGGGCCTGAATGGAGAACACGAGCACCAGGAGATGAAAACTGAGGTGAGTTTCAGAAAGCTTTCCCGATCCCACGGTGTAGCAACCGCTGGGTTTCCAATGAGTGCTTTCGCTGTCGGAAGATTGCGTTGAACCTGGAGAGTTGGGACCCATGGAATGGGGAGCACGCAGGATTCCTTTCAAGGGTCTGCATTTGCTTTCCCAACCTCACCAATCGTCTCAGCCCCAAGAGTGTCCAGCCTTATGTCTTCTGCCGCTGGGGCTGTAGATGTGGTCAATCCTGGTTGCATGCCAGTCCCTGAACGCATTTTGGAAGAATTTCTCTCTGTTTTGCCCTGCTTGTTTCTTCTTTATGTTGGAAATGTATCCTCAGAATGGGTCTGAGCTGATTTTCCCTGCTGGTTTTAGGCCGCTTTACACACACTTGATGCACTTACACAGAGATATCAAGACTTAGCTTTGAAGATGCTTACTAGTCGGATAGATACTTGTGCGATGAACAGGGTCTGGTGAGTCCAGTTGATTGAGCAAGGAGTAGGTCGTGTCCATTCCATATTCGGTTTTCGGAAGGGTATCTGTGCTCATTTCAAACTCGAGTTTTATGCGTCACCCCACCTCACCTTTCCCCTGAAGCAGGCATAAGTGTGTTTTCTAAAAGCGTGACTCTGTTCTGTTTGGGGATTCAGTGCATGGGGAGCGATTTTTACATTCCCTCGATAAGTGATATCATAAGTTTCTTTTTTTGTGGGACTTATTTCACTGAGGATGATCGTACCTAAATCCACTCAGGATGCTGCTACCAGCCTCATGACGTGGATTTCATGGCTGAGTGACACTCCATTGGACCTACGTAGCACCACTTGTCCACTTGTCCACTTGTCTTTGTCCACTTGTCCACTCGTCTTTGTCCACTTGGCTCTTTCCTGGGATATGAAACGTGTACCGGAGTGGAGGTTCTTGTCAAGACAGCAGCCCTCAACTTTGGGGTCCCTGTGTCTGGTTGATTTTTTCATTTTCCCAAGGTCAACGCCCATGTGTGGAAGTGCCCTATGCTCTGTGGTTCTGTGTTTTACATGGTTTGGGAAAGAGGATACACTTGTGAAGATTGGCTGTTGGCCATTGACATCCCGCCCATCAGCTTAACAAGGCTCCCTTGACTCCGTGGGCTGTCCTGCCTTTCTGGTTTTTTGACTTTTTTCGCCTGGCCCTTTTGCCCCGGGGGGGGCGAGAGATTTCTTTGTAGTGCTGATTTGCTCTCCCAGGTTGCTTGGTTGGCCAAAAAGGGCGTATGCGTTTTTTCCTGAATATATTCAGGAAAAAACGCATACGCCCTTTTTGGCCAACCGCATCATTGTCCACGTTCTGGCGCTTTTCATGTGCTATCGGGGCCATTCCGATGTACCCGTTGACATCCGTTTCCTGCAGTTCTGCCTTGCGTTCAGCGCCTCTTCGTAGCCTGACCTCAATATATTTTGGGGCGATAGTTATCGTTTAGAACTCTGCAGGTTTGGGAAGTGCAGTGCCCCTGAGCTCCATTTCCCAAGTCGCTTTTTTGTGAGTGGGACGCAACACGGCTGGATGGCTTCACGCCCTATTGTCGATCCGGGGTGGCAGGCTGAACCGCTGGTGAATTCTTCTTCGTGATGGGAAATGAGAGTGACATGTGCCCGACCAAACACCTCCAGCGAGTCTCTCATTGGTTCCCCCTCTTGCAGTTCATCCTGCGGACAAATTGCAGACGGTTCGAAAGAGGCATGGAAAGGCGCCGAGTCTCCAAGTGGGGAGATTGTTAGTAAGGGGGCCTGAATGGAGAACACGAGCACCAGGAGATGAAAACTGAGGTGAGTTTCAGAAAGCTTTCCCGATCCCACGGTGTAGCATCCGCTGGGTTTCCAATGAGTGCTTTCGCTGTCGGAAGATTGCGTTGAACCTGGAGAGTTGGGACCCATGGAATGGGGAGCACGCAGGATTCCTTTCAAGGGTCTGCATTTGCTTTCCCAACCTCACCAATCGTCTCAGCCCCAAGAGTGTCCAGCCTTATGTCTTCTGCCGCTGGGGCTGTAGATGTGGTCAATCCTGGTTGCATGCCAGTCCCTGAACGCATTTTGGAAGAATTTCTCTCTGTTTTGCCCTGCTTGTTTCTTCTTTATGTTGGAAATGTATCCTCAGAATGGGTCTGAGCTGATTTTCCCTGCTGGTTTTAGGCCGCTTTACACACACTTGTTGCACTTACACAGAGATATCAAGACTTAGCTTTTAAGATGCTTACTAGTCGGATAGATACTTGTGCGATGAACAGGGTCTGGTGAGTCCAGTTGATTGAGCAAGGAGTAGGTCGTGTCCATTCCATATTCGGTTTTCGGAAGGGTATCTGTGCTCATTTCAAACTCGAGTTTTATGCGTCACCCCACCTCACCTTTCCCCTGAAGCAGGCATAAGTGTGTTTTCTAAAAGCGTGACTCTGTTCTGTTTGGGGATTCAGTGCATGGGGAGCGATTTTTACATTCCCTCGATAAGTGATATCATAAGTTTCTTTTTTTGTGGGACTTATTTCACTGAGGATGATCGTACCTAAATCCACTCAGGATGCTGCTACCAGCCTCATGACGTGGATTTCATGGCTGAGTGACACTCCATTGGACCTACGTAGCACCACTTGTCCACTTGTCCACTTGTCTTTGTCCACTTGTCCACTTGGCTCTTTCCTGGGATATGAAACGTGTACCGGAGTGGAGGTTCTTGTCAAGACAGCAGCCCTCAACTTTGGGGTCCCTGTGTCTGGTTGATTTTTTCATTTTCCCAAGGTCAACGCCCATGTGTGGAAGTGCCCTATGCTCTGTGGTTCTGTGTTTTACATGGTTTGGGAAAGAGGATACACTTGTGAAGATTGGCTGTTGGCCATTGACATCCCGCCCATCAGCTTAACAAGGCTCCCTTGACTCCGTGGGCTGTCCTGCCTTTCTGGTTTTTAGACTTTTTTCGCCTGGCCCTTTTGCCCCGGGGGGGGCGAGAGATTTCTTTGTAGTGCTGATTTGCTCTCCCAGGTTGCTTGGTTGGCCAAAAAGGGCGTATGCGTTTTTTCCTGAATATATTCAGGAAAAAACGCATACGCCCTTTTTGGCCAACCGCATCATTGTCCACGTTCTGGCGCTTTTCATGTGCTATCGGGGCCATTCCGATGTACCCGTTGACATCCGTTTCCTGCAGTTCTGCCTTGCGTTCAGCGCCTCTTCGTAGCCTGACCTCAATATATTTTGGGGCGATAGTTATCGTTTAGAACTCTGCAGGTTTGGGAAGTGCAGTGCCCCTGAGCTCCATTTCCCAAGTCGCTTTTTTGTGAGTGGGACGCAACACGGCTGGATGGCTTCACGCCCTATTGTCGATCCGGGGTGGCAGGCTGAACCGCTGGTGAATTCTTCTTCGTGATGGGAAATGAGAGTGACATGTGCCCGACCAAACACCTCCAGCGAGTCTCTCATTGGTTCCCCCTCTTGCAGTTCATCCTGCGGACAAATTGCAGACGGTACGAAAGAGGCATGGAAAGGCGCCGAGTCTCCAAGTGGGGAGATTGTTAGTAAGGGGGCCTGAATGGAGAACACGAGCACCAGGAGATGAAAACTGAGGTGAGTTTCAGAAAGCTTTCCCGATCCCACGGTGTAGCATCCGCTGGGTTTCCAATGAGTGCTTTCGCTGTCGGAAGATTGCGTTGAACCTGGAGAGTTGGGACCCATGGAATGGGGAGCACGCAGGATTCCTTTCAAGGGTCTGCATTTGCTTTCCCAACCTCACCAATCGTCTCAGCCCCAAGAGTGTCCAGCCTTATGTCTTCTGCCGCTGGGGCTGTAGATGTGGTCAATCCTGGTTGCATGCCAGTCCCTGAACGCATTTTGGAAGAATTTCTCTCTGTTTTGCCCTGCTTGTTTCTTCTTTATGTTGGAAATGTATCCTCAGAATGGGTCTGAGCTGATTTTCCCTGCTGGTTTTAGGCCGCTTTACACACACTTGATGCACTTACACAGAGATATCAAGACTTAGCTTTTAAGATGCTTACTAGTCGGATAGATACTTGTGCGATGAACAGGGTCTGGTGAGTCCAGTTGATTGAGCAAGGAGTAGGTCGTGTCCATTCCATATTCGGTTTTCGGAAGGGTATCTGTGCTCATTTCAAACTCGAGTTTTATGCGTCACCCCACCTCACCTTTCCCCTGAAGCAGGCATAAGTGTGTTTTCTAAAAGCGTGACTCTGTTCCGTTTGGGGATTCAGTGCATGGGGAGCGATTTTTACATTCCCTCGATAAGTGATATCATAAGTTTCTTTTTTTGTGGGACTTATTTCACTGAGGATGATCGTACCTAAATCCACTCAGGATGCTGCTACCAGCCTCATGACGTGGATTTCATGGCTGAGTGACACTCCATTGGACCTACGTAGCACCACTTGTCCACTTGTCCACTTGTCTTTGTCCACTTGTCCACTTGGCTCTTTCCTGGGATATGAAACGTGTACCGGAGTGGAGGTTCTTGTCAAGACAGCAGCCCTCAACTTTGGGGACCCTGTGTCTGGTTGATTTTTTCATTTTCCCAAAGTCAACGCCCATGTGTGGAAGTGCCCTATGCTCTGTGGTTCTGTGTTTTACATGGTTTGGGAAAGAGGATACACTTGTGAAGATTGGCTGTTGGCCATTGACATCCCGCCCATCAGCTTAACAAGGCTCCCTTGACTCCGTGGCCTGTCCTGCCTTTCTGGTTTTTAGACTTTTTTCGCCTGGCCCTTTTGCCCCGGGTGGGGGGGGGGGCGAAAGATTTCTTTGTAGTGCTGATTTGCTCTCCCAGGTTGCTTGGTTGGCCAAAAAGGGCGTATGCGTTTTTTCCTGAATATATTCAGGAAAAAACGCATACGCCCTTTTTGGCCAACCGCATCATTGTCCACGTTCTGGCGCTTTTCATGTGCTATCGGGGCCATTCCGATGTACCCGTTGACATCCGTTTCCTGCAGTTCTGCCTTGCGTTCAGCGCCTCTTCGTAGCCTGACCTCAATATATTTTGGGGCGATAGTTATCGTTTAGAACTCTGCAGGTTTGGGAAGTGCAGTGCCCCTGAGCTCCATTTCCCAAGTCGCTTTTTTGTGAGTGGGACGCAACACGGCTGGATGGCTTCACGCCCTATTGTCGATCCGGGGTGGCAGGCTGAACCTCTGGTGAATTCTTCTTCGTGATGGGAAATGAGAGTGACATGTGCCCGACCAAACACCTCCAGCGAGTCTCTCATTGGTTCCCCCTCTTGCAGTTCATCCTGCGGACAAATTGCAGACGGTTCGAAAGAGGCATGGAAAGGCGCCGAGTCTCCAAGTGGGGAGATTGTTAGTAAGGGGGCCTGAATGGAGAACACGAGCACCAGGAGATGAAAACTGAGGTGAGTTTCAGAAAGCTTTCCCGATCCCACGGTGTAGCATCCGCTGGGTTTCCAATGAGTGCTTTCGCTGTCGGAAGATTGCGTTGAACCTGGAGAGTTGGGACCCATGGAATGGGGAGCACGCAGGATTCCTTTCAAGGGTCTGCATTTGCTTTCCCAACCTCACCAATCGTCTCAGCCCCAAGAGTGTCCAGCCTTATGTCTTCTGCCGCTGGGGCTGTAGATGTGGTCAATCCTGGTTGCATGCCAGTCCCTGAACGCATTTTGGAAGAATTTCTCTCTGTTTTGCCCTGCTTGTTTCTTCTTTATGTTGGAAATGTATCCTCAGAATGGGTCTGAGCTGATTTTCCCTGCTGGTTTTAGGCCGCTTTACACACACTTGATGCACTTACACAGAGATATCAAGACTTAGCTTTTAAGATGCTTACTAGTCGGATAGATACTTGTGCGATGAACAGGGTCTGGTGAGTCCAGTTGATTGAGCAAGGAGTAGGTCGTGTCCATTCCATATTCGGTTTTCGGAAGGGTATCTGTGCTCATTTCAAACTCGAGTTTTATGCGTCACCCCACCTCACCTTTCCCCTGAAGCAGGCATAAGTGTGTTTTCTAAAAGCGTGACTCTGTTCTGTTTGGGGATTCAGTGCATGGGGAGCGATTTTTACATTCCCTCGATAAGTGATATCATAAGTTTCTTTTTTTGTGGGACTTATTTCACTGAGGATGATCGTACCTAAATCCACTCAGGATGCTGCTACCAGCCTCATGACGTGGATTTCATGGCTGAGTGACACTCCATTGGACCTACGTAGCACCACTTGTCCACTTGTCCACTTGTCTTTGTCCACTTGTCCACTTGGCTCTTTCCTGGGATATGAAACGTGTACCGGAGTGGAGGTTCTTGTCAAGACAGCAGCCCTCAACTTTGGGGTCCCTGTGTCTGGTTGATTTTTTCATTTTCCCAAGGTCAACGCCCATGTGTGGAAGTGCCCTATGCTCTGTGGTTCTGTGTTTTACATGGTTTGGGAAAGAGGATACACTTGTGAAGATTGGCTGTTGGCCATTGACATCCCGCCCATCAGCTTAACAAGGCTCCCTTGACTCCGTGGGCTGTCCTGCCTTTCTGGTTTTTAGACTTTTTTCGCCTGGCCCTTTTGCCCCGGGGGGGGGGGGCGAGAGATTTCTTTGTAGTGCTGATTTGCTCTCCCAGGTTGCTTGGTTGGCCAAAAAGGGCGTATGCGTTTTTTCCTGAATATATTCAGGAAAAAACGCATACGCCCTTTTTGGCCAACCGCATCATTGTCCACGTTCTGGCGCTTTTCATGTGCTATCGGGGCCATTCCGATGTACCCGTTGACATCCGTTTCCTGCAGTTCTGCCTTGCGTTCAGCGCCTCTTCGTAGCCTGACCTCAATATATTTTGGGGCGATAGTTATCGTTTAGAACTCTGCAGGTTTGGGAAGTGCAGTGCCCCTGAGCTCCATTTCCCAAGTCGCTTTTTTGTGAGTGGGACGCAACACGGCTGGATGGCTTCACGCCCTATTGTCGATCCGGGGTGGCAGGCTGAACCTCTGGTGAATTCTTCTTCGTGATGGGAAATGAGAGTGACATGTGCCCGACCAAACACCTCCAGCGAGTCTCTCATTGGTTCCCCCTCTTGCAGTTCATCCTGCGGACAAATTGCAGACGGTTCGAAAGAGGCATGGAAAGGCGCCGAGTCTCCAAGTGGGGAGATTGTTAGTAAGGGGGCCTGAATGGAGAACACGAGCACCAGGAGATGAAAACTGAGGTGAGTTTCAGAAAGCTTTCCCGATCCCACGGTGTAGCATCCGCTGGGTTTCCAATGAGTGCTTTCGCTGTCGGAAGATTGCGTTGAACCTGGAGAGTTGGGACCCATGGAATGGGGAGCACGCAGGATTCCTTTCAAGGGTCTGCATTTGCTTTCCCAACCTCACCAATCGTCTCAGCCCCAAGAGTGTCCAGCCTTATGTCTTCTGCCGCTGGGGCTGTAGATGTGGTCAATCCTGGTTGCATGCCAGTCCCTGAACGCATTTTGGAAGAATTTCTCTCTGTTTTGCCCTGCTTGTTTCTTCTTTATGTTGGAAATGTATCCTCAGAATGGGTCTGAGCTGATTTTCCCTGCTGGTTTTAGGCCGCTTTACACACACTTGATGCACTTACACAGAGATATCAAGACTTAGCTTTTAAGATGCTTACTAGTCGGATAGATACTTGTGCGATGAACAGGGTCTGGTGAGTCCAGTTGATTGAGCAAGGAGTAGGTCGTGTCCATTCCATATTCGGTTTTCGGAAGGGTATCTGTGCTCATTTCAAACTCGAGTTTTATGCGTCACCCCACCTCACCTTTCCCCTGAAGCAGGCAAAAGTGTGTTTTCTAAAAGCGTGACTCTGTTCTGTTTGGGGATTCAGTGCATGGGGAGCGATTTTTACATTCCCTCGATAAGTGATATCATAAGTTTCTTTTTTTGTGGGACTTATTTCACTGAGGATGATCGTACCTAAATCCACTCAGGATGCTGCTACCAGCCTCATGACGTGGATTTCATGGCTGAGTGACACTCCATTGGACCTACGTAGCACCACTTGTCCACTTGTCCACTTGTCTTTGTCCACTTGTCCACTCGTCTTTGTCCACTTGGCTCTTTCCTGGGATATGAAACGTGTACCGGAGTGGAGGTTCTTGTCAAGACAGCAGCCCTCAACTTTGGGGTCCCTGTGTCTGGTTGATTTTTTCATTTTCCCAAGGTCAACGCCCATGTGTGGAAGTGCCCTATGCTCTGTGGTTCTGTGTTTTACATGGTTTGGGAAAGAGGATACACTTGTGAAGATTGGCTGTTGGCCATTGACATCCCGCCCATCAGCTTAACAAGGCTCCCTTGACTCCGTGGGCTGTCCTGCCTTTCTGGTTTTTAGACTTTTTTCGCCTGGCCCTTTTGCCCCGGGGGGGGCGAGAGATTTCTTTGTAGTGCTGATTTGCTCTCCCAGGTTGCTTGGTTGGCCAAAAAGGGCGTATGCGTTTTTTCCTGAATATATTCAGGAAAAAACGCATACGCCCTTTTTGGCCAACCGCATCATTGTCCACGTTCTGGCGCTTTTCATGTGCTATCGGGGCCATTCCGATGTACCCGTTGACATCCGTTTCCTGCAGTTCTGCCTTGCGTTCAGCGCCTCTTCGTAGCCTGACCTCAATATATTTTGGGGCGATAGTTATCGTTTAGAACTCTGCAGGTTTGGGAAGTGCAGTGCCCCTGAGCTCCATTTCCCAAGTCGCTTTTTTGTGAGTGGGACGCAACACGGCTGGATGGCTTCACGCCCTATTGTCGATCCGGGGTGGCAGGCTGAACCGCTGGTGAATTCTTCTTCGTGATGGGAAATGAGAGTGACATGTGCCCGACCAAACACCTCCAGCGAGTCTCTCATTGGTTCCCCCTCTTGCAGTTCATCCTGCGGACAAATTGCAGACGGTACGAAAGAGGCATGGAAAGGCGCCGAGTCTCCAAGTGGGGAGATTGTTAGTAAGGGGGCCTGAATGGAGAACACGAGCACCAGGAGATGAAAACTGAGGTGAGTTTCAGAAAGCTTTCCCGATCCCACGGTGTAGCATCCGCTGGGTTTCCAATGAGTGCTTTCGCTGTCGGAAGATTGCGTTGAACCTGGAGAGTTGGGACCCATGGAATGGGGAGCACGCAGGATTCCTTTCAAGGGTCTGCATTTGCTTTCCCAACCTCACCAATCGTCTCAGCCCCAAGAGTGTCCAGCCTTATGTCTTCTGCCGCTGGGGCTGTAGATGTGGTCAATCCTGGTTGCATGCCAGTCCCTGAACGCATTTTGGAAGAATTTCTCTCTGTTTTGCCCTGCTTGTTTCTTCTTTATGTTGGAAATGTATCCTCAGAATGGGTCTGAGCTGATTTTCCCTGCTGGTTTTAGGCCGCTTTACACACACTTGATGCACTTACACAGAGATATCAAGACTTAGCTTTGAAGATGCTTACTAGTCGGATAGATACTTGTGCGATGAACAGGGTCTGGTGAGTCCAGTTGATTGAGCAAGGAGTAGGTCGTGTCCATTCCATATTCGGTTTTCGGAAGGGTATCTGTGCTCATTTCAAACTCGAGTTTTATGCGTCACCCCACCTCACCTTTCCCCTGAAGCAGGCAAAAGTGTGTTTTCTAAAAGCGTGACTCTGTTCTGTTTGGGGATTCAGTGCATGGGGAGCGATTTTTACATTCCCTCGATAAGTGATATCATAAGTTTCTTTTTTTGTGGGACTTATTTCACTGAGGATGATCGTACCTAAATCCACTCAGGATGCTGCTACCAGCCTCATGACGTGGATTTCATGGCTGAGTGACACTCCATTGGACCTACGTAGCACCACTTGTCCACTTGTCCACTTGTCTTTGTCCACTTGTCCACTCGTCTTTGTCCACTTGGCTCTTTCCTGGGATATGAAACGTGTACCGGAGTGGAGGTTCTTGTCAAGACAGCAGCCCTCAACTTTGGGGTCCCTGTGTCTGGTTGATTTTTTCATTTTCCCAAGGTCAACGCCCATGTGTGGAAGTGCCCTATGCTCTGTGGTTCTGTGTTTTACATGGTTTGGGAAAGAGGATACACTTGTGAAGATTGGCTGTTGGCCATTGACATCCCGCCCATCAGCTTAACAAGGCTCCCTTGACTCCGTGGGCTGTCCTGCCTTTCTGGTTTTTAGACTTTTTTCGCCTGGCCCTTTTGCCCCGGGGGGGGCGAGAGATTTCTTTGTAGTGCTGATTTGCTCTCCCAGGTTGCTTGGTTGGCCAAAAAGGGCGTATGCGTTTTTTCCTGAATATATTCAGGAAAAAACGCATACGCCCTTTTTGGCCAACCGCATCATTGTCCACGTTCTGGCGCTTTTCATGTGCTATCGGGGCCATTCCGATGTACCCGTTGACATCCGTTTCCTGCAGTTCTGCCTTGCGTTCAGCGCCTCTTCGTAGCCTGACCTCAATATATTTTGGGGCGATAGTTATCGTTTAGAACTCTGCAGGTTTGGGAAGTGCAGTGCCCCTGAGCTCCATTTCCCAAGTCGCTTTTTTGTGAGTGGGACGCAACACGGCTGGATGGCTTCACGCCCTATTGTCGATCCGGGGTGGCAGGCTGAACCGCTGGTGAATTCTTCTTCGTGATGGGAAATGAGAGTGACATGTGCCCGACCAAACACCTCCAGCGAGTCTCTCATTGGTTCCCCCTCTTGCAGTTCATCCTGCGGACAAATTGCAGACGGTACGAAAGAGGCATGGAAAGGCGCCGAGTCTCCAAGTGGGGAGATTGTTAGTAAGGGGGCCTGAATGGAGAACACGAGCACCAGGAGATGAAAACTGAGGTGAGTTTCAGAAAGCTTTCCCGATCCCACGGTGTAGCATCCGCTGGGTTTCCAATGAGTGCTTTCGCTGTCGGAAGATTGCGTTGAACCTGGAGAGTTGGGACCCATGGAATGGGGAGCACGCAGGATTCCTTTCAAGGGTCTGCATTTGCTTTCCCAACCTCACCAATCGTCTCAGCCCCAAGAGTGTCCAGCCTTATGTCTTCTGCCGCTGGGGCTGTAGATGTGGTCAATCCTGGTTGCATGCCAGTCCCTGAACGCATTTTGGAAGAATTTCTCTCTGTTTTGCCCTGCTTGTTTCTTCTTTATGTTGGAAATGTATCCTCAGAATGGGTCTGAGCTGATTTTCCCTGCTGGTTTTAGGCTGCTTTACACACACTTGATGCACTTACACAGAGATATCAAGACTTAGCTTTTAAGATGCTTACTAGTCGGATAGATACTTGTGCGATGAACAGGGTCTGGTGAGTCCAGTTGATTGAGCAAGGAGTAGGTCGTGTCCATTCCATATTCGGTTTTCGGAAGGGTATCTGTGCTCATTTCAAACTCGAGTTTTATGCGTCACCCCACCTCACCTTTCCCCTGAAGCAGGCATAAGTGTGTTTTCTAAAAGCGTGACTCTGTTCTGTTTGGGGATTCAGTGCAAGGGGAGCGATTTTTACATTCCCTCGATAAGTGATATCATAAGTTTCTTTTTTTGTGGGACTTATTTCACTGAGGATGATCGTACCTAAATCCACTCAGGATGCTGCTACCAGCCTCATGACGTGCATTTCATGGCTGAGTGACACTCCATTGGACCTACGTAGCACCACTTGTCCACTTGTCCACTTGTCCACTTGGCTCTTTCCTGGGATATGAAACGTGTACCGGAGTGGAGGTTCTTGTCAAGACAGCAGCCCTCAACTTTGGGTCCCTGTGTCTGGTTGATTTTTTCATTTTCCCAAGGTCAACGCCCATGTGTGGAAGTGCCCTATGCTCTGTGGTTCTGTGTTTTACATGGTTTGGGAAAGAGGATACACTTGTGAAGATTGGCTGTTGGCCATTGACATCCCGCCCATCAGCTTAACAAGGCTCCCTTGACTCCGTGGGCTGTCCTGCCTTTCTGGTTTTTAGACTTTTTTCGCCTGGCCCTTTTGCCCCGGGGGGGGCGAGAGATTTCTTTGTAGTGCTGATTTGCTCTCCCAGGTTGCTTGGTTGGCCAAAAAGGGCGTATGCGTTTTTTCCTGAATATATTCAGGAAAAAACGCATACGCCCTTTTTTGGCCAACCGCATCATTCTCCACGTTCTGGCGCTTTTCATGTGCTATCGGGGCCATTCCGATGTACCCGTTGACCTCCGTTTCCTGCAGTTCTGCCTTGCGTTCAGCGCCTCTTCGTAGCCTGACCTCAATATATTTTGGGGCGATAGTTATCGTTTAGAACTCTGCAGGTTTGGGAAGTGCAGTGCCCCTGAGCTCCATTTCCCAAGTCGCTTTTTTGTGAGTGGGACGCAACACGGCTGGATGGCTTCACGCCCTATTGTCGATCCGGGGTGGCAGGCTGAACCGCTGGTGAATTCTTCTTCGTGATGGGAAATGAGAGTGACATGTGCCCGACCAAACACCTCCAGCGAGTCTCTCATTGGTTCCCCCTCTTGCAGTTCATCCTGCGGACAAATTGCAGACGGTACGAAAGAGGCATGGAAAGGCGCCGAGTCTCCAAGTGGGGAGATTGTTAGTAAGGGGGCCTGAATGGAGAACACGAGCACCAGGAGATGAAAACTGAGGTGAGTTTCAGAAAGCTTTCCCGATCCCACGGTGTAGCATCCGCTGGGTTTCCAATGAGTGCTTTCGCTGTCGGAAGATTGCGTTGAACCTGGAGAGTTGGGACCCATGGAATGGGGAGCACGCAGGATTCCTTTCAAGGGTCTGCATTTGCTTTCCCAACCTCACCAATCGTCTCAGCCCCAAGAGTGTCCAGCCTTATGTCTTCTGCCGCTGGGGCTGTAGATGTGGTCAATCCTGGTTGCATGCCAGTCCCTGAACGCATTTTGGAAGAATTTCTCTCTGTTTTGCCCTGCTTGTTTCTTCTTTATGTTGGAAATGTATCCTCAGAATGGGTCTGAGCTGATTTTCCCTGCTGGTTTTAGGCCGCTTTACACACACTTGATGCACTTACACAGAGATATCAAGACTTAGCTTTTAAGATGCTTACTAGTCGGATAGATACTTGTGCGATGAACAGGGTCTGGTGAGTCCAGTTGATTGAGCAAGGAGTAGGTCGTGTCCATTCCATATTCGGTTTTCGGAAGGGTATCTGTGCTCATTTCAAACTCGAGTTTTATGCGTCACCCCACCTCACCTTTCCCCTGAAGCAGGCATAAGTGTGTTTTCTAAAAGCGTGACTCTGTTCTGTTTGGGGATTCAGTGCATGGGGAGCGATTTTTACATTCCCTCGATAAGTGATATCATAAGTTTCTTTTTTTGTGGGACTTATTTCACTGAGGATGATCGTACCTAAATCCACTCAGGATGCTGCTACCAGCCTCATGACGTGGATTTCATGGCTGAGTGACACTCCATTGGACCTACGTAGCACCACTTGTCCACTTGTCCACTTGTCTTTGTCCACTTGTCCACTCGTCTTTGTCCACTTGGCTCTTTCCTGGGATATGAAACGTGTACCGGAGTGGAGGTTCTTGTCAAGACAGCAGCCCTCAACTTTGGGGTCCCTGTGTCTGGTTGATTTTTTCATTTTCCCAAGGTCAACGCCCATGTGTGGAAGTGCCCTATGCTCTGTGGTTCTGTGTTTTACATGGTTTGGGAAAGAGGATACACTTGTGAAGATTGGCTGTTGGCCATTGACATCCCGCCCATCAGCTTAACAAGGCTCCCTTGACTCCGTGGGCTGTCCTGCCTTTCTGGTTTTTAGACTTTTTTCGCCTGGCCCTTTTGCCCCGGGGGGGGGGCGAGAGATTTTTTTGTAGTGCTGATTTGCTCTCCCAGGTTGCTTGGTTGGCCAAAAAGGGCGTATGCGTTTTTTCCTGAATATATTCAGGAAAAAACGCATACGCCCTTTTTGGCCAACCGCATCATTGTCCACGTTCTGGCGCTTTTCATGTGCTATCGGGGCCATTCCGATGTACCCGTTGACATCCGTTTCCTGCAGTTCTGCCTTGCGTTCAGCGCCTCTTCGTAGCCTGACCTCAATATATTTTGGGGCGATAGTTATCGTTTAGAACTCTGCAGGTTTGGGAAGTGCAGTGCCCCTGAGCTCCATTTCCCAAGTCGCTTTTTTGTGAGTGGGACGCAACACGGCTGGATGGCTTCACGCCCTATTGTCGATCCGGGGTGGCAGGCTGAACCGCTGGTGAATTCTTCTTCGTGATGGGAAATGAGAGTGACATGTGCCCGACCAAACACCTCCAGCGAGTCTCTCATTGGTTCCCCCTCTTGCAGTTCATCCTGCGGACAAATTGCAGACGGTACGAAAGAGGCATGGAAAGGCGCCGAGTCTCCAATTGGGGAGATTGTTAGTAAGGGGGCCTGAATGGAGAACACGAGCACCAGGAGATGAAAACTGAGGTGAGTTTCAGAAAGCTTTCCCGATCCCACGGTGTAGCATCCGCTGGGTTTCCAATGAGTGCTTTCGCTGTCGGAAGATTGCGTTGAACCTGGAGAGTTGGGACCCATGGAATGGGGAGCACGCAGGATTCCTTTCAAGGGTCTGCATTTGCTTTCCCAACCTCACGAATCGTCTCAGCCCCAAGAGTGTCCAGCCTTATGTCTTCTGCCGCTGGGGCTGTAGATGTGGTCAATCCTGGTTGCATGCCAGTCCCTGAACGCATTTTGGAAGAATTTCTCTCTGTTTTGCCCTGCTTGTTTCTTCTTTATGTTGGAAATGTATCCTCAGAATGGGTCTGAGCTGATTTTCCCTGCTGGTTTTAGGCCGCTTTACACACACTTGATGCACTTACACAGAGATATCAAGACTTAGCTTTGAAGATGCTTACTAGTCGGATAGATACTTGTGCGATGAACAGGGTCTGGTGAGTCCAGTTGATTGAGCAAGGAGTAGGTCGTGTCCATTCCATATTCGGTTTTCGGAAGGGTATCTGTGCTCATTTCAAACTCGAGTTTTATGCGTCACCCCACCTCACCTTTCCCCTGAAGCAGGCATAAGTGTGTTTTCTAAAAGCGTGACTCTGTTCTGTTTGAGGATTCAGTGCATGGGGAGCGATTTTTACATTCCCTCGATAAGTGATATCATAAGTTTCTTTTTTTGTGGGACTTATTTCACTGAGGATGATCGTACCTAAATCCACTCAGGATGCTGCTACCAGCCTCATGACGTGGATTTCATGGCTGAGTGACACTCCATTGGACCTACGTAGCACCACTTGTCCACTTGTCCACTTGTCTTTGTCCACTTGTCCACTCGTCTTTGTCCACTTGGCTCTTTCCTGGGATATGAAACGTGTACCGGAGTGGAGGTTCTTGTCAAGACAGCAGCCCTCAACTTTGGGGTCCCTGTGTCTGGTTAATTTTTTCATTTTCCCAAGGTCAACGCCCATGTGTGGAAGTGCCCTATGCTCTGTGGTTCTGTGTTTTACATGGTTTGGGAAAGAGGATACACTTGTGAAGATTGGCTGTTGGCCATTGACATCCCGCCCATCAGCTTAACAAGGCTCCCTTGACTCCATGGGCTGTCCTGCCTTTCTGGTTTTTAGACTTTTTTCGCCTGGCCCTTTTGCCCCGGGGGGGGCGAGAGATTTCTTTGTAGTGCTGATTTGCTCTCCCAGGTTGCTTGGTTGGCCAAAAAGGGCGTATGCGTTTTTTCCTGAATATATTCAGGAAAAAACGCATACGCCCTTTTTGGCCAACCGCATCATTGTCCACGTTCTGGCGCTTTTCATGTGCTATCGGGGCCATTCCGATGTACCCGTTGACATCCGTTTCCTGCAGTTCTGCCTTGCGTTCAGCGCCTCTTCGTAGCCTGACCTCAATATATTTGGGGGCGATAGTTATCGTTTAGAACTCTGCAGGTTTGGGAAGTGCAGTGCCCCTGAGCTCCATTTCCCAAGTCGCTTTTTTGTGAGTGGGACGCAACACGGCTGGATGGCTTCACGCCCTATTGTCGATCCGGGGTGGCAGGCTGAACCGCTGGTGAATTCTTCTTCGTGATGGGAAATGAGAGTGACATGTGCCCGACCAAACACCTCCAGCGAGTCTCTCATTGGTTCCCCCTCTTGCAGTTCATCCTGCGGACAAATTGCAGACGGTACGAAAGAGGCATGGAAAGGCGCCGAGTCTCCAAGTGGGGAGATTGTTAGTAAGGGGGCCTGAATGGAGAACACGAGCACCAGGAGATGAAAACTGAGGTGAGTTTCAGAAAGCTTTCCCGATCCCACGGTGTAGCATCCGCTGGGTTTCCAATGAGTGCTTTCGCTGTCGGAAGATTGCGTTGAACCTGGAGAGTTGGGACCCATGGAATGGGGAGCACGCAGGATTCCTTTCAAGGGTCTGCATTTGCTTTCCCAACCTCACCAATCGTCTCAGCCCCAAGAGTGTCCAGCCTTATGTCTTCTGCCGCTGGGGCTGTAGATGTGGTCAATCCTGGTTGCATGCCAGTCCCTGAACGCATTTTGGAAGAATTTCTCTCTGTTTTGCCCTGCTTGTTTCTTCTTTATGTTGGAAATGTATCCTCAGAATGGGTCTGAGCTGATTTTCCCTGCTGGTTTTAGGCCGCTTTACACACACTTGATGCACTTACACAGAGATATCAAGACTTAGCTTTTAAGATGCTTACTAGTCGGATAGATACTTGTGCGATGAACAGGGTCTGGTGAGTCCAGTTGATTGAGCAAAGAGTAGGTCGTGTCCATTCCATATTCGGTTTTCGGAAGGGTATCTGTGCTCATTTCAAACTCGAGTTTTATGCGTCACCCCACCTCACCTTTCCCCTGAAGCAGGCATAAGTGTGTTTTCTAAAAGCGTGACTCTGTTCTCTTTGGGGATTCAGTGCAAGGGGAGCGATTTTTACATTCCCTCGATAAGTGATATCATAAGTTTCTTTTTTTGTGGGACTTATTTCACTGAGGATGATCGTACCTAAATCCACTCAGGATGCTGCTACCAGCCTCATGACGTGCATTTCATGGCTGAGTGACACTCCATTGGACCTACGTAGCACCACTTGTCAACTTGTCCACTTGTCTTTGTCCACTTGTCCACTTGGCTCTTTCCTGGGATATGAAACGTGTACCGGAGTGGAGGTTCTTGTCAAGACAGCAGCCCTCAACTTTGGGTCCCTGTGTCTGGTTGATTTTTTCATTTTCCCAAGGTCAACGCCCATGTGTGGAAGTGCCCTATGCTCTGTGGTTCTGTGTTTTACATGGTTTGGGAAAGAGGATACACTTGTGAAGATTGGCTGTTGGCCATTGACATCCCGCCCATCAGCTTAACAAGGCTCCCTTGACTCCGTGGGCTGTCCTGCCTTTCTGGTTTTTAGACTTTTTTCGCCTGGCCCTTTTGCCCCGGGGGGGGGCGAGAGATTTTTTTGTAGTGCTGATTTGCTCTCCCAGGTTGCTTGGTTGGCCAAAAAGGGCGTATGCGTTTTTTCCTGAATATATTCAGGAAAAAACGCATACGCCCTTTTTGGCCAACCGCATCATTGTCCACGTTCTGGCGCTTTTCATGTGCTATCGGGGCCATTCCGATGTACCCGTTGACATCCGTTTCCTGCAGTTCTGCCTTGCGTTCAGCGCCTCTTCGTAGCCTGACCTCAATATATTTTGGGGCGATAGTTATCGTTTAGAACTCTGCAGGTTTGGGAAGTGCAGTGCCCCTGAGCTCCATTTCCCAAGTCGCTTTTTTGTGAGTGGGACGCAACACGGCTGGATGGCTTCACGCCCTATTGTCGATCCGGGGTGGCAGGCTGAACCGCTGGTGAATTCTTCTTCGTGATGGGAAATGAGAGTGACATGTGCCCGACCAAACACCTCCAGCGAGTCTCTCATTGGTTCCCCCTCTTGCAGTTCATCCTGCGGACAAATTGCAGACGGTACGAAAGAGGCATGGAAAGGCGCCGAGTCTCCAAGTGGGGAGATTGTTAGTAAGGGGGCCTGAATGGAGAACACGAGCACCAGGAGATGAAAACTGAGGTGAGTTTCAGAAAGCTTTCCCGATCCCACGGTGTAGCAACCGCTGGGTTTCCAATGAGTGCTTTCGCTGTCGGAAGATTGCGTTGAACCTGGAGAGTTGGGACCCATGGAATGGGGAGCACGCAGGATTCCTTTCAAGGGTCTGCATTTGCTTTCCCAACCTCACCAATCGTCTCAGCCCCAAGAGTGTCCAGCCTTATGTCTTCTGCCGCTGGGGCTGTAGATGTGGTCAATCCTGGTTGCATGCCAGTCCCTGAACGCATTTTGGAAGAATTTCTCTCTGTTTTGCCCTGCTTGTTTCTTCTTTATGTTGGAAATGTATCCTCAGAATGGGTCTGAGCTGATTTTCCCTGCTGGTTTTAGGCCGCTTTACACACACTTGATGCACTTACACAGAGATATCAAGACTTAGCTTTGAAGATGCTTACTAGTCGGATAGATACTTGTGCGATGAACAGGGTCTGGTGAGTCCAGTTGATTGAGCAAGGAGTAGGTCGTGTCCATTCCATATTCGGTTTTCGGAAGGGTATCTGTGCTCATTTCAAACTCGAGTTTTATGCGTCACCCCACCTCACCTTTCCCCTGAAGCAGGCATAAGTGTGTTTTCTAAAAGCGTGACTCTGTTCTGTTTGGGGATTCAGTGCATGGGGAGCGATTTTTACATTCCCTCGATAAGTGATATCATAAGTTTCTTTTTTTGTGGGACTTATTTCACTGAGGATGATCGTACCTAAATCCACTCAGGATGCTGCTACCAGCCTCATGACGTGGATTTCATGGCTGAGTGACACTCCATTGGACCTACGTAGCACCACTTGTCCACTTGTCCACTTGTCTTTGTCCACTTGTCCACTCGTCTTTGTCCACTTGGCTCTTTCCTGGGATATGAAACGTGTACCGGAGTGGAGGTTCTTGTCAAGACAGCAGCCCTCAACTTTGGGGTCCCTGTGTCTGGTTGATTTTTTCATTTTCCCAAGGTCAACGCCCATGTGTGGAAGTGCCCTATGCTCTGTGGTTCTGTGTTTTACATGGTTTGGGAAAGAGGATACACTTGTGAAGATTGGCTGTTGGCCATTGACATCCCGCCCATCAGCTTAACAAGGCTCCCTTGACTCCGTGGGCTGTCCTGCCTTTCTGGTTTTTAGACTTTTTTCGCCTGGCCCTTTTGCCCCGGGGGGGGCGAGAGATTTCTTTGTAGTGCTGATTTGCTCTCCCAGGTTGCTTGGTTGGCCAAAAAGGGCGTATGCGTTTTTTCCTGAATATATTCAGGAAAAAACGCATACGCCCTTTTTGGCCAACCGCATCATTGTCCACGTTCTGGCGCTTTTCATGTGCTATCGGGGCCATTCCGATGTACCCGTTGACATCCGTTTCCTGCAGTTCTGCCTTGCGTTCAGCGCCTCTTCGTAGCCTGACCTCAATATATTTTGGGGCGATAGTTATCGTTTAGAACTCTGCAGGTTTGGGAAGTGCAGTGCCCCTGAGCTCCATTTCCCAAGTCGCTTTTTTGTGAGTGGGACGCAACACGGCTGGATGGCTTCACGCCCTATTGTCGATCCGGGGTGGCAGGCTGAACCGCTGGTGAATTCTTCTTCGTGATGGGAAATGAGAGTGACATGTGCCCGACCAAACACCTCCAGCGAGTCTCTCATTGGTTCCCCCTCTTGCAGTTCATCCTGCGGACAAATTGCAGACGGTACGAAAGAGGCATGGAAAGGCGCCGAGTCTCCAAGTGGGGAGATTGTTAGTAAGGGGGCCTGAATGGAGAACACGAGCACCAGGAGATGAAAACTGAGGTGAGTTTCAGAAAGCTTTCCCGATCCCACGGTGTAGCATCCGCTGGGTTTCCAATGAGTGCTTTCGCTGTCGGAAGATTGCGTTGAACCTGGAGAGTTGGGACCCATGGAATGGGGAGCACGCAGGATTCCTTTCAAGGGTCTGCATTTGCTTTCCCAACCTCACCAATCGTCTCAGCCCCAAGAGTGTCCAGCCTTATGTCTTCTGCCGCTGGGGCTGTAGATGTGGTCAATCCTGGTTGCATGCCAGTCCCTGAACGCATTTTGGAAGAATTTCTCTCTGTTTTGCCCTGCTTGTTTCTTCTTTATGTTGGAAATGTATCCTCAGAATGGGTCTGAGCTGATTTTCCCTGCTGGTTTTAGGCCGCTTTACACACACTTGATGCACTTACACAGAGATATCAAGACTTAGCTTTTAAGATGCTTACTAGTCGGATAGATACTTGTGCGATGAACAGGGTCTGGTGAGTCCAGTTGATTGAGCAAGGAGTAGGTCGTGTCCATTCCATATTCGGTTTTCGGAAGGGTATCTGTGCTCATTTCAAACTCGAGTTTTATGCGTCACCCCACCTCACCTTTCCCCTGAAGCAGGCATAAGTGTGTTTTCTAAAAGCGTGACTCTGTTCTCTTTGGGGATTCAGTGCAAGGGGAGCGATTTTTACATTCCCTCGATAAGTGATATCATAAGTTTCTTTTTTTGTGGGACTTATTTCACTGAGGATGATCGTACCTAAATCCACTCAGGATGCTGCTACCAGCCTCATGACGTGCATTTCATGGCTGAGTGACACTCCATTGGACCTACGTAGCACCACTTGTCAACTTGTCCACTTGTCTTTGTCCACTTGTCCACTTGGCTCTTTCCTGGGATATGAAACGTGTACCGGAGTGGAGGTTCTTGTCAAGACAGCAGCCCTCAACTTTGGGTCCCTGTGTCTGGTTGATTTTTTCATTTTCCCAAGGTCAACGCCCATGTGTGGAAGTGCCCTATGCTCTGTGGTTCTGTGTTTTACATGGTTTGGGAAAGAGGATACACTTGTGAAGATTGGCTGTTGGCCATTGACATCCCGCCCATCAGCTTAACAAGGCTCCCTTGACTCCGTGGGCTGTCCTGCCTTTCTGGTTTTTAGACTTTTTTCGCCTGGCCCTTTTGCCCCGGGGGGGGGCGAGAGATTTTTTTGTAGTGCTGATTTGCTCTCCCAGGTTGCTTGGTTGGCCAAAAAGGGCGTATGCGTTTTTTCCTGAATATATTCAGGAAAAAACGCATACGCCCTTTTTGGCCAACCGCATCATTGTCCACGTTCTGGCGCTTTTCATGTGCTATCGGGGCCATTCCGATGTAGCCGTTGACATCCGTTTCCTGCAGTTCTGCCTTGCGTTCAGCGCCTCTTCGTAGCCTGACCTCAATATATTTTGGGGCGATAGTTATCGTTTAGAACTCTGCAGGTTTGGGAAGTGCAGTGCCCCTGAGCTCCATTTCCCAAGTCGCTTTTTTGTGAGTGGGACGCAACACGGCTGGATGGCTTCACGCCCTATTGTCGATCCGGGGTGGCAGGCTGAACCGCTGGTGAATTCTTCTTCGTGATGGGAAATGAGAGTGACATGTGCCCGACCAAACACCTCCAGCGAGTCTCTCATTGGTTCCCCCTCTTGCAGTTCATCCTGCGGACAAATTGCAGACGGTACGAAAGAGGCATGGAAAGGCGCCGAGTCTCCAAGTGGGGAGATTGTTAGTAAGGGGGCCTGAATGGAGAACACGAGCACCAGGAGATGAAAACTGAGGTGAGTTTCAGAAAGCTTTCCCGATCCCACGGTGTAGCAACCGCTGGGTTTCCAATGAGTGCTTTCGCTGTCGGAAGATTGCGTTGAACCTGGAGAGTTGGGACCCATGGAATGGGGAGCACGCAGGATTCCTTTCAAGGGTCTGCATTTGCTTTCCCAACCTCACCAATCGTCTCAGCCCCAAGAGTGTCCAGCCTTATGTCTTCTGCCGCTGGGGCTGTAGATGTGGTCAATCCTGGTTGCATGCCAGTCCCTGAACGCATTTTGGAAGAATTTCTCTCTGTTTTGCCCTGCTTGTTTCTTCTTTATGTTGGAAATGTATCCTCAGAATGGGTCTGAGCTGATTTTCCCTGCTGGTTTTAGGCCGCTTTACACACACTTGATGCACTTACACAGAGATATCAAGACTTAGCTTTGAAGATGCTTACTAGTCGGATAGATACTTGTGCGATGAACAGGGTCTGGTGAGTCCAGTTGATTGAGCAAGGAGTAGGTCGTGTCCATTCCATATTCGGTTTTCGGAAGGGTATCTGTGCTCATTTCAAACTCGAGTTTTATGCGTCACCCCACCTCACCTTTCCCCTGAAGCAGGCATAAGTGTGTTTTCTAAAAGCGTGACTCTGTTCTGTTTGGGGATTCAGTGCATGGGGAGCGATTTTTACATTCCCTCGATAAGTGATATCATAAGTTTCTTTTTTTGTGGGACTTATTTCACTGAGGATGATCGTACCTAAATCCACTCAGGATGCTGCTACCAGCCTCATGACGTGGATTTCATGGCTGAGTGACACTCCATTGGACCTACGTAGCACCACTTGTCCACTTGTCCACTTGTCTTTGTCCACTTGTCCACTCGTCTTTGTCCACTTGGCTCTTTCCTGGGATATGAAACGTGTACCGGAGTGGAGGTTCTTGTCAAGACAGCAGCCCTCAACTTTGGGGTCCCTGTGTCTGGTTGATTTTTTCATTTTCCCAAGGTCAACGCCCATGTGTGGAAGTGCCCTATGCTCTGTGGTTCTGTGTTTTACATGGTTTGGGAAAGAGGATACACTTGTGAAGATTGGCTGTTGGCCATTGACATCCCGCCCATCAGCTTAACAAGGCTCCCTTGACTCCGTGGGCTGTCCTGCCTTTCTGGTTTTTAGACTTTTTTCGCCTGGCCCTTTTGCCCCGGGGGGGGCGAGAGATTTCTTTGTAGTGCTGATTTGCTCTCCCAGGTTGCTTGGTTGGCCAAAAAGGGCGTATGCGTTTTTTCCTGAATATATTCAGGAAAAAACGCATACGCCCTTTTTGGCCAACCGCATCATTGTCCACGTTCTGGCGCTTTTCATGTGCTATCGGGGCCATTCCGATGTACCCGTTGACATCCGTTTCCTGCAGTTCTGCCTTGCGTTCAGCGCCTCTTCGTAGCCTGACCTCAATATATTTTGGGGCGATAGTTATCGTTTAGAACTCTGCAGGTTTGGGAAGTGCAGTGCCCCTGAGCTCCATTTCCCAAGTCGCTTTTTTGTGAGTGGGACGCAACACGGCTGGATGGCTTCACGCCCTATTGTCGATCCGGGGTGGCAGGCTGAACCGCTGGTGAATTCTTCTTCGTGATGGGAAATGAGAGTGACATGTGCCCGACCAAACACCTCCAGCGAGTCTCTCATTGGTTCCCCCTCTTGCAGTTCATCCTGCGGACAAATTGCAGACGGTACGAAAGAGGCATGGAAAGGCGCCGAGTCTCCAAGTGGGGAGATTGTTAGTAAGGGGGCCTGAATGGAGAACACGAGCACCAGGAGATGAAAACTGAGGTGAGTTTCAGAAAGCTTTCCCGATCCCACGGTGTAGCATCCGCTGGGTTTCCAATGAGTGCTTTCGCTGTCGGAAGATTGCGTTGAACATGGAGAGTTGGGACCCATGGAATGGGGAGCACGCAGGATTCCTTTCAAGGGTCTGCATTTGCTTTCCCAACCTCACCAATCGTCTCAGCCCCAAGAGTGTCCAGCCTTATGTCTTCTGCCGCTGGGGCTGTAGATGTGGTCAATCCTGGTTGCATGCCAGTCCCTGAACGCATTTTGGAAGAATTTCTCTCTGTTTTGCCCTGCTTGTTTCTTCTTTATGTTGGAAATGTATCCTCAGAATGGGTCTGAGCTGATTTTCCCTGCTGGTTTTAGGCCGCTTTACACACACTTGATGCACTTACACAGAGATATCAAGACTTAGCTTTTAAGATGCTTACTAGTCGGATAGATACTTGTGCGATGAACAGGGTCTGGTGAGTCCAGTTGATTGAGCAAGGAGTAGGTCGTGTCCATTCCATATTCGGTTATCGGAAGGGTATCTGTGCTCATTTCAAACTCGAGTTTTATGCGTCACCCCACCTCACCTTTCCCCTGAAGCAGGCATAAGTGTGTTTTCTAAAAGCGTGACTCTGTTCTGTTTGGGGATTCAGTGCAAGGGGAGCGATTTTTACATTCCCTCGATAAGTGATATCATAAGTTTCTTTTTTTGTGGGACTTATTTCACTGAGGATGATCGTACCTAAATCCACTCAGGATGCTGCTACCAGCCTCATGACGTGGATTTCATGGCTGAGTGACACTCCATTGGACTTACGTAGCACCACTTGTCAACTTGTCCACTTGTCTTTGTCCACTTGTCCACTTGGCTCTTTCCTGGGATATGAAACGTGTACCGGAGTGGAGGTTCTTGTCAAGACAGCAGCCCTCAACTTTGGGTCCCTGTGTCTGGTTGATTTTTTCATTTTCCCAAGGTCAACGCCCATGTCTGGAAGTGCCCTATGCTCTGTGGTTCTGTGTTTTACATGGTTTGGGAAAGAGGATACACTTGTGAAGATTGGCTGTTGGCCATTGACATCCCGCCCATCAGCTTAACAAGGCTCCCTTGACTCCGTGGGCTGTCCTGCCTTTCTGGTTTTTAGACTTTTTTCGCCTGGCCCTTTTGCCCCGGGGGGGGGGGGGCGAGAGATTTTTTTGTAGTGCTGATTTGCTCTCCCAGCTTGCTTGGTTGGCCAAAAAGGGCGTATGCGTTTTTTCCTGAATATATTCAGGAAAAAACGCATACGCCCTTTTTGGCCAACCGCATCATTGTCCACGTTCTGGCGCTTTTCATGTGCTATCGGGGCCATTCCGATGTACCCGTTGACATCCGTTTCCTGCAGTTCTGCCTTGCGTTCAGCGCCTCTTCGTAGCCTGACCTCAATATATTTTGGGGCGATAGTTATCGTTTAGAACTCTGCAGGTTTGGGAAGTGCAGTGCCCCTGAGCTCCATTTCCCAAGTCGCTTTTTTGTGAGTGGGACGCAACACGGCTGGATGGCTTCACGCCCTATTGTCGATCCGGGGTGGCAGGCTGAACCGCTGGTGAATTCTTCTTCGTGATGGGAAATGAGAGTGACATGTGCCCGACCAAACACCTCCAGCGAGTCTCTCATTGGTTCCCCCTCTTGCAGTTCATCCTGCGGACAAATTGCAGACGGTACGAAAGAGGCATGGAAAGGCGCCGAGTCTCCAAGTGGGGAGATTGTTAGTAAGGGGGCCTGAATGGAGAACACGAGCACCAGGAGATGAAAACTGAGGTGAGTTTCAGAAAGCTTTCCCGATCCCACGGTGTAGCAACCGCTGGGTTTCCAATGAGTGCTTTCGCTGTCGGAAGATTGCGTTGAACCTGGAGAGTTGGGACCCATGGAATGGGGAGCACGCAGGATTCCTTTCAAGGGTCTGCATTTGCTTTCCCAACCTCACCAATCGTCTCAGCCCCAAGAGTGTCCAGCCTTATGTCTTCTGCCGCTGGGGCTGTAGATGTGGTCAATCCTGGTTGCATGCCAGTCCCTGAACGCATTTTGGAAGAATTTCTCTCTGTTTTGCCCTGCTTGTTTCTTCTTTATGTTGGAAATGTATCCTCAGAATGGGTCTGAGCTGATTTTCCCTGCTGGTTTTAGGCCGCTTTACACACACTTGATGCACTTACACAGAGATATCAAGACTTAGCTTTGAAGATGCTTACTAGTCGGATAGATACTTGTGCGATGAACAGGGTCTGGTGAGTCCAGTTGATTGAGCAAGGAGTAGGTCGTGTCCATTCCATATTCGGTTTTCGGAAGGGTATCTGTGCTCATTTCAAACTCGAGTTTTATGCGTCACCCCACCTCACCTTTCCCCTGAAGCAGGCATAAGTGTGTTTTCTAAAAGCGTGACTCTGTTCTGTTTGGGGATTCAGTGCATGGGGAGCGATTTTTACATTCCCTCGATAAGTGATATCATAAGTTTCTTTTTTTGTGGGACTTATTTCACTGAGGATGATCGTACCTAAATCCACTCAGGATGCTGCTACCAGCCTCATGACGTGGATTTCATGGCTGAGTGACACTCCATTGGACCTACGTAGCACCACTTGTCCACTTGTCCACTTGTCTTTGTCCACTTGTCCACTCGTCTTTGTCCACTTGGCTCTTTCCTGGGATATGAAACGTGTACCGGAGTGGAGGTTCTTGTCAAGACAGCAGCCCTCAACTTTGGGGTCCCTGTGTCTGGTTGATTTTTTCATTTTCCCAAGGTCAACGCCCATGTGTGGAAGTGCCCTATGCTCTGTGGTTCTGTGTTTTACATGGTTTGGGAAAGAGGATACACTTGTGAAGATTGGCTGTTGGCCATTGACATCCCGCCCATCAGCTTAACAAGGCTCCCTTGACTCCGTGGGCTGTCCTGCCTTTCTGGTTTTTTGACTTTTTTCGCCTGGCCCTTTTGCCCCGGGGGGGGGCGAGAGATTTCTTTGTAGTGCTGATTTGCTCTCCCAGGTTGCTTGGTTGGCCAAAAAGGGCGTATGCGTTTTTTCCTGAATATATTCAGGAAAAAACGCATACGCCCTTTTTGGCCAACCGCATCATTGTCCACGTTCTGGCGCTTTTCATGTGCTATCGGGGCCATTCCGATGTACCCGTTGACATCCGTTTCCTGCAGTTCTGCCTTGCGTTCAGCGCCTCTTCGTAGCCTGACCTCAATATATTTTGGGGCGATAGTTATCGTTTAGAACTCTGCAGGTTTGGGAAGTGCAGTGCCCCTGAGCTCCATTTCCCAAGTCGCTTTTTTGTGAGTGGGACGCAACACGGCTGGATGGCTTCACGCCCTATTGTCGATCCGGGGTGGCAGGCTGAACCGCTGGTGAATTCTTCTTCGTGATGGGAAATGAGAGTGACATGTGCCCGACCAAACACCTCCAGCGAGTCTCTCATTGGTTCCCCCTCTTGCAGTTCATCCTGCGGACAAATTGCAGACGGTTCGAAAGAGGCATGGAAAGGCGCCGAGTCTCCAAGTGGGGAGATTGTTAGTAAGGGGGCCTGAATGGAGAACACGAGCACCAGGAGATGAAAACTGAGGTGAGTTTCAGAAAGCTTTCCCGATCCCACGGTGTAGCATCCGCTGGGTTTCCAATGAGTGCTTTCGCTGTCGGAAGATTGCGTTGAACCTGGAGAGTTGGGACCCATGGAATGGGGAGCACGCAGGATTCCTTTCAAGGGTCTGCATTTGCTTTCCCAACCTCACCAATCGTCTCAGCCCCAAGAGTGTCCAGCCTTATGTCTTCTGCCGCTGGGGCTGTAGATGTGGTCAATCCTGGTTGCATGCCAGTCCCTGAACGCATTTTGGAAGAATTTCTCTCTGTTTTGCCCTGCTTGTTTCTTCTTTATGTTGGAAATGTATCCTCAGAATGGGTCTGAGCTGATTTTCCCTGCTGGTTTTAGGCCGCTTTACACACACTTGTTGCACTTACACAGAGATATCAAGACTTAGCTTTTAAGATGCTTACTAGTCGGATAGATACTTGTGCGATGAACAGGGTCTGGTGAGTCCAGTTGATTGAGCAAGGAGTAGGTCGTGTCCATTCCATATTCGGTTTTCGGAAGGGTATCTGTGCTCATTTCAAACTCGAGTTTTATGCGTCACCCCACCTCACCTTTCCCCTGAAGCAGGCATAAGTGTGTTTTCTAAAAGCGTGACTCTGTTCTGTTTGGGGATTCAGTGCATGGGGAGCGATTTTTACATTCCCTCGATAAGTGATATCATAAGTTTCTTTTTTTGTGGGACTTATTTCACTGAGGATGATCGTACCTAAATCCACTCAGGATGCTGCTACCAGCCTCATGACGTGGATTTCATGGCTGAGTGACACTC